>NC_053432.1:58676879-59014006 GCF_007990345.1 Gossypium hirsutum | reverse complement strand
CAGTTTAATCTGATAAGGTACTATGTATTGTACTGTACTATTTACTTCAGCAAAGCTGATGAGGCACATTATGCCGTACTGGTGTGTTTGGTTGGATCCGTGTATCTGCCAAAGTCCGAATTATGTTAATAGGGGTAAATAAAGGTACTGAATAATTGGTTATTACTAAATAATTGACTGTTATTGAATAAATGATTATTACTGAATAACTGATTAATATTGATGAGTGGCTGATACTGAACAATAAAGATCAATTGATTGTTACTAAAGAATATTGACTGTTATTAAAATGGAATAGTAAAGAATATTGAATGAAAGATGAATAATATTATTATTCAAATAAATTGAAAATATATGTTGGAAACTAATTATCAAAGAATAATTGATTTATTACTGAATGATAATGATAAACTGATTGATATTGAAAAATAATGACTAATATAGAAGTTGGATTAAAACAGATTACTGAATGAAAGGTAAATAGTTGATTATTACTTAATGATATTGAACAATTATACCATTGTGTTTATTATATGATTTTAAGAGTTTGTAATATTTTTTTATTATTATTAAGTGTTCAAATTATAGAAATACCACTGAGTTCATACTCAGCGTACGGTTTGGTTCCGTGCGCAGGGTAAGTTAAAGCCAGACCATTGAATCAGCAACCTAGGCCAATCTCAAATTCAATGAGGTAAAGCATGTTAATTATTGGTAATGGCATGTACCTAGGATGTCTTATGTATGTCACTTTGAATTGTGAATGCAATAGTGAAATAAGTAAATTTAGAGTTGGCAATGGTATAGGGTAGGAAATAGCCTATTTGGTATGAATTTGGGTTATTTGATAATGTATGTGAAATACTTAAAAGACTCATCATATAGTCGTATAAAATGTCTAGTTTGACAAGTTGAGAATAAATTTGAATGTGAATTGAAGTGATTGAATGTATGTTTTTGGATTTTTTGGTGTTATTGTATTGCTGGGTTGGTAAACTTGACATTAAGGCTCATTTAGAGTCCACACGGCTTGGCACATTGGTGTGTGGCCAGATCGTGTGAGACATATGGCTTATACACGGGCATGTAGTTAGGCCGTATGTCCCCTGCATCTTGAATTTTAGCTTCGAATTGCGCACACGAGCAGAGACACAGACGTGTGTTTCAGCCGTGTGGATAACACAGTTTTGAACGCGGATGTGCGAAACGGCCGTGTAAAGACTACACTAGATTCGACTTGAAAAATAAATCTACACGAGTTGAGCACACAAACGTGTGACATGGCCGTATAAAACCAATTTGTTCATGAATAATAAGTCAAAGAGCTCCACGGGTAGAGGACATGGGCGTGTCTAGGTCGTGTGAGCCACATGGTGTGCCCACACAGGCGTGTCCCCTAAACCACATGGGCGTGTGGTACTGTTTAAAAAGTGAAATTTTGAGAATTACACGAAAAATTTTATAAGCTTCCGATTGAGGCACGATTTATGTTTATCTTCTATCTTGGGTCTCGAGGGCCCATTAAAGGAACAATAAGAAATATTTTATGAACTGTGTAATAATTATTTCTATTTTATTTGTAATCGAACTGTAATGACCGGTAATACTCCGAATCTTGTTCCGGTGACGGGATAGGGTTAGGGGGTGTTACACCGCTTTTTGGAGTTAAAAGTTTCCACGACCTGTGTACTAAATAATTACCCAAATATTAAATTAAAATTAGTATTTAGTACACTAACACTATATTTTTTTTATTCCATAAGCAACCTTACAAAAATTATTATTTGTCTCTTTTTAAAATGCATAAGGGTCAGAAAAGCCTTTAGTAAAAAAAAATCAATTGAGTCCTTATAAAAAAAATGTCCCTATTGAGTCCTTAATGAAAAAAATAATCCACTAGGCCCTTTCGTTAATGGAAACCGATTAACCGTTAAAGGCGCTAATGTGTCTGAGACAGCCACTAGGAGATGACACTTGGCATGCCATGTCAACAAAAAAATAAATTTTTTAAAATTAAATAAATATGTTTTAAAATTTATTTTAAAAATTTTTAAAATGTTTATTTAAAAAATTAAAAATATTTAATAAAAATTACATCTTGAAAGAACTTGGACATATGATTGTCCAAATTCAAATGAACCTGGACAACCATTTATCCAAATTCATTCTATATAAGTTTAAAAGTATAAAAAATTTAGAAATTATAAAAAATTATTAATAATTATTTAAAAATTATAATATATATAAATTGAAAACAAAATTCAATATTTAATATTTAATATTTTCAATTTTCAATTATAATTTATATATATGTGTATCTTTGTTTTTTAATAATCCTCATTTCATATGAATATATCTATATATATATATCATTTTGTTCATCATCCTTCTCAAACCACAACGCTTATTGCAAAAGGGAACTAGTAAATCGATATTAGCTTATTAATTTAGTTGGGTTAATATGGTTAAATTAGCCATATATGTCCAAAAAAAAATTTTATTGACTAAATAGGTCATTTTTCTGAAAATTTAGAGAAATAGATTGATTTTAGAGAGTGTGTGTGAAAGCGCCCAATTGGACACGCTTTCCTTTTAAATCTTTTTTGTTTTTACATTTTTAATATAATCGGTTTCTTTCAGTCAAATAGTTAAACGTTAGTAGTTTTGTTCTTAAGTCCTAAATTTGATTCCTCTCTTACTCACATTTGTATTTTTTATTTCATGTTGTTTTAAGCTTTTTATTACTTTTAATTAATATTTTTAACATATTAGCTCTCTTGGTTAAATAATAATGATTTTATCCTTATGTCCCAAATTCAATTCCGCCTCTTCTAAACACATTTGTGATTTTTATTTCATATTGTTTCTGTTATGAATATCTTATTAAGTGGATGTCCATTGTAACGCCCCAAAATTTATATTTTTGATTCTGTTAGAATATGACACACAACTGTGTATCTGCTACAGTGGTTAAATGTTTTGGGTGTGTGTGTGAGGTCCCAAGTTCAAGCCTTAGTCTAAGCAAATTTTGGTATTTTTCTGAATAAAACCTTATTTGGGTTCAATAGGCTTTTATTTAATTAGTGGTAGAATCATAGCAGAATTAACTTGCTGGTCTGGTGATGGAGTGTGGGAGGTCTAGAGTTTAAATCACTATGTAAGCAAGGGGAATTATTTTGCTGCGTGTTTCGACTAAGAGTTTGAGTTGGATAAGAAATCTGAGTAGTGGAGTGAATTAAGGGGATAGTCACTAGGGGGTTAACAGTTTCAGTTTTCCTGCTTTCTTTTTGGCAAATTCAGCTACCCTTTCTCCCTTTTCCTCTCTTATTTTGTTTTGTTGTCGTTCCTTCCCTTTTACCCCTTGTGCTGCTGAAATTATTTTGTCTCCTTTCTTCCTTGCTTACAATCGTTCGGTTTATTCACTATTAAGGGTGTGGGTGGTAAGTTTTCGATTCTCAAACTGGTATATTACTCTAATTAAGTGTTTTAATGGAGTTTTAGTTGCTGTTTAGGAGTCACTAGTAAGGCTGGTGTTAGCGTCTCGTCGATTTGATTCGGTGTAGTATTCGTTTTGTAGCGGTAAGCTGACTTTTTGATTTTGCGATTAATTGTTTTAGACTTGTTTTTAGGTTTCTAAAAGGTTGAAATATACTGACTTTAGGTCTCTTGAGGCTCGAAAGTGTTTTGCAGTGAATCGATATCAGGTGTGTACTCCGATTGCACAGAAAACGAGATTCAGTGAAAGCCGAAAAGCATTCTGTCGATGCCACATAGGCTTGTGGTCGCCCGTGTGGTAGGCCATGTGGTAGTACAGGGGCATGTGGTCGACGAACCAGGTCCTGTGCACGTGACAGGGGCGCGACGGACACGGCCGTGTGATGGCTGGTAGGCTGTATGCAAGACACTAGCTCGGCCAATTAGGCCATGTGGATCACACGGGTGTGTGGGCCCATACAAGTGTGTGGGAATTGGGGCCAGGCCGTGTGATCCACACGGGTAAGGCCAATTTGGGCCATGTGTGCCACACGGGCGTATGGGCTGTAATATCCCGAATTAGGGCCTAATCGGAATAGTGGTTTTGTGACCACAAATCCGAGGTATAAAAATTTATTTTATTATCATTTTAAGGTCTATGGCATGATTGCATGATTGTGTGAAAATTTTGTTTAGAAATTTTATCGATAGAGGGTCCAATTTGATATTTAGGACTAAATTGCAAAAGTTGTAAAATGTGTGTTCTAGTTCACAAAGGTATTAAGTACTTGTGAGTAATGGGTTTTTAAAGTGGAGGTCCTTGGATAGTAATTAGACCATTATACTAGTTTGGACAAAAATACCTAAAGGAAAATAAAACACCATAATTTTTAATTAAGGGCATTTTGGTCATTTAGTTTTTAAAATGAATTAAAAACAAAATTAAAAGCCAATTTTTGTCCATCTTCTTCATTAGGCCAAAATTTCAAGGGTTCTCCATAGCTAGGGTTTGTTCTAAGCTTCCAAGGTCCATAGTAAGTGATTCCAAGCCCCGGTTTTAATGTTCTTTACGTTTTTGGAATCCCAGTAGCTCGATTTAGCTTATGCTAGCAATAATTCAACCTAGGGTTCATATTTGGAAAAATACCCATAGGTGAAATTTGTGTATTTTGGTGTTTTATGATAGAATATGAGGTTTTAAATTATGTTAGACAACTTGTGCTACTCGGTTTTAAGTGAAAACGAGTAAAATGGCTTAATCGGTAAAAATACCTAATAGTCATAAGTACATGTTAGAGTGAGAATTTGATGTTGTCATAGAAGGGAAAAATGATCAGCATGTCATAAAACATAAGAAAATAGGATGAAGTTTAATTTTCGAGCCTTGGGGAAAAATGTAAATATGTAAAAGTTTAGAGGCAAAAATGTAATTTTGCCAAAGTTTGGGTCAAGGACTATTTTAATAAATGTGAGTATTAAATAAGCTAATTTTTTTTATTATAGATCAAGAAGAACAAAATCTGGAGTTAGATTGGGAAAAGAAAAAGATAGTGGACTAAATCGATATAGTTGATCGTATTTTGTTTCGAGGTAAGTTTGCGATGAATAAATGAAATATTCTATTATTTTATGTTAATTTGTTAATTTCCAGCATGTGTATATTTATTTTATGAAATTATTCAAAGAAGAGTCAAGCATGAATTGACGGAGAAGTAATTTTAGAAAGTTCCGGTTGAACCTTAGGAATGTGTAGGATACAAATGTCATGACATTAGGTTGAAGGATACCATGTAAGACCATGCCAAGGCATGGCAATTGGTAAGGTTTCTAAGGCAAGGAAATCATGTAAGACCATGTCAAGACATGGCATTGATAAGTTACTATAAGGCAAAGGTCCCATGTAAGACCATGCCAAGGCATGGCATTGGTGAGTTCATACGGCAAGGATACCATGTAAGACCATATCAAGACATGGCAATGGTAAGTTTTAAAAGGATACCATGTAAGACCATGACAAGTCATGGCAATGGTAAGGCACCCGCGTATCCTTAGTATTCCAAGTGGTTCAACGGGAAAATTTAAAGAGAATATCAAGGTAAGGTAAGGTAAGAAGAGTTATACTAAAAAGGTAAGACAAGTTCATGCTAGAAGAGCAAAGGTAAGTACATAATGTTCATGTATGCTTGATAAGGAAAAAGGTAAGTAAAATGTATTAATAAATTTGATTAAGTAAGTAAGTATTTAAGTAAGGGAGTCAGTGAAGAAGTTTAAAATATGTCTATGACAATTAATGAAGTTGCATAAAGTAGTATCATGCCAAGTAGTAAGATAATTCTTATGAATGTTGTTATTTATTTGCATGAAACCTTACTAAGCTTAATGCTTACCCCCTTTATTTTTCTTCTTTTTATAGTTTTGTCAAGCTAACTTGGGGATCGTAAAGAACGTCGAAGGTCTGGGCACACTATCACGAGGATTATTTTGGTATAGCTAGATGTTTCATTTTGAGTATGGCATGTATAGCATCATAGCCATTTTGTGTGTATGATCTTATGATATGGTTGATGAATGGTATGTAAATGCTTGATAATGATTAGCTGTTGGAATGGCTAATCAAGGACATGTTTGGTGTTATGTATGCCTAAATGCTAGTTATTCCATGGAAATCATGAAAAAGGAGAAATTAGCTTTAAAATAGTATCGGACAGCAATAATGATGTGAATTTGGAAAATCACTAAACATAGTAGATATAGAATTAAATCTTATTGAGTCTATTTTCATATGAAAGAAATAGAGTAAATAAATGAGTTGTATTTTACGAGATATTTAAATTTTTGTAAAACAGGTCCAGAGTGATTTCTGGATCCCCTGTTCTGACTTTAAAAATTTACTATAAATTGTAAAAAAATAATTATGACTTTTACCTTACATATATGAAATATTTATTGAGTCTAGTTTTAAGAGAAACAAACGGTATAATCATTGAAACTCTGTACAGGGAGATATCTGATTCGTAATACACAGAGGTCAGAGCAGTTGAACCCTGAAACAGGGGAGACTTTAACTAATAAAATGTACTAGTTGGCCCAAAAAAAAATTCTAGAAAAAAATTAGTTGATAGATATATTAGTCTAGTTTCAGGGAAAATTTACGGAATTAGATTTCGAGTTTTGTAACTCGAGATATAAATTTTTAAGCAACTATGATGCAGTTAGCAAGCTTGTCTAGAAGTT
Organism: Gossypium hirsutum; assembly: GCF_007990345.1. NCBI lineage: Eukaryota > Viridiplantae > Streptophyta > Magnoliopsida > Malvales > Malvaceae > Gossypium > Gossypium hirsutum. The sequence goes on along the minus strand of NC_053432.1, from coordinate 59,007,298 downwards.
CTAAAATAAATTGTTTGAGCTGTTTAATTAATGAATTAAGTCCGTTAACACCTCGTGCTCTACTCTGGCGACGGTCTCGGGTTCGGTTCATTACATGGGCCCACACAGGTAGGCCACTTGGGCTTGTGAACCCAATTTTTTGAAATGTATTTTAAGGTTGCACGGGTCGCCCAAGATGACTATGACCTATCGTAGGGTAAGTAAAGACCCCTATTTCTGCGATATGATATTATGGTGTGTGAGATAACATGTTATACTTGGTATGCATATATATATATGTTCTGTACTGATTATGAGAATAAGTCTGTTAATTTGCATTATAGCATGTCATTCTTGTATGATGCATTGCATCGGGGTGGGTTTGATGAAGAGAAGGAAGTTACTGAAAGGCTTCATAAGCCTGTTATCTGGCAGCTAATCTGCATATTTCTAATATGTGCCGCATTACGGTACTCTATGGTATGAAGGGTTGGATGGGTTAATTTTATCCCCATACTTGGTGTCCAGGGATGGGTGGGTCGATTTTATCCCCACATGGTGTGTTGGGTTAGACAGAGTTGGTGTGCAGGGTTGGTGGGCATGTTTCTATTATTCTGATCTATATGTATGCTATATCTGATTCTGTTTTGAGTGGGCCATTGCCCACACCACATCTGTTAAGGGCTCAAGCCCAAATTATGACTGTATTCTGTGATCTGTCTGTAAGTATGCTGAACTGTAGGGATGTAAATACTGAGTTTGTGAAAACTCACCCTTTATTTGTTTATCTGTTCAGGTAATCTCCAGTAATAGGTGGATCGGTACAGTGCAGGACTCGACGGTGACCACGACCACATACGTTTTGGTTTATGAACTTTCTTCTTTTGCTTAATCATTGTTTTGGGGAATTTTGATGTAACTTTGGACTTGGACTTTAGGTTTTAATTTTGGTTTTGAGCTGTGAGTATGGATTATAAGATGCAACGTCAAAATATGGTTTTCCTTGAATAAACTAAGAGTTTTTTGTAAATAAAAATGGTTTTTTAAAATAATAATGATAAATGGGTTTTAAAAGCTTCCGCGATCAAGCATGGGTAAAGAATAGATTTGTGCTCGTGATAACAGTCAAGGTGATGAAAATGATGTTAAAGATCTTCAGGTATATTTTACTATGTTTTAATTATTATATCATATTTATTATAATTGGAGAAAAATCATGACAACATGAATGGGTAGATTCTGATTTAAAATCCACGTATGTTTACGATGGTGATTATGAAATAAAAAATCAATAGAGGTGTTTAGAAGTCTGCCCTACCAGATTTGTTACATTCCCTAAAGTGAATGTAAACATAAAAAATAAATAAAAAATATAATTATAGACCACTAAAAGTGAGAACATAGTAATAAAAAAGAGAACAATGAGAGTTCTCAACCTATGTTATCAATGTGATATGAAAAATTATTGGCCACATATGTGGCATATGCCTAAATATTTTGTTTCTGTTAATATTCTTTGAGGAAGGATATGAGAATGTAGATAGAACATATTTATCTTATTTGGTACTAAAACAAATAAATATTATTCCAATATTTGATAATACAGAATTAGTCGAAAGCTCTAGAAGAGCTAATATATTAATATCTTGTGATGGTTAATTCATTGGTTTTAAAAAATATTTATAATAGATCTTATATTGAGATTGTGAATGAGGAAAATATTATATTTCATATGAATCACTATTGTATTAAATATCTATTTTGAAAGGATGAAAAAGAGAGGATTGGGTTATTAATTTATATTTATTTTATAATCTTTGTGATCTTTTGTCATCATCCCCATTAAAGGGTTGAAAGCAAAATATTTGATTATGAAAGATCTATTTATGAGCAATGAAATATGATAATTCTATCTAAAAATCGTTATGGTTGGATGCACCTGAAGTTGTAATTTTTTTTTATAAATATTTGAAGATTTTGGAATATTCCCTAAAGCGAATACTGCATATAATTATTTGTAAATTATATTTATTGGCTTAGTGGTATTATAGACTTCACATTGATTTAGACATTTACAGTAGTAAATGTCACAATAGTACTTATATGTGGATACAAATTAGAAGGAATGATAATAAAATTATCAATTTGTTACAATTTAGTAAACCAGAAGTTTACTAATACAAATGCATTTACTACTTGGCCTGACCAGTTAGACCATCCTAGACCATATATGATGCAAAAAGTAATTGAGAATTCGTATGGGCATTCAATAAAGAACCAAAAGATTCTTTAATTTAAAAATTTCTCATTTGTTGTTTGCTCTCAATGACAATTGATTCTTAGAAACTCACTAGCTAAAGTTGAGATTTAATGTCTTACATTTTTAAAATGAATATGGGCTCATTCATCCACCATATGAATGATTTTAATATTATATGATTTTGGTAGATGAATCTACAAAATAAGCACATACGTTATCAACTCGCAACCTATCGTTTGCGAGATTGCTTGTTTAAATGATTTATTTCAGATTATGCAATAAAAACAGATCATCTTACTAATGTTGGTGCGTTTACATCCCAAATTTTTAATGATTATTGCTTGCCAATTAGGATAAAAGTTGAACATCCTATAGCTCATGTTCACATACAAAATGATTTAGCTGAATTGTTAATCAAATGCCTCCAACTAATGACTAAATCATTACTTTTGAGAACAAAAATTTCTATTTCAGCATGAGATTGTATTGATTTACATGTTGTACACATCAAGCTAATAAATTATAAATACTCCCTATTACAATTGGTTTTTGATCAAGAGCTAAATATTTATCATCTTTGAATTTTTGTATATGTGTATATATTCCAATTGCTCCACCACAACGCACAAAGATGAGTGAATCCTCCAAGAAAGTTGGGAATATATATTAATTACAAGTTTCTTTATATTTGTAACGCCTTGAATTTTGGGGGTAGAAGTTTTGGGGTTTGTGGTTAGAGTTAGTGAGTTGGTGGTGCTATTGAGTTTAGTAGCGTGTTTAAGGATCAGAATAGGCCTACTGGTTTGGTGGTTGAGTGAGTGTTAGTGAACCTCAAGGTTTTGGGTTTGAGTCTTTTTGTGAACAATTTGGAGAGGCAATTTATTTTGCTTTATTTATGTTAATATTTTCTTAAATTATTTATTATGTGTTATTTTTATTTATTTTTTGGGGGGTTTACACGTTCCCTCTGCCTCTCCCTCTCTTTTTTCCTTTTTTTTTCTTTTTACGAAAATGGTTTTTGTCTACGGTATTTGGAGAGCTTTGTTCCTTGTCGACATGTCAGATCCTGAACGTCTTAGAGCACGAGACAAGTGTGGGTTTCGTACTTTCTTCTGATTTGTTTATGAATTCTTTTTTGACTTTGCAAAAAGTCGACATTGTGTGCGTGTGTGTTCGTAACTTATTAATTCTGATGTTGTATCGCCGTGTAATCCTTAGAATTTGCATGTTTTGGCATATTTACGAACTATCAAGAGCTGGGGAGTGCTTTGTGGCTAAAAGCACGTCTTTCAAGGCTGTTCTAGAGTGGTTCGTGACCACTGGGGTTTCCACATGGACGTGTGTTTTAGGACACACGGCCGTGTGCTTTTGGGAATTAGGGTTTTTGGGTTAATTTTGGCACCACACAGCTTTGTGGCCGATTTGAGGATTTTATCATTTCTCACACGGCCGTGTCTTCCGGGCACACGGGTGTGTGAGAGTATTTGTTTGTGCTCCGACCCTTAGCTAAGTTTAGTGCAGGTGTACATGACTTGATATCTATGATGATTGCGTGTGATGTGTGAGTTTGGATCTGGTCTGTGAAGTGTGTTCTTATCTATTCCATTTGACTGACTGTGTAACTGTCTTTTTTCTGTGAGCTTGGGTGCATATATGCATTTGCATAAACTGTTTTGGGTTGGGTTGTGAAGAGAAGGAAGACTGTACTGTACATACTTCAGCTCTGCTGCGTACCTTTATCTAATATGGTAGTTTGACTGCAAATAACTGGTATAGCGGTTTACCGCATCACACTGTACCGTACGTACGTTAGCTATGCTACATACTATTATCTGATCTGGCAGTGTAACTGCAACATGACTGTACAGTGGATTACCGCATTGCACTGTACTGTACGTACGTCAGCTATGCTGCGTACTATTATCTTATTTGGCCTATACCACGGTCTACCGCATTGCACAGTACAGTACATATGCTAGCCCTGATACATATTATCATCAGAGTGGCTGAGTCCACATATACGGAATGTAAGGTTGGATAGGCCTTCTGAGGTCCTAATTGGTGTGATTGGTTGGATGAGCTTAAACAGCTCTTATGAGGTGTGATCAGGGGACGGAGAGGTGTGTTGGCTGGATGGGTGGGCTATATTTTTCTGATTGCATTTCATCTGTATCTGTTTATGTGTTCTAACTGCAAGACTAGTTGTCGGTGATCTATTTGTCTGATCGGAATTTAAACCGAGTATTTGAGTGAATTTGATGTGCTCTGGTTGATAAATTATGTTGGGACATTAGTCCCAAGTATGAGTTCTGACTCTGTGAGTAACTGAGAATCTACTATGCTACTGTTATGAATTATGTATCTCTGTTTTAGACTTGTTTCGGACTCACACTGAGCTCGAGTAGCTCACCCCCTCTTAGCATTTCTTTTCAGGTACCCTTTCTAAATTTTGACTCGGGACTCGGTATGCGGAGGTCTCAGACAGTCTCGTTGGAAAATAAATTATTGGTTTGGGTTTTCGGTTACTACTTTGTTAATCAATTTTGAAATGTAAGGTTTTATAAAAATTGTGATAAAATTCTGTTTTAGGATTTATGCGATTTTATTTCAGTTAATTAAGTATTAAACTTAACTGTAATTTTACTGTTTGAATTTTAAACAGTTAAGCGTTTCGATTTAACATGATAACTTGCTTTGTAAAACTTTACCTACGATCACTTTGGTGATCAATGTGACATCTGAGATTCGGTCTAAACTTCTAGGCCGGGTTTTGGGTGTTACAATATTATTAGATGTTTTGAATTTATTCGAGATTCAATTATGACATTATTTGTGATTATAATTTTGATTTGATAGTTTTCTCGACATTAAGGGGAGAGAATTGATAGCTTGTAATGAGTTAGAACAGAGCAATTTGAACCATAAGTTCAACAATGATAACTCATTACAAGTTAACTATCAGATATATTTACAAAATTAATGAGAATAGGCAAGTTAGTATTTTAATTTGAATCAAAAGTCCCAGTAGGACAATCAATTAGAATAAATAATAGTTTGACCGGTTCCAAAGATGAAAATTCTTCTAGATGGTCACATAGTTGAGGCAGGTGCTCCAAAAAAGACTTAAGATGTAACTAATAAATAACTCTCCAAAAGAGATTCAAGTACCTGAAACTGAATTTTAAAATAATAAAAATAAGAGATCTCGATAAGTTATGTCAATTCGAGAAAATGTGGAACTGAATAATAAAAGTGGTCGACAATGATTTTACATGCAATATTATTATTGAAATAATGAAATAAAAGGAAGATCTTGAATAAATCTATTGAGAAATATAGATATGGAATAAATTGATCAAAATAGAAAGACGTAACTCAAGTACAATTAAATTCGTGGAGTTTTTAGACTAGTAATCCGAATATCTAAATGTATGAAGCCAATAAGGGTGCAAATGAAGTAGTTTTGCAAAAGCGGAATAAAAATATGAAGTTTTTCACTAAGTACTGGTATTGATTATGAAAAGATATAATATTCTTTTACGGTGGATGTAATAACCTTTAGACATATTATTTTGACAATTCATAAAAGATTTAACTTGTGTCAAATGGTTGTTGTTACAACTTTTATAAATCACTATATAGTAAAGTTTATATTAAAATTCTTGAAGGATTTAGAATGCTAGAAGCATGTTGAAATTCTTGGGAAATTATTCATTTATATGAATTGAAATAATTGAACATATGTGGTAAATTTGACTTAGTGAATAGCAGTTGAAGGAGGATTATAAAATGATCCAAAAATACCTATTTGTGTTTTTATAAAAGAATCATGATTAAAGTTTGTTATGATTATTGTTAAATCTCTTGAAGAGATCAAAATATATTTCCCCAAATTTTCATCACTCATGACTTTTAAAAGAATGGTAATATAAATGCGTAGCAAATACATTCAAATAGTCATTTGAAAAACCAGTATTCAAGATTGAATAAGTAGAATATTAGAAAATATTTGATATTTTCATGAGTGGGAGTAAATACGCGTTGCACTCTTTTTTGCTTAATTGAGGTTTTGTTCCATTGGGTTTTCCTGGTAAGATTTTTAATGAGGTAGCATATTATGCATATTATAGATTGTGTACTATTTTTCTTTCATTAGATTTTTATTTCATAGGGTTTTTCCTAATAAGGTTTTAACAAGGCACATTATCTACCAATGGACATCCAAGGGGGAGTGTTATGAATATCTTATTAATTGAATGTCCATCATGATCAAGATAAAGTTTTAATGTACTTTAAACTCTAATAGTTATTAGAATTAGATCTCTACTTCTTTAATATTTTTTATGCCTATAAATAGAAACTCTGATGAAGCATTGTAACCATTCATTTGATCAATAAAGTACATTCTCTATTGCTTTCATATTTTCTTTATTCTTTATTCTCTCCATCTCTCTTTATTTTATAACAGTTTTAAGTTTTTTTTATTTTTAATTAATAAATATATTGTTTTCATTTTTTTAATTCATCTTGTTTAACCATTTATTATTTTTAATTCAATTTTTAATTTGATATGCTTGGAAAGCGAACAGGCTTCTTGAAATTCAAAGCTTATATTATCGATAAAGGAAAGAGAAAGAAGGGATTGGATCATCTTCCTGACTAGTTTCCTAAACATGTGAAACCATTTGATGTTGGAATTTATGATTAATTCCAGTTTGGAGCATTGTTGCAATTATTCATGCAACTGTTGAAGCATGAAGGGGAATGATGAAGTTACAATGCAAGAAGCCGATGCGAGCTTGGACGACCTGTTGTGCTGACAGTGAAGAGAGTAAATGGACCTTATGTAATACCCCGAAAATTACTACAATAAGAAAGTAAGACGTTATTCTTGATATAGTAAAATAAGGGAATAAAGTGACAAAAAGGAAAATTTTGAGTTATGTCAATAGTGAGAAGTATATTATGATATATTAATTCAAGAAATGACTAAATTGTAAAAGTGAGAAAAGTTTTGTTGTCAAAGAGTAAATTGTAATAGTGGGAAGTATATTATGAAAATTTTGAAGGACCAATAGTGCAAATATTTTAAGGGTAGAATGATCTAGAAACTAAGGAAAATGGATGAATTAGGACCAAATTGAATAAGTGAATAATTATGAGGGACTAAATTGTAATTTTACCAAATTAAGTGATGACTCAAGGGTGAAATTTTAAAATATCATAAAGGGCAAAATAGTCAATTAGAAAAAGAGAGAAATCTAGAAGGCAATGATGATGTTGATTATATTTTATAATTATTTAATTATTTAATTAGATAAATATTATTTTATGAGATATTTCATTATTTTATTATTATTTTATTTAGTATATATATATGGAAAGAAAGATGAAGAACCACCATCTTCTTCCCATGCATCCAACGTGTAAAGAGAAAAGAAAGAAAGAAACTTTCTTTTCTTTACAATTTGGTCCTTTCTCAAAAATCCACTATTTTCACTTAGAAATCAAAAGAATTTCTATAGCTACCAAGAGGGAAAAATATTAAGGAGACTATGGGGAGTTAGAATATCAAGTTATATTCAAGAAATAGAAGCTTGAGGAGAGAGAAAATCAAGTTAAAGATTGAAATTAATAGGACAAGGTAAGAACATCAAGATTTCAATATATTTTTAAGTTGATATTATTGAAAAAGCATGGAAATGATGTTAATGTAGATTTTTCTTATATAAGGTTCTATGTTCTTGATATGTTAGTGAGGGGAAATAAGAGAAAGTGATGGGAAATATTGTAGAGAAAGGAAATAATGGTGTTATAACATTTTGCACTAAAACAGTTTTAGGCAGCAGTAGTAGTATAATTTTTAAAAATCACAAAAACTTGTGAAAATTGAATTAGAAGATGAATAAAATATTAAATTAAATATTATTGAGTCTAAGTTTTCATAGAGGTAGTGGTGTAATCAATAGAATTGTACATTATGAGTTATAATAAATTTTGTGAGAAAGGTCAGAATGATTTCAGGTTCCCTTGTCCTGACTTTGGAAAATCATAAAAAATTGTAAAATAATAATTAGGGGTTTAAATTTAAATTTTTAAATTCTTAATGAGTCTATTTTAAATAGAAACAAATGGAAACATCATCCAAACCCCGTACTAGGAGATAATTAATTTTTAGTGAAGAAAGGTCGAAGCTGTCAAACAGCAGAATAATGACTAATTTGAAGATTTTACTGTACTTATTGGCTAAACTTTAAATTCTGAAAATTTTATGGTAGAAATATATTTGAGTATAGTTTCTAAAAAATAAAGAGGATCTTAATTTAGAATTCTGTAGCTCAAGATATAAATAATTTAATGATTATGACTCAAGTAGATAGTTTGATATGAACATATAAGTAAATAGTGGAATTATATATATACATTAAAGATGTGGAATGGAGAGGAGGTTGGAGGAAAATATATGAATATTTAACTAGTATGGGTTTACATTTAAAATTGCTAATTTTCATGTTTTAGACTCAGGGACTAAATTGAATAAAAGTAAAAATTTAGGGGTAATTTTGTAAAAATGTCAGAAAAGACCAAATTGAAGTAAATGAATTGTTTTATTGTTTAAATTAATAAATTGAATGAAATTATTAATTTATATCAATATTTGGGTGAAAATCAAGGAAAATAGAAAATTACCAAAATGCCCTTAAATCTTAGTATTTTTGCAATTTAATCAGGTAAGTTCATATAGTTGAATTTTATGATTGATCGTTAAAATTAGAGATTATATAATGTATTATTTCATATCTTTGTTATGGAATTATAATTATTGTGAAAAATGAAAACAAAGCCAAAGTTCAAATTGAGTAGAACGTTGGATTGAGTACAATCGTTCAGTGATAAGTGATATGACAAGTGATGAATTGACGGATAAAGTCAGGGTATAACCATGACAAAGTGTAAATGTAAGACCATAGTTGAGCTATGGCATTTCAGTAAAAAGACCATAACTGGGTTATGGCACAGCGAAGTAAGACCATGGTTGGACCATGGCAGTAAGTGTACATGTATAAGACCTTAACTGGGTTATGCATCATGAGTGTAAGACCATGGAAATATTCGTATAAGACCACAGTTGGACTATGGCATAAAGAAAATGATGTACTCAAATCTGTAAGATGTTCTCTAATTTGACAAAGATTGGTAAGTGACATATGAAATTAATATTGAAAAACTTATGGTTATTATTGGTATTGATCTAAAATAAGTGTACTCATTGATATTTAAATGATTCAATGGGCAAAGTTCTGATATGAAATAACATGAGTTTGAAATGAATTATTACTGGTATATACCTGAAATACATGGAAATGATGGTACATGAAATATTGATATAATGAAATGAATGACATATGTTTATGAAGAAACGACAAAAGAATGATATGTATCATGACATATAAATATGTATGTTGTGATGAGTAATATGTGCAAGTACGCTAACCAGTGTTGTTGCTTAATACTTAGGCAAATGCCAAGTTATTTGTCGAATGGTGATATGTTTATTTATATGATGCATTGAAATGGTAAGTATTTAAGTGAAAATATGCTAGTGCTTATGAAAGAGTGGTAAGGTTTAAATTACGCAATTTCTAATGAATTGACTTATCATGTGATCAATTCGAAAAAGACTTTGGCTAAATGCACTATCTTGTTACCATGGTTGAATGATATGTTTATGAATTGTGTGTCATGCATTGGAATAAGTGTGGAAAGTAAAGAAATACAAATGAAAATAAAGAAACTTGGAAGAGTTAAAGTTATTTAAAATCTTACTAAGCTTGGGATAATATGAATAAGTGATGTTGTGTATTTATTCACCTTGTGAGTGGATGGATATAACTTCATGAGTATTGCACTATCAATTTTGAATTAGTCCTGATATGTTTCTAATATATATATTTTTTGGGTCTCGATGGCTCACGTAAGGGACACTATGATTAAATTTGATTGATTTCAAGTATGATTGTTATATGAAGTGAAATTTTAGTTAAACGATCTGTAAATTTTGGTAATGCTCCGAAACCTTGTTCTGGCAACGGATACGAGTTAAGGGTGTTACACCTTAATTTTTAGGTCACAAAATTCACACCAGTGAAAATTAAGCCTTTAGCAGTTGGTAACAGTAGGGTGAAGGGTGATGTTATGCTAGCATATGGGCTCATCTGAAAAGGTAGGGTTATAATAATGATTCGGCATCCTCGTTATAGTTAGATTTTTTCTACTTAAAAAGATTTAAATGTTGATAATTTTATTATTGAATTTTTCAGGTTGAAAATAAAAGGAATTATTTTGGACTAATTATAGAGAGGTCATTGAATTTAGCCAAAAGTTTTAAAATGCCGTGGATTAACAAAATTTTCAATGACAGTGACTAACTCAAGCGATTATTTGAAGTATTTTTTTTAACCAATATGTTATATTACAAAATAATTTTAGTAATTAAAATATTATCATTGTGTTAAGCATATTTTAATTTGTAACTAATATTTTGGTTAAAATATATTCACACAATTAAGTCATCACCAAAAATCACCATATTTACTAACAAAACAAAAATGGTTGGTTTATATATGATTAAAAATTATTTTTCATGGCTTAACGATAACTTTTTGTGATAGCAATAAAATTTTCCCAATGATAATTAAGCAATTTGAAATGAGATTTGGCAAGAATGTGAGGTTTATCAATCTCATCCTCATGGCATAGAAGTAGTACAAAACCTTTACACATTTCAGTATAAAGTAACTGAAATCCACCCTTTCTACTTCAAGAACAAAACATATAATCTACACTTTGACTTGGGTTTATAGTTTACTATTAAACCAGGCTAAACTACACCAATCATATTCATCTCCTCTATACTATTCCACTTTTCATACAACATTCTTGGTAATTTTAGTGTCCAAATTTGGTTCCAAGGTTCAAATTGGAATCTAAAGGGTTTTTTTTTCCAATTAGGTACTTGAACTGATTTTAAGGCTAAATTTAGTACCTAAATTTTTGGGAATTTTAGTTTTTTTTATTGGTTTAAGTAGTCATGTGATGCTTCACTGCCGCTGGACTTGACAAGGAGGAGGTTGTCTGAGAAGGAAACAGATAGGAGCTTTGGTATGAGGAATTTCAGGTACATTTAAACCATCAAAGAAGCTGTAGAGAGGGAGTGTCCTGGGGTTGTTTCATGCGTAGATATTCTTGTCTTGTCTGCTAGAGAAGGCATTGTTTTGGCAACTTCTTTGGACCCTCTCTATGTGTGGGGATTTCTTTTTTTCCTTGAATAAAAATGTAACACCCCTAACCCGTATCCAACACCGGGACAGGGCTTGAAGCATTACCTGAACTTTACACTTTCAGTATACTAACTCAGGTCAAAAAATTTCATTTAAATTTAAAACTTTTCAATCATGAACATCTCATCTCTTGTATAGGACTTTGAGACCTACAACATATAGGAAGGTAATGCGGGACAAATACGGGCACGTTTGATTAACCTTGGGCTTCTCAGAAAATTTTTCTTAACATAAAGGGACACATGCCAGTGTAGATTGGGCCGTGTGGACTCACACGCCCGTGTATCTTGAGGCACACCTATGCTGTTCAACTGTGGGCAACACTGACTTATCAACACGGCCATGGAAACACGCTCGTGCTGCCTGCCTGTGGATGAAACTGTCATTTTAGTACGGCCATGATGCACACCCGTGTGGCCTACCCGTGTACAACTTTAAGCTAAAATTTTAAGTGCAGGGGACATACGGCCATAGCACACGCCCATGGGAGGGAGCCGTGTGTCACACACAGCCTAGACACACGCCCGTGTGTCCAACCGTGTGGACTTTATTAGGCTATTTTCCAAGCCTTTAGTCACCTCTTTCTACTACTTGTGTTTAGTGGTTACCAAGTTTGAGAGAAAACATAGTTTTACGCTTGTAAATAACCTTAATGAAAATAGTTGTATGGAAACCTCATATCATTGGTTTCATACATAAATGGTTATTTCCTCTTTAGCAGCATGGGTTCCCGTGTTACATTAATCCATCCGAAATTGGCTCGCTCATGTGACTCATTGCCAATTGATAGCAACCCATCATTAGTAATTAAAACCATGCATAAAATCGTAGGTCATAGCCTACTTAAATTAAGCCAATTTTCATGGCCATATACAGAGTGATAAACATATTTCTACATGCTTTTACTTGGCAAATCAAATGACACATATAAAAAAATACTCAAAAGTACTATACATGCCATTTAACAAAATAAACAGAGTCTTTATACCAAAGCTTGTTTAATTGAGAGTGTGTTGACTCTCCGATTGTCCTCCAATCCTTTTGAGTCCTTTAGCTTTGTGAGATAGGGAAAAAGAGAGGGGTAAGCATTTACATGCTTAGTAAGCTCTAATAATCGAAAAGTAAACTTACCGAGTAATTAGCATACATCCATATCTAAATCATGAAATCATCCATTATGAAATGATTTCCTATCTCATGCACTTAATCAATGAGTTAGTCACATAACAAAGCATCATGTAATTTATATAGATGAGCTCATCATTCATCATCTTGTTAACATTCATCATATTATCCAGTTGAGTTTCTAGGAAATCTCGATGGGGTACCCATTATTTGTCAATTCTTATGAACGATCATTTCACATATATGCACTCCCGCAAACCTCACATCCCATGGCAGGATTACTAGTCCAGGCAAAATCCTCTATATCATGAACTCGTAAGGTGATGTCAGGGTTACTAGTCTAGGCTAAATCCCTTATAGCGACAAACACTCTTAATGAGTTCGGATCTGAATTACCAGTCTAGGCTAAATTCAGACCCTAATTGGATTACCCGTCCGGCTAAATCCATAATGCACACATATTCTTCGGGAGGCTTGATCATTCAAGGAACACCTGTCTGGGCTAGATTCCTTTCCATATTTGAGATCACGGATTACCCGTCCGGGCTAAATCATTACTGCAACATATGCAGGTTATCAGTTCACATGTAAAACATGGTTTATCCATCGAATTCCCTTTTTAACCTCAACCGAGACAGTTATCAACAAGTAATTACCGAAGGTGCATTTCATGCATTTTCATACCATCAATAAATGAAAATATCATGCATTCATAAATCGTACAATTATGTATATTAGGGGTTTACTTTAAGTTATCCGAACTTACCTGGTATTTTTTTTGGGATTGTGTTTCGGTTATTCCGAAACCTTGCGTTTACCACGATTGACCTCCGAAATTTGTTCCTCGGGGTCTATAACAGCAAAATTAAATCATTAATACATTATATTATGCATTGCAAGTTTAATATCTACCCCTAGTCCAAATGACTATTTTGCCCCTAACCTTTCACATTTTACGATTTAGTCCCTAGGCTCGGATAATGAAATACATGCACTTTCTATCTTACCCAAGCCTAGACGAAGACTTTTCCTTCTTATGGTAGCCCACATTGTCCATTATTTTCTCATTTCTACCACACATTTACATCTTTTGCAAAATAGTCCCTATAAGGGTTTCTCATGAAAACCAACTTGGAAAAGATGTTTAACACACATTTATCTTTCATATTCTTTCATAATCCATCAAAATACCAATAACTCATGCATGGGTAAATTTTTGAACGTGAACCCTAGCATGAAATATGGGTAGAAATGGAGAGAGCAAACTACCGAGATTTCAAAAATACAAAGAACATGAAAAACGGGGCTTGGGAGCACTTACTATTGAGCTTGAAAATTGAAGAAACCCTAGCTATGGTGCCCTCCTCCAAATTTCGGCAGCTATAGGAAGAAGATGAGCATATTTTTGCTTTATTTTTCCCTTTTTATTTCATTAAAATGCCTAATGACCAAAATACCCTCATGCCTTTTCTTTAAAATTTCATCCATGCAAGCCCATTTTTGTCCAAAAATTTAGAATTTGGGAAAATTTCTCTCCTAGACCTTTTAATTCATAATCTAAAGTAATTTCATACAAATTGCTTCTAGAAACCAAGTTTTGCAATTTACTCAATTTAGTCCCTAATCTCCAATTGGACATCTTATACTTAGAATTTCTTCATGAAACTTTAACAAATGAATATACTCATATTCCAGGCCTCATAATAACCATAAAATAAATATTTTGATGTCAGATTTGTGGTCCCAAAACCACTATTCTGACTAGGCCCTATTTCGGGATGTTACATTTCTCCCCCTTAGGGACTTTCATCCTTAAAAGTCTTACCAGAAAATAGATTCAGATATTGGTTTCTCATGGTTTCTTCCGGCTCCCATGTAGCTTCTTCAACATCATGTTGATGCCATAAAACTTTTACAAGAACTACATCTTTATTTCTAAATTGTTTAACTTCGCGAGCCAATATCTTAACCGGTTCCTCTCCATAGGTCATGTCCGGTCGAATTCCAATCTCAATCAGTGAAATTACATGAGAGGGGTTTGATCGGTATCTCCTTAACATGGATACATGGAACACATCATGAATCTGTTCCAGTTCGGGTGGCAACGCCAAATGGTAGGCTAACGGTCCAATTCTTTCAGTAATCTCGTACGGTCTGATAAATCGTGGACTCAGTTTACCTTTTCGACCAAATCTCAATACCTTTTTCCATGGAGATACTTTAAAAAATACTCTATCCCCAACTTGGAATTTAATTTCCTTTCTTTTTAGATCAGCATAAGACTTTTTCCTATATGATGCCGCTTTTAGACAGTCCCGTATCATTTTAACTTTTTCTTCGGTTTCTTTAACCAGATCAACTCCATGAATTTGATTTTCCTTAAGTTCCGTGCAGTACAATGGAGTTCGGCACTTCCTACCATACAAGGCTTCATAAGGTGCCATCCTTAAACTTGTTGGGAAACTATTATTGTAGGCAAATTCTACCAATGGCAGGTATTTTTCCCAACTACCCTAAAATTCAAGGATGCAACATCGCAACATGTCCTCGAGAATCTGAATTATCCGCTCAGACTAACCATCGGTTTGAGGGTGAAAAGCTGTACTAAAGCTCAACTTTTTACCCAAGGCTTCTTGAAACTTCTTCCAGAATCTCGACGTGAACCTCAGGTCTCTGTCCGAAATAATCAACAGTGGTACTCCATGCAATCTTACTATCTTAGAAATGTACAAATCGGCCAATCTATAAAAGGAATAATCTGTTCTTACCAGGATGAAATGAGTGGACTTTGTCAATTTGTCCACTATGACCCATATGGCATCTTTCTTTTTCGGAGTCTTAGGTAGTCCTATCACGAAGTCCATGGTAATTCTATCCCACTTCCATTCAGGGACCATTACAGGTTGTAACATACCTGAAGGCACTTGATGTTCAGCTTTAACTTGCTGACATACTAGGCATTTCGATACAAATTTAGAAACATCTCTTTTCATGCAGTTTCACCAGTACCACCAGTACATCTTCTTTAAATCGTTATACATCTTGGTACTTCTGGGGTGAACAGACCAACTACTGTTATGTGCTTCTTGCAAAAATCTTCTGAATAAGTTCATTGTCTTTGGGTACATAAACCCTATCTTTGAACATCAAGCATCCATCAGGACTAATTTGAAAATTGGACTCAATCCCAGACTCACATTGAACCCTTTTTACTTGCAAGTCATCATCATTTAACTGAGCATCATGAATTTCCTGCAGAAATGTTGGCCTAGACTCCATCTCGGCCAAAACTGAACCATCATCAAGCAAGGTCAAATGAGCATCCATAGCTCTCAAGACATAGAAGGATTTTCTACTCAGTGCATCGGCGACCACATTCGCCTTTCCTGGGTGATAGTCGATAACCAGATCATAATCCTTAATTAATTCTAACCATCTCCGTTGTCTCAAATTTAATTCTTTCTGAGTCATCAAGTATTTCAAACTCTTGTGGTCTATGAATATACGGAAAGTCTCGCCATACAAATAATGCCTCCAAAATTTTAAGGCAAAAACAATAGCAGTAAGCTCTAGGTCGTGGGTTGGATAATTCTTCTCGTGAGGCTTCAATTGCCGTGAAGCATAGGCTATCACCTTGCCATCTTGCATAAGTACACACCCTAATCCATTCAAGGATACATCACTATAGACCGCAAATTCTTTTCCCGATTCAGGTAGCACAAAAACAGGAGCTTCGATCAGTAATGTCTTTAACTTCTCAAAACTTTGTTGACACTTCTCTGTCTCTCCAAACTTAACGTCAACAACTTTGTCATCGGAGTTACTATTATGGAAAATCCTTTTACAAACCTTCGATAGTAACCGTCTAAGCCTAAAAAGCTTCTAACCTCAGTTACATTCTTAGGTGATTTCCATTCAACAATTGTAGAAATTTTACTTGGATCAACTCGGATGCCTTCACTCGAAACTATATGACCCAAAAATCCAACTTCCCGGAGCCAAAACTCACTCTTGCTAAACTTAGCATACAGTTGCTTTTCTCGCAAGGTCTGCAACACAAATCTCAGATGCTTCTCCTGCTCTGTCTCATATTTAGAGTAGATCAAAATGTTGTCAATAAACACAATGACAAACTTATCCAAATATGGCCGAAAGATCCTGTTCATTAGATCTATAAACACGGCCGGTGTATTCGTCAGCCCAAACGGCATGACAAGAAATTCATAATGGCCATACCTCATTTTGAAAGCTGTCTTGGGTACATCCGAGTCTTTAACTCGCAGCTGATAATAACCAAACCTCAAGTCTATCTAGGAGAATGCAGTGGCTCCTCTCAACTGGTCAAACAAATCATCGATCCTTGGCAAGGGATGGTTATTCTTAGTAGTCACCTTGTTCAGTTGCCGATAATCGATACATAACCTCATCGAACCATCTTTCTTCTTTACAAACAACATGGGGGCACCCCAAGGTGAAAAACTTGGCCTAGCGAATCCTTTGTCCGTCAGCTCTTGCAACTATGCTTTTAACTCCTTCAGCTCAGTAGGTGCCATTCTGTACGGGGCAATGGAAATGGGAGTCGTCCTTGGTACCAATTCCATACCAAACTCTATCTCCCTTTCAAGAGGTAATCTGGGTAACTTCTCTGGAAACACATCTGGGTACTCACATACTATCGACATGGACTCAATCTTCAGCTCTGTTTCCTTAGTGTTCAGTACAAATTCAAGGTAGGCTTCATATCCTTTTCTCATACATCTCTGGGCAACCATTGCCATGATTACAACCGGTGGCAAACCCAATTCTCCTGATTCGACCCGTAGAATCTTACCATCCGGACATTTCAACTTAATATACTTACTATCACAATTCACAATTACATCACGAAGGGCTAACCAATCCATACCAAGTATTACATCAAATTCATCAAATGGTAACAACATAAGGTTAGCTTGGAAACAACAACCTTGAATCGTCAAAGGAAAATTCTTACAGAATTTATCAACTAGAACCGACTTGCCTAGTGGGTTCGACACTCTAATAATGAATTTTGTAGGTTCTACAGGTATGTTCATACTAGACGCCAATCTTATGCAGATATATGAATGCGTTGACCCCAGGTTAATTAAAGCAACAACACTTGTAATAAAAGAGAGAAAGTACCCGTAATAACATCAGGAGCAGAGGCTTCCTCTCGAGCACGTATCGTATACGTTCTTTTCGGGGCTCAAACTTCTGATTTTGCAGCACAACTCGATTGCCACCAGCACTCCCAGGGTATCTCGGAGGCCTACCCCGAGGAACAGAAGCATTCGACTTCAGAGCTAATTCCTCATCTTTTTCAGCTTGTTTTGGGCAGTCTTTGAGAAAATGATCAAGAGAACCACATCTGAAACATGCGCCACTTTTCATTCGGCACTCTTTGAAGTGAAATTCGTTGCAGCTCTTACACTTCGATTTTTTATCATCTACACTCCCCACACTAGTCACCATCGGGGAGGAAGACTTTTAACCTCGTCGCTTAGAGCTTCTTGATCTACTCGAGTATCCCACTAACGAAGTGGAGAGTTCATATAGGCTCTTGGCTTTCTTCGTGGAGAACGAGAGTGTTTTACCTCTAGACCTCTTGCTCGCAACTCGAGCCTCTCTCTTAGCTTGTTTTCTTTCATTATTAAGTTCTTCGGTCTTCTTGGCTCAATCGGCCAATGTGGCAAACTCCCGTATTTCCAAGATCCTAATCAATAACTTGATGTCCCCATTCAGACCTTCTTCGAAGCGTTTACACATTTCCAATTCTGTTTGGACCCATTCAGTTGCGTACTGACTTAGTCGTACGAACTCTCTCTCATATTCCACTACAGTCTTGTTACCTTGTTTGAGTTCTAGGAACTTCTTTCGCTACAAGTCCAAAAACCGTTGGTTAATATATTTCTTCCTAAACTCTGATTGGAAGAAATCCCAAGTAATATTTTCCTTCGGCACTACCGAGGATACGATTTTCCACCAATTGTATGCAGTGTCCTTCAAAAGGGACACAACACACTTCAAACACTCCTCGGGTGTGCATGACAAATCATCTAGCACGTGCATAGTGTTCTCGAGCCAGAACTCAGCTCTTTCAGCATCATCATCAACTTTCGCTCTGAATTCCTCAGCCCTATACTTCCTAAGTTTATCTACAGAGACTTTACCGATTCTCACTGGTGCCATACCTCGTGGCACATCCTCATCAGTTTGGTTAGGGAGCGAGGGAGGTCTCGGTATATTGGGGCGATTTCTTAGATAATCCAGAAAGCAGCTCGGGCCTCTTCTCGGCCTTCTGACATCAGCCATCTACTACTAAATATAGCTCGCTGTACGAAAGCTGGAGCATGGCTCTCAGCTCCCTCGGACTCATCTTGTGCTTGATTGGAAGACATTTACTATATTCAAAACAATTTAAACAATTAGGAGACGTCACACTATCAACACTCGAATAATGGCATGTATAGCGAACTTTAACATCCTCTACGGTAGTCCTAGAACTGACTAAATCGTAGCTCTGATGCCAATAAATGTAACACCCCTAACCCGTATCCAACACTGGGACAGGGCTCGAGGCATTATCGGAACTTTACACTTTCAGTATACTAACTCAGGTCACAAAATTTCATTTAAATTTAAAACTTTTCAATCCTGAACATCTCATCTCTTGTATAGGACTTCGAGACCTACAACATATAGGAAGGTAATGCGGGACAAATACGGGCACGTTCGATTAACCCTGGGCTTCTCAAAAAAATTTTCTTAACATAAAGGGACACACGCCCGTGTAGATTGGGCCGTGTGGACTCACACGCCCGTGTATCTTGAGGCACGTCCAAGCCCTTCAACCGTGGGCAACACTGACTTATCAACACGACCATGGAAACACGCCCATGCTGCCTGTCCGTGGACAAAACTGTCATTTTAACATGGCCATGATGCACGCCTATGTGGCCTACCCGTGTACAACTTTGAGCTAAAATTTTAAGTGCAGGGGACATACGGTCATAGCACACGCCCATGGGAGGGAACCGTGTGTCACACACGGCCTAGACACACGGCCGTGTGTCCAACCATGTGGACTTTATTAGGCTATTTTCCAAGCCTTTAGTCACCTCTTTCTACTACTTGTGTTTAGTGGTTACCAAGTGTGAGAGAAAATATAATTTTACGCTTGTAAATAACTTTAATGAAAATAGTTGTATGGAAGCCTCATATCTTTGGTTTCATACATAAATGGTTATTTCCTCTTTAGCATCATAGGTTCCCGTGTTACATTAATCCATCCGAAATTGGCTCATTCATGTGACTCATTGCCAATTGATAGCAACCCATCATTAGTAATTAAAACCATGCATAAAATCATAGGTCATAGCCTACTTAAATTAAGCCAATTTTCATAGCTATATACAAAGTGATAAACATATTTCTACATGCCTTTACTTGGCAAATCAAATGACACATATAATAAAATATTCAAAAGTACTATACATGCCATTTAACAAAATAAACAGAGTCTTTATACCAAAGCTTGTTTAATTGATAGTGTGTTGACTCTCCGATTGTCTTCTAATCCTTTCGAGTCTTCAAGTTCTGTGAGACAGGAAAAAAGAGAGGGGTAAGCATTTACATGCTTAGTAAGGTCGAATAACTGGAAAGTAAACTTACCGAGTAATTAGCATACATCCATATCTAAATCATGAAATCATCCATTATGAAATGATTTTCTATCACATGCACTCAATCAATGAGTTAGTCACATAACAAAGCATCATGTAATTTTTATAGATGAGCTCATCATTCATCATCTTGTTAACATACATCATATTATCCCGTTAAGTTTCTAGGAAATCTCGATGGAGTACCCATTATCTGTCAATTCTTATGAATGATAATTTAACATATATGCACTCCCGCAAACCTCACATTCCATGGCAGGATTACTAGTCCAGGCTAAATCCTCTATATCATGAACTCGTAAGGTGATGTCGGGGCTACCAGTCCAGGCTAAATCCCTTATAGCGACAAACACCCTTAATGAGTTCGGATCTGAATTACCAGTCCAGGCTAAATTTAGACCCTAATCGGATTACCTGTCCGGGCTAAATCCATAATGCACACATATTCTTCGGGAGGCTTGATCATTCAAGGAACACCCGTCCGGACTAGATTCCTTTCCATATTTGAGATCACGGATTACCCGTCCGGGCTAAACCATTACTGCAACACATGCAGGTTCTCAGTTCACATGTAAAATATGGTTTATCCATTGAATTCCCTTTGTAACCTCAACCGAGACAGTTATCAACAAGTCATTACCAAAAGTGCATTTCATGCATTTTCATACCATCAATAAATGCAAATATCATGCATTCATAAATCGTACAATTATGTATATTAGGGGTTTACTTTAAGTTATCCGAACTTACCTGGTATTCTTTTCGGGATTGTGTTTCGGTTATTCCGAAACCTTGCGTTTACCACGATTGACTTTTGGAATTTGTTCCTCGGGGTCTATAACAGAAAAATTAAATCTTTAATACACTAAATTATGCATTTCAAGTTTAATATCTACCCCTGGTCCAAATGACCGTTTTGCCCCTAACCTTTCATATTTTTACAATTTAGTCCCTAGGCTCGGATAATAAAACACATGCAGTTTCTATCCTACCCAAGCCTATCCGAACATGTTTCCTTCTTATGTTAGCCCACATTATCCATTATTTTCTCATTTCTACCACACATTTACATCTTTTGCAAAATAGTCCCTTAAGGGTTTCTCATGAAAACCAACTTGGAAAAGATGTTTAACACACATTTATCTTTCATATTCTTCCATAATCCATCAAAATACCAATAACACATGAATAGGTAAATTTTTGAACATGAACCCTAGCATGAAATATGGGTAGAAATGGAGAGAGCAAACTACCGGGATTTCAAAAATACAAAGAACATGAAAAACGGGGCTTGGGAGCACTTACTATTGAGCTTGAAAATTGAAGAAACCCTAGCTATGGTGTCCTCCAAATTTCGGTAGCTATGGGAAGAAGATGAGCTTATTTTTGCTTTATTTTCCCTTTTTATTTCATTAAAATGCTTAATGACCAAAATACCCTCATGCCCTTTTTTTAAAACTTGATCCATGCAAGCCCATTTTTGTCCAAAAATTTAGAATTTGGTAAAATTTCTCTCCAAGACCTTCTAATTCATAATCTAAATCAATTTCATACAAATTGCTTCTAGAAACCAAGTTTTGCAATTTATTCAATTTAGTCCCTAATCTCCAAGTAGACATCTTATACTTAGAATTTCTTCATGAAACTTTAACAAATACATATACTCATATTCTAGGCCTCATAATAACCATAAAATAAATATTTTGATATCGAATTTGTGGTCCTGAAACTACTATTCTGACTAGACCCTATTTCGGGATGTTACACTCGTGATATGGAGGGACATCGTCAGTAATGTCCTCGGAGGCCTCCTCCTCAGTAGATTGGGTGAGACAATATTGAGGAGGGTAGGTTCCTGGGCGCTTTTCGATCATCCTCATGCTTAGCATGCTCAATATGCCTTGGGAAGGCATCTGGCCAATGAGGGTCAAAGATGATTCTTGGGCCGTGGTGTTGAGGAGCCCGAAGTGTTGAGCCAACCGAGTAGCATAGGGGCCAATGGAGATGACCCCCTTCCTATGCCACTCCATCTGGTGCTGAATGGCGAGGGCAATGAATTAAGCAAGGTCTATGATGTGCCCGTGTGATATACACCATAGAAAGTAGGTGTTGTGAGTGTTGACGACGCCAGTGCTATCTCGCCTTCCTGTTATTGTGTGAGCCAAAATGGCGTGTTGGTACCTCAAAGATGGAGGGAGAGCCGATGCTTTGGACCGGCTAGGATTGTAGGTGGTCGAACCTGGTACAAGTGTGTCCCAGCACCGTGAAAGAGAATGATGGATATGGCGGTTGAGAGCATGTAAGTCATTCTCCTCCTTGAACTCCTCCGTATATAAGCCCAGTACAGTACCTAATTCTGGGACGCTTAACTAGCGGACAAATCTGCCTTGGCTAAATTCGACCGTGCCGGGATCATCGTAGTTTGTCATTACGGTTTGAAGATGAAACGTTGAGCATAGTTTCATCGTGAGTTCGAGATATGTTGGCTCGATGATCCCAAAAAAAACCTCCCAAGGGTCCGTGGTTAGGAGGGCCCGAATTGCATCATCCAACTGAACTTGTTCTACTGCAGCCCAATTGATATAGTGGCCCGCAATTAAAGGTTGGGCTCGGAGCATTTGGAAAAGTTCTTCTTGAGGCTCGATGGGGAATTGCAGGAAAGAGTGGAGAATTTTCGCGGTAGGACCCGAGGAAGATGACGCTCCCTTCCTTTTCCTTGAAGCAGGGACGGCGGCCTTTTTACCACATGAAGGCGGTACTGCATACTTGCAATATAAAAAAAAATAATAGTAGGTAAACGAATTTGCAAAGGAAAAAACCATAAATTTGAACTAACAATTTCAGCCAAAACTACTAATACTAACCAAACTCAACCAAAATAATCAATTTCATAGCATAATTTCGTGACATTAGCATGGTAATAACATGAGAACGAGCATTGTAATGGCATGGGTATGACAATAGAATGAAGCTTTCCTAACAACTTGATTCAACATGAAATGTTATGATAAATAACCTAAGAATGCAAATTAAATGATAGAATAATGCACAAAATGAAAATATTATGAGAAAAATAAAGATTATTTTGATAATAAGCATTAGGAATAAGTAAAATAGAAGTGAAAATAGTAAAAAAACGCTAAGGAAGAGATATTGGGCATAAAAATGGAGTGGGAAGCGGCGCACGGGAGTGGTAGGGAGGCCGTGTGGACTTGCAGCGGCTAGGGTTAGGGTTTTTGGGTGAAGAAGACAATGAATAGTACAACCTATTTATAGACTTTGGGGCACAGGGCCATGGAACACGCCCGTGTTCCCCAATTTTTGCCCGTGTGATTCACAAATTTTAAATTTGGGCGCGTCTAACAATTGGCCCACGCCCGTGTTCCTTGGGCCTGTGGGCACATACAGCCGTGTCGCATGGCCGTGTCTGTCTTCATTCGCTTCTCCCACGCCAGTGTATGTAGGGCCACACCCGTGTTAATTTAACAGGTTCGACCACGAGTACTTGGCATTGGCGTGTCGTACGCCGGTGTTAATTTGACAGGTTAGGCCATAGTTTCCAGGCACGGGCGTGTCGCACGCCCGTGTTGTTTTGGCAGGTTTTCCCACGGCCATGTCGTATAGTTGTGGCGATTTATCGTAGCCCGTGTTGGGGAAATTTTTGCCCTGTTTCCACACGGCCTAAGGCACGCCCGTGTGCTAGGCCGTGTCTATGTGGGAAACCTGTATTCAAGAGTTTCATTAGTAAGTTAGGTGTTTAAACACTAAAATTTAAAGAAGTTAATACAGTTAGTGCTCGGGTTGCCTCCCGAGAAGCACTTATTTATAGTCTAAGCTCGACTTACCTCTCCATTGAATGGTCATGTTCGTTCGAGGAGTTTATACTCCTCATTCCTACTGTGAATCTCATCAAAATAAGGTTTTAGGCGAGTATTGTTTACCTTAAAAGTGCCGAACTTGGGATGACTTACCTCGACTGTATTGAATGGAAAAATGCTAAGTACTGTCAGAGAAATTTCTTCATTCGGTTTGGCAGTGACAATGTGAGGATCTGCGACATCTAATAAAACTTTATCTCTAACCCTAAGTTGATTTGGAAAGGCATTGAGCTCGTCCTGGCGTAGTTTTGGTTTATCGTGTGTTCTCAGTTTATGTGTCTTCCATTCATCTAGCTCCTCAATTTGTAGCCTTCGTTCTTCATGAATAGGTCCTTTACTATTGCTTGAAAATGGCTCATGTACTTCATTCAGACTCATTTCCTGTGAAGTAGGTTGCACCATATTGTCAGTTTTAGTAGAATGGTTTAGACGACCACCTTCAATTTCTCATGTGTTGCCAGAATTACGAGCTTGAAGGGTGATTGTTTCATCTCCCACACGAAGTGTGAGTCCACCTGTGCCAACATCAATAATAGTTTTAGTAGTTGCTAGCTT
This sequence comes from Gossypium hirsutum, assembly GCF_007990345.1. NCBI lineage: Eukaryota > Viridiplantae > Streptophyta > Magnoliopsida > Malvales > Malvaceae > Gossypium > Gossypium hirsutum. The sequence continues at coordinate 58,982,457 of NC_053432.1, read as the reverse complement.
TCCTAAAATCAAAGGAGTGTTGCTATCCTCCTTTATGTCTAGAACAATGAAGTCAACAGGAAATATAAATTTATTGATTTTAACTAGCACATCTTCAATAATACCCCTAGGAAATCTTATAGTTTTATCTGCTAATTGAATGCTCATCCTAGTCTATTTGGGTTTCCCAAGACCTAATTGTTTGAACATTTTGTAGGGCATAACGTTAATACTAAGCCCTAAATCAGCTAAAGCATGATTAACATCTAAACTACCAATTAAGCAAGGAATTGTAAAACTCCCTGGATCTTTTAATTTGTTGGGTAGCTTATTCTACAGAATAGCTGAGTAAACTACGTTTAGCTCCACATGCGAAGACTCGTCCAACTTTTGTTTATTTGCTAAAAGCTCCTTTAAAAATTTCATTGTGTTTGGCATCTGCGGTAGAGCTTCAATAAACGATAAGTTAATATGTAATATTTTTAAGAGTTTAAGGAATTTACCAAATTGTTCATCTGAGAGGTTTTTCCTTGTCGTATTAGGGTATGGTACACGAGGTTTGTATTCTGTACTTACCGGTTTCTGCTCATTGTGGTCTACCTCACTTTTGCCTTTGCTTATCTCAGTTTCTTGCCTCGGTTCTGGCTCAGGTGTGCCTAACCCTTCCTCATATTGACTAGTAATTGCTTTGAGTTTCTCCATTGGGTTAGATTCTGTGTCGCTTGGCAAGCTACCTTGTGGTCATTCAGAAATCAACTTGGTAAGCTGTCCAATTTGAGTTTCGAGCCCTTGGATCGATACTTGTTGATTCTTAAGTGTCGTCTCAGTATTTTGAAAATGAGTTTCTGACACCGATATAAACTTTGAGAGCATCTCTTCAAGGTTCGACTTCTTTTCCTGTTGGTAGGGTGGTTGTTGGTAGCCTGGAGGTGGTCTCTGATTTCCTTGGTCTCCCTATGAGAAATTTGGGTGGTTCCTCCAACCTGCATTGTAAGTGGTACTATATGGATTGTTTTGAGATTGAGGATTATTACCCATGTAATTTAACTGCTCGTTCTCTATGCTGTGGCCATATGATTGATATTCTGAATTGCTTGATGCACCTCTACTGCCTTCACAGTGTATTACTGGATGAACCTGCAAGGAACCAATTAAACCATCAATATTTTTATTTAGAAGTTCTACCTGGTTTGACAGCATAGTAACCGAATCGACGTTATAAATGCCTGCTATTTTAGTTGGCTTAGTCCTCATGACTTGCCACTGATAGTTATTCAGTGACATCTCTTCAATAAATTCGTAAGCCTCTTCAGGTGTTTTGTTATTGATGGTTCCCCCGGCTGCTGTATCAATCATCTGTCTTGTCGAGGGGTCACACCATTGTAGAATGTTTGAACTTGCAACCATAGAGGTAATCTACGGTGAGGACACCTTTGCAGTAGGTCCTTGTATCTCTCCCATGCATCGTAAAGAGTTTCTAAGTCCATCTACACAAATGAAGATATATAATTACGTAATTTGGCCGTTTTAGCCGGCAAAAAATATTTTAATAAAAGTTTTTCGATCATTTGTTCCCAAATAGTAATTGACCCTCGTGGTAATGAGTTCAACCATTATTTAGCTTTGTTTCTTAATGAAAAAGGGAATAACCGAATACGAATGACATCATCAGAAACGCCATTAATTTTAAATGTATCGCAGAATTCCAGGAAATTTGCCAAGTGAGTGTTTGGATCCCCATCCTACAAACCATCAAATTGAACAAATTGCTGTATCATTTGAATAGTGTTCGGTTTTAGTTCAAAATTATTCGCAGCAATAGCAGGCCTAACTATACTTGACTCAGTTCCTGTTAAAGTAGGTTTAGCATAATCATACATAGTACGAGGAGCAGGATTCTGATTTGCTAGTTCAACGGGTATCGTAGGAGGTAGCTGATTGTCTTGATTTTTAGCCGTCTCCTCGGTTGGGGTTTGAATATCGTTCTCTTACTCGTTCTCTGTGTATCTTAAGCTCCACCTTATTTCTCTTTGGTTTCTGCGAACTGTGCCATCAGCTTCTTCATCAAAAAGTAATGGTCCTGACAGGTTTCTTTTAGTCATAAACTATAAAAACCTGCCAAGAGAAAGAAAAAGTAAATTAATAAATAATAAAAAAATAAAGTTAACTTGCAAGAAAAATAAATGGCTAAAGTAATAAAAATTGAGTGTTCCTAATATCTTAATTTCCTGGCAATGGCGCTAAAAACTTGATTGTGATATTCGTGTGATAAGTTTTATAAATTTATAATGAGTCGCTCTTGAAACTAACTATTATCACGATGAAGGCAAGTGTACCTATCGAACAGTAGTATAGCTTTAGCAAGACCAGATTGTCGAACCCAAAGGAACTAAAAGTATTAGTAATGACTGTCTTTTTATTATCTAGCCTAAGAATAATGGGGTTTGTTTTGACTAACTAATTAACTAAACTAGGAAATCACAGAAAATAGAATTGGGGAATTACTTTTGGAAAAACGATTGAATTAAGACAATACCTAAGGAAAAATCCACCTAGACTTCACTTGTTATTTGACTCTGAATCGAATGATTTATTCATTTGGCTTGATCCGTAGAAATCCCTAAGTTATATTATTATCCCTCTCAAGACTAACAATGTCTAACCCTAGGTTGAATAATTGAAATCTCTTTCTAATTAACTCCCTAAGGTTGCATTAACCCGATCTATGGATCCCCTTATTAGGTTTCATCTAAATCTGGCAAAATCTTGTCACCCTATCTCTAGGCGCGCAATCAACTCCGTTTAATTATGACAATTGTACTCTTAGACAGGGTCTATTCCTCCTCTGAATAAGAGCTTAACTTGATTTAATATCCTGGAATATCAAAACAAGAATTAAGAACACATAATTAAGAACAAGCCAAATATTTATCATACGATTCAGAAAATAATAACAAGATTCGTCTTAGGTTTCATTCTCCTTAGGTATTTAGGGGATTTAGTTCATAAATAAAAAGGAAAACATCTCAGAAGAATATTGAATACAAAACATATAGAAAACCCAAAACTCCTGAAGGGAAATTGAGGGAAGATCTTCAGTCTTGATGATGAATTCGGCTTCTGGATGGATCAATCAGCTTTCCTTTAGCAGTTCCCTACCTCTTTCTCCGTGTGTATTTTCCTCCTCCTCTAGGGTGTATTTATAGGCTTTGGAATGCCTAAGAACCCTCAAAATTGGCCTTTTCTGAATTGGACTAAACTTGGGCTCGGCAAGGACACCCCGTGTGACACGCCCGTGTGCATTTACTTCAGGCTATGCTCGAGCCTGTTAGAATGGCATGGGTGTGTGTTCTACTTGTGTGAGTCTTGCTTTGATTCTGCCAAATTGACACGACCGTGTGGTCTACCCATGTGAGGAAGTCCAGGTCGTGTTGATTTTGTGCGTTGGCCCATTTTCTCCGTTTTTGGCCCGTTTCTACTTCCTTTTGCTCTCCTATGCTCGCCTATGTATAAAACATGAAATTAAGGCATTAGGAGCATCGAATTCACCAAATCTAAGGAGAAATCATCCATAAAATGCGTTAAGCATGGGGTAAAAATATGTATAAATAACGGTTTATCACATACATTGAAAATTCAACTGAAAGAACATTAAAGTTCCAAACATTCCAAGTTGAGCATTTTATCATGAAAACATAGGTGTCTTCCCTCATTTAAGTAATTACCTTTGATTCAAAATATCACAGAGTTTCACATCCTCACTAAAGATTCACTCAAATCACTCGAGGTGTTTAAGGACAATAAATGAATTACTTAATTGTCAATAATAAAGAGTCATTACCATAGGCTTGCATGAAAATCAAATCTCCACCACTATAAATTGAGATGAAACATCAATCAAAAGGTCTTTAGAGGGTTGTAACGTGGCTTTGGTTAGAGGGTGTGGTCACAAACTGACAGAAAGGGTTAGAATTGAGATTGAATTGAAAAATTGCCTAACTAGAAAAATGGCTAGTCATCAATTGCGTACAACAGAGCTTTTCCTCAGAATATGGAATTTAACTTCTTTATCTCAGAAGATCACTACTACTAATATGTATACATGTATTTTTTTTTCAGAACAAGCCAAATTAAAAAATAGAATAAAACATAGCTAAGCAATTATTCCAACTCAAATCTCGAAAAAAATAGGGATCAAATTAATTTAGGAAATTTCAACAATAATGAGTTATGGGTTAATATTGAGGGTAAAGTAATGAATGGGTTGTTAGGCTCAAAGGGGTTCACTAAGGATTAATTGTGAAGGTAGGCTTTTATGGAGTGAGTGGGTTAAACTTAGGTGCCTTTATCATTTTGACATATCAAATCAAATGGTGTGGTCTTGACATGCATAATCAAGCAAGTTCTAGAATAACAATTCAATACTGACGCACTCATAATGAAAGTGACCATGAAAGAAATAATAGATGCTCTAAAGGCTCAAGATCTCACAAAAATTATGGCTTTTTGATGTTTAAACTTGTGAATTCCAACTCAAGATAATACCTAAACTTAGGGAAACAACCTAAAAGTTTTTAATTCTTCAAAAATCAACTTATCATGCTTGATTCCCTAATGACTTAAAGTTTAAACTATCAATGCATAAATGCCTATTTTTTAATTCAAGATATATCAATAAAAGTCATAAATCAATGAAAATTTATCCTAAACATGATATGAGAGCTTTTCAAGAGAACAAGGAAATCATTTAGGGATTTTTTTGACAGTGAAATGAATACCCCCCACACTTAAGATGTACATTGCCCTCAATGTACAAAGATAGATATATGGAAAAGAATATAAATATAAGATAGAGAGAGAAGTGAAACTTCCTGAGTGATGAATGAATTTCCTTGAAATGGAGTTTTGGAGAATAATCGGCGTGAGGGTGGAGAAGGATACTCCGGCGGTGGTAGAGGTTCATTAGTCCATAAGTCCTGCGCCAAAAGAATATTAAATCTGGTGGTAGCTATGGTCGTGGTCGAGAAGGACATGGTAGTCGTGGAGAACCTTTCCAAGTGGAGTTTCAAGTTCCTGAGTAATAGTGAGCTTTGGAGCTCTTTATAACTGTGATAGAATCAGGAACTCTTTTAGGAAATATATAAGGAAGAGTAAGTGCTCAATATTAATTAGTCGAAATTAAAAATTATAAAATAATAATTATAAGTCCTAATAAAAATAAGGTGAAAGAAAAATAAAAAGTAGTCTTAAAATAAAATAAAAGTAAAAACATAAAATAATAAATAAAAGTTTTTAAACATCTTCATCGCTAGATGGTTCGTGAGGTGGGGGTGGCGATGAGATGTGGAGGTGCTGACAAATTTGCTGTAAAGTAGCATTAATGTTATTGAAGTGCTGAAAACACTATTGCTCGAATCAGGTAAGGCACTCAGAGATGTCAGCGTATGAAGCCGCCGCATGAACTGGACGAGAAGGAGGTGGTGGCTGAGACGGTGGGTCCTCGTGACGTGAAGGGACATCATCAGTAATGTCCTCGGGGGCCTACAGTGGATTGGGCGAGACGATATTGAGGAGGTAAGGTGCCATATCGTTTCTCGATCATCCTCATACTTAGCATGCTAGAGATGCCTTGTGGGGACATCTGGCCCATGAGAGTGTGGAGGATGATTGAGCTGTTGTGTTGAGGAGCCCGAAGTGCCGAGCCAATCGTGTCACATAGGGGCCAATGGAGATGACCCCCTTCCTATGCCACTCCGTCTGATGTTGAATGGCGAGGGCAATGAAATAAGCAAGGTCTATGAAGAGCCCATGCGACATACACCATAGAAAGTAGGCATCGTGAGTGTTGACGACGCCAGTGCTCTCTCGCCTTCCTGTTAACGTGTGAGCCAAAATGGCGTATAAATACCTCAGAGATAGAGAGAGAGCCGATACCTTGGAGCAGCTAGGATTGTAGGAGGCAACGCCGGGGGCGAGGGTGTTCCAACACTGTAAAGAAGAGTGATAGATGTGGCGATTAAGAGCGTGGAGTTCATTCTCCTCCATGAACTCCTCAGGGTAAAGGCCCAGTGCGATTCTGAACTCTGGTACGTTCAATTGGTGGACTAGACCGCCGAGGCAAAATTAGATTGTTTCCGGGTCATCAAAGCGGGCTATCACAGTCTGAAGATGGAATGTTGAGTAGAGTTCCATCGTGAGTTCGAGATATCTCGGCTCAACAATCTCAAAGAAAAGCCCCTAAGGATCGATGGTGAGGAGGGCCCGAATTGCATCCTCGAGTTGGACTTGTTCTAGAGCGGCCCAGTCTATACAGTAGCCCACTTCCAAGGGTCGACCCGTAGAATCTGGAAAAGTTCTTCTTGGGGCCCAATGGGGAACTACAAGAAAAGGTGATGAATTTTCGCGGTAGGAACCGAGGAAGATGACAACCCCTTCCATTTCTTCAAAGCAGGGACGGTGACTTTCTTTCCTCGTGAAGACGACATGGTATACCTACAAGCAAAACCATTATTTCGTCGTGATAAATGTTCAAGGTAAGACAAAAACAAATTTTTACAAAAAGGCAAAAGTCATAAATTAAAACTAATAACTTCAGTCACAACTACTAGCAAACTTAATCAAAACAATTAATTTTATGGTGTATCATTAGCATGATAATAGTATGAGTTTCAAAAAAAAAAAGGAAAATAATTTTATGTAGCATATTTTATTGATGGAAAATGTCAACCCAAAAGGTATGAGTATTTCTATTAACCTAACCATAACTATTCACTTTAAACTAGTCATATGGAGCAGAAAGATCATGCAATGACTAAGAACTTCAACATGAAAAAGATGATGACTACTCTAGATATGAAATTTGAGTGATAGAAAGATGAAAATAACATGAAAATTGCAGATTACTATGATAAATAGCATTAGAAATCAGTAAAATAAAAGAGAAAAGAGTAAACAAATGCTAAAAAGATGAAAATGGGCGTCGAAAATGGAGTTGGAAACGGCGCACGGGCGTGGCAGGGAGGCCGTGTGGACTTGCAGCGGCTAGGGCTAGGGATTTTGGGTGAAGAAGATGATGAATAGTGAAGGGTATTTATAGATTTTGGGACACACGGCTAGGGAACATGCCCATGTTCCCTAATTTTTACCCGTGTGATTCGCGAATTTTGAATTTGGGCACGGCTGACAATTTCCCCACGCCCATGTACCTTGGGCGTGTTGGTACACACAGCTGTATCGCACCATCGTGTCCGTCCTTGTTCGCTTCTCCCACGCCTGTGTTGTTTTGGCAAGTTCGCCCACGGTTGTTTGGCACGGGTGTGTCGCACACCTGTGTTAATTTGATAGGTTCGACCAATGTTTCTAGGCACGGGCGTGTCTTACGCCCGTGTTGTTTTGGTAGGTTCGCCCACGGCCATTGATAAACCGTAATTTATACATATTTTTACCCCATGCTTAACGCATTTTTTGAATGATTTTTCCTTAAAATTGGTGAATTCGATGCTCCTAAGCCTTAATTTCATGTTTAATACCAAGGTGAGCATAGGAGAGTGAAAGGATCGAGAAACGAGCCAAAAATTGAGAAAATGGGCCAAAGTACGAAATCAACATGGCCTGGACTTCCTCACACGGCATACCACACTACCGTGTCAATCTAGCAGAATTGAAGCACGACTTACACGGGCGTGTCCCTGCCGAGCCCAAGTTGAGTCCAATTTGGAAAAGGCTAATTTTGAGGGTTCCTAGGCATTCCAAAGCCTATAAATACACCCTAGAGGAAGAGGAAAGGGACACAGAGAGAAGGAGGCAGGGAACTGCTCAAGGGAAGCCGATTGATCCATTTCAGAAGCTGGAGTCACCATCAAGACTAAAGATCTCCCCTCAATTTCCCTTTAGGAGTTTTGGGTTTTCTTTATGTTTTGTATTCATTATTCTTCTGAGATGTTTTCGTTTTTAGTTATGAACTAAATCCCCTAAATACCTAAGGGGAACGAAACCTAAGACGAATCTTGTTATTATTTTCTAAATTGTATGATAAATATTTAACTTGTTCTTAATTCTTGTTTTGATATCCCAGGATACTGATTCAAGATAAGCTCTTATTCAGAGGAGGAATAGACCCTATCTAAGAGTACATTTGTCATAATTAAGTGGAGTTGATTGCGCGCCTAGACATAGGGTGACGAGATTTTGCCGGATTAGGGTGAAACCTAATGAGGGGATCCATAGATCGAGTTAATGCAATCCTAGGGTGTTAATTAGAGAAAAGTCTCAATTATTCAATCTAGGGATTAGACATTATTAGTCCTAAATAGGGATAATAACATAACTTAGGGATCTCTACGGGACAAATTAAATGAATAAATCGTTAGGTTCGGACCACTACTCTTTGACAAAGAAATCGATCGCACAGTTCGCAGAAACAAAGTGAAATAAGGTGAAGCTTAATATACATAGAGAACGAGCAAGAGAATGATACTGAACCCCCAACTGAAGAGATGGCTGAAAACCAAGACAATCAGCTACCTCCTGCAACTGCGATTAATCAAAATCCTGCTTCACGCACTATGTATGATTATGCTAAACCTTCTTTAACAGGAACTGAATCGAGCATAGTTAGACCTATTGTTGCTGTAAATACTTTTAAACTAAAACCTAACATTATTCAAATGATACAAAAATTTGTTCAGTTTGATGGTTTGTAGGATGAGGATCCCAACACTCACTTAGCAAACTTTTTGGAACTATGCGATACATTTAAAATTAATGGTGTTTCTGATGATGCCATTCGTCTTTGGCTATTCCCTTTTTCATTGAGGAACAAAGCTAAACAATGGTTGAACTCGTTACCACGAGGGTCAATTACTACTTGGGAACAAATAACTGAAAAATTTTTACTAAAATATTTTCCGCCGGCTAAAACGGCTAAATTACGTAATGATATCTCTTCATTTGTACAGGCGAGCTTAGAAACTCTTTACGATGCATGAGAGAGATATAAGGACTTACTGAGAAGGTGCCCTCACAATGGGTTACCGCTTTGGCTTCAGGTTCAAACATTCCATAATGGCCTGAATCCTTTGACTCGACAAATGGTTGACGCGACTTCTAGCGGAACCATCAATAATAAAACACCTGAAGATGCTTATGAGTTTATAGAGGAGATGTCATTGAATAACTATCAGTGGCAAGTCATGAGGACAAAGCCAACAAAAACAGTCGGTGTTTATAACGTCGATTTGATCACCATGCTCTCTAATCAGGTAGAACTCTTGAATAAGAAAATTGATGGTTTTCTTAGTTCTTCACAGGTTCACCTAGTAATGTAGTACGAAGCAAATGGAGGTGGATCAAGCAATTTAGAATACCAACCTTATGGCCACAACATGGATAACGAGCAGTTAAATTACATGGGTAATAATTCTCGATCTCAAAACAATCCATATAGTAACATTTACAATACAGGTTGGAGGAACCACCCAAATTTCTCAAGGGGAGGCCAAGGAAACCAGAGACCACCTCCAGGCTAACAACAACCACTCTACCAATAGGAAAAGAAGCCGAACCTTGAAGAGATGCTCTCAAAGTTTATATCGGTGTCAGAAACTCATTTCCAGAATACTGAGACAACACTTAAGAATCAACAAGCATCAATCCAAGGGCTCGAAATGCATGTAGGCCAGCTGTCCAAGCTAATCTTCGAACAACCACAAGGTAGCTTGCCAAGTAATACTGAACCCAACCCAAGGGAACAGATCAACGCGATTAATGTTCAAGATGAAGAAGAATTGGTTGAGCCTGAGCCAGAACCGAAGCAAGAAACTGTGGTGAGTAGAGATCAAGATGAGGTAGGTCATAATAAAAACAAATCAGTGAATGTCAAATATAAACCTCGTGTGCCATACCGCAACGCAACAAGGAAAGACTGCTCAGATGAACAATTTGGTGAATTCCTTAAACTCTTAAAAAACTTACACATTAACTTACTTTTTATTGAAGCTTTATCGCAGGTGCCAAACACAACGAAATTTTTAAAGGAGCTTTTAACAAATAAGCTGAAGTTGGACGAGGCGTCGCATGTGGAGCTAAACGCAGTTTGCTCAGCTATTCTACAGAATAAACTACCCAACAAACTAAAAGATCCAGGGAGTTTTATGATTCCTTGCTTAATTGGTAGTATAGATGTTAATAATGCATTAGCTGATTTAGGGGCTAGTATTAACGTCATGCCCTAAAAAATGCTCAAACAATTAGGTCTTGGGAAACCTAAACAGACTAGGATGAGCATTCAATTAGTAGATAAAACTGTAAGATTTCCTAGGGGTATTATTGAAGATGTACAAGTTAAAATCGATAAATTTATATTTCCTGTTGACTTCATTGTTTTAGACATAGAGGAGGATAGCAACACTCCTTTGATTTTAGGAAGGCCCTTTTTGGCACAGGTGAGCTCACACTTCATGTGGGAGATGAAACAATCACCCTTCAAGCTCGTAATTCTAGCAACACATCGAAAATTGAAGGTGATTGTTTAGACCATTCTATTAAAACTGACAATATGGTGCAACCTATTTTGCAAGAAATGAGTCTGAAGGAAGCACATGAGCCATTCTCAAGCAATAGTAGAGGACCTATTCATGAAGATCAAAGGCTACAAGTCAAGGAGCTAGATGAATGGCGGACGCATAAATCGAAACACACGATAAACCAAAACTACGCCACAATGAGCTCAATACCTTTCCAAATCAACTTAAGGTTGGAGATAGAGTTTTATTAGATGTTGCGGATCCTCACATTGTCACTACCAAACCAAATGAAGATGTCCCTCTTATGGTACTTAGTATTTTCCCATTCGGTACAGTCGAGGTAAGTCATCCCAAGTTCGGCACTTTTAAGGTAAAAAATATCCGTCTAAACCCTTATTTTGATAAGATGGATAGCAGGAATGAGGAGTATAAACTCCTCGAACCCCCATAACCATTCAATAGAAAGGTAAGTCGAGCTTAGACTATAAATAAGCGCTTCTTGGGAGGCAACCCGAGCACTAACTGTATTAACTTCTTTAAATTTTAGTGTTTAACACCTAACTTACTAACGGAGCTCTTGAATACAGGTTTACCACCTAGACACGGCCAATCACACGGGCGTGTTGAGGGCCATGTGAAAACAAGGCAAAGATTTCCCCAATAGGAGCTACAATAAATCACCACGATTGTGCGACATGGCCGTGGACGAACCTGGCAAAACAACACGGGCGTTAGACATGCCCGTGTCTAGAACCCTTGGCCGAACCTATCAAATTAACACGGATGTTTGACACACCCGTGCCAAGCAACCGTGGTCGAATTTGTTAAACTAATACGGGTGTGGGCCTATATACACGGGCGTGGGAGAAGCAAATGAAGCCAGGCATGATCGTGCGACATGGCCGTGTGCACCCACATGCCCAAAGAACACGGGCATGGACTAAATGTTCAGACGCGCCCAAAATCAAAATTCGCGAGTCACACGGGCAAAAAAATTTGGGAACACGGGTGTGCTCTATGGCCGTGTGCCCCAAAGTCTATAAATAGGCTGCATTATTCATTGTCTTCTTCACCCAAAAACCCCAACCCTAGCCGCTCCAAGCCCACACGCTCTCCCCGCCACGCCCGTGCACCACTTCCAACTTCATTTTCAACACCCAATCTATCTCCTTTAGCGTTTGTTTACTCCTTTCTCTTTTATTTCATTAATTTATAATGCTATTTATCATAGTAATCTATATTGTTCATTTTATTTTCATCTTTCTATCACTTAAATTTCATTTATAGAGCAAGTTATCATCTTTTTCATGTTCAAATTCTTACTCATTACTTGATTTCTCTACTCCATTTGATTAGTTAGAAGTGCATATTCATGGTTAGGATAGTTGAAATTTTCATGTTTCTTGTGTTGACATTTCTGTTCATTCATATAATATGTTGCATTCCATTCTTTGCCATTTTTGCTTATATCACCATGCTAATGCCACAAAAATAGGTCATTGAACTTATTGTTTTAGTTAAACTTAGTAGTTGTGGCTGAACATATTTATGCATTTTTCTCTTCGAATTTAGTCGCATTTTTTTCCTTGTCTACTCTTCAAGATGAATTGATGTTTCCACTTGCAGGTGTAAATGTCATCTCCACGTGGTAAAAAGGCCGCTGTCCCTACTTCAAAGAAAAGGAAGGGAGCGTTATCTTCCTCGGGTCCTACCGCGGAAGTTCGTCACCCTTTCCTGAGGTTCCCCATCGGGCCCCAAGAAGTATTCTTCCAAATACTTCGGGCCCTACTTTAATTGTAGGTCGCTGCATCAACTGGGTTGTAATAGAACAAGTTCAGTTGGCTGATGCGATTCGGGCCCTCCTAACCACTGACCCTCGGGTGCTTTTCTTTGGGATCATCGAGCTGACGTATCTCGAGTTTATGATGGAATTATGCTCCACATTTCATCTTCAGACCGTAATGATGAACTACGATGATCCTGGTACGGTCCAATTTCACCTAGGCGGATTAGTCTGCCAGCTAAGCGTCCTAAAATTTAGTACTACACTGGGTTTATATACGGAGGAATTCAAGGAAGAGAATGACGTACATGCTCTCAATCGCCACATTCATCATTCTCCTTCACGATGCTGGGACGCACTAGTACCAGGCGCAGCCACCTACAATCCTAGCCGCTCTAAGGCAGTCGCTCTCCCTTCATCCCTGAGGTACCTATATGCCATTTTAGCCCACACGATTACAGGAAGGCAAGAGAGCACCGACGTCGTCAACACTCATGACGCCTACTTTCTATGGTATATGTCGCATGGGTACGTCATTGACCTTGCCTATTTTATTGCCCTCGCAATTTAGCACCAGACGGAGCGGCATAGGAAGGGAGTCATCTCCATTGGCCCCTATGTTACTCGGTTGGCCCACCACTTTAGGCTCTATAGCACCACGGCCCAAGAATCATCCTTGACCCTCATTGGCCAGATGTTTCCACAAGGCATCTCGAGCATGCTTAGCATGAGGATGATCGAAAAGCACCAAGGAACCTACCCTCCTCAATATCGTCTCGCCCAATCTACCGAGGAGGAGGCCCCCGAGGACATTATTGATGATGTCCACCCACAGCACGAGGACCCACCATCTCAGCCACCACCACTCTCTCGTCCAGTTTATGCGGCGGCTTCATATGCTGACATCTTTGAGCGCCTCACTCGATTCGAGCAGCAGTGTTTTCAACGATTTGACAACATTGATGCTACTCTACAACAGATTTGTCAGCACCTCAACATCTCATTGCTACCCCCACCTCGCGAACCATTTAGTGATGAAGATGTTTAAAAACATTTATTTATTATTTTATGTTTTTACTTTTATTTTATTTTAAGACTACTTTTTATTTTTCTTTCACCTTATTTTTATTAGGACTTATAATTATTATTTTACAATTTTTAATTTTGGCTAATTCCTATTGAGTACTTACCCTTCCTTATATATTTCTTAAAAGTGTTACTGATTCTATCATAGTTATAAAGAGCTCCACAGCTCACTATTACTCAGGAACTCCAAACTCTACTGGGAAAGGTTCTCCATGACTGCCATGTCCTACTCGACCACGATCATAACCAACTTCAGATATAATATTCTTTTGGCACAGGACTTATGGACTAATGAACCTCTACCACCGCCGGAGTATCCTTGTCCACCCTCACACCGACTATTCTCCAAAGCTTCAGTTCAAAGAAATTCATTCATCACTCAGGAAGTTTCACTCCTCTCCCTATCTTATTTTTATATTCTTATATCTATCTTTGTACATTGAGAACAATGTACAACTTAAGTGTGGGGGGTATTCATTTTACTATCAGAAAAATCCCTGAATGACTGCCTTGTTCTCTTGAAAAGCTCTCATATCATATTTAGGATAAATTTTGATTGATTTATGATTTTGATTAATATGTCTTGAATTAAAACATAGGCATTTATGCATTGATTGTTTAAACTTTAAGACATTAGAGAATCAAGCATGATAAGTTGATTTTTAAGAATTTAAAAATTTAAGTTGTTTCCCCAAAGTTTAGGTATTACTTTGAGTTGGAATTCACAAGTTTTAAACATCAAAAAGCCATAATTATTGTGAGATTTTTGAGCCTTTTGAGCATATATTAATTCTTTCATGCTCACTTTTATTATTGCTTTGAGTGCATCAATATTGAACTGTTATTCTAGAACTTGCTTGATTATGCATGTCAAGACCACACTATTTGATTTGATATGTCAAAATGAGAAAGACACTTAGGATTAACCCACTCACGCCATGAAAAGCCTACCTCCACGATTAACCCTTTGTAAACCCCGTTGAGCTAACAAGCCATTTCTTGTATTACCCTTCATATTAACCCTTAACCCATTATTGTTGAAATCTCCTAAATTAATTTGATCCCTATTTTTGTCGAGATTTGAATTGAAATAGTTGCTTAACTATGTTTTATTCTATTTTGTAATTAAACTTGTTCTAAAAAAATAAAAAAAATGTATAATATTACTAGTAGTAATCTTCTGAGCTAAAAAAGTTAAATTCCATATTCTGAGAAAAGCTCTGTTGTATGCAAGTGATGATTAAATCTTTTTCTAGTTAAGTGATTTTTCAATTCAATCTCAATTCTAACCATTTCTTTCAACTTGTGACCACACCCCCCAACCAAAACCACGTTACAACCCTGTAAAGACCTTCTGATTGATGGATCATCTCAAATTATATTAGTGGAGATGTGATTTTTATCCAAGCCTATGGTAATAACTTTTCATATTGACTGATAATGCTACTTACATTGTCCTTAAACACTTTGAGTGATTTGAGTGAATCTTTAGTGAGGATGATAAACTCTGTGATATTTCAAATCGAGGTAACCACTTAGATAAGGGGAGATGCCTAAAGTTTTGCATGATTAAATACTCAACTTGGAATGTTTGAAACTTTGATATCCTTTCAGTTGAATTTTCAATGTATGATTACCTATGGATTATTTTGAGATATTATCGATAGAAATTATAGGTTAAGAAGAATTTATTTTGAATATGAGTTGAGAATTTTGCTTGAGGACAAGCAAATGCTTAAGTGTGGGGTTATTTGATAAACTGTAATTTATACATATTTTTACCCCATGCTTAACGCATTTTATGAATGATTTTTCCTTAGAATTGGTGAATTCGATGCTCCTAATGCCTTAATTTCATGTTTAATACTTAGGTGAGCATAGGAGAGCGAAGGAAACGATGAGAAATGGGCCAAAGTACAAAATCAACATGGCCTGGACTTTCTTACATGGGCATACCACACGGCCGTGTCAATCTGGCAGAATCGAAGCATGACTCACACGGGCGTGTCCCTGCCGAGCCCAAGTTGAGTCCAATTCAGAAAAGGCTAATTTTGAGGGTTCCTAGGCATTCCAAAGCCTATAAATACACCCTAGAGGAAGAGTAAAGGGACACAGAGAGAAGGAGGCAGGGAACTGCTCAAGGAAAGTCGATTGATCCATCTCAGAAGCCGGAATCACCATCAAGACTGAAGATCTCCTCTCAATTTCCCTTCAAGAGTTTTGGGTTTTCTTTATGTTTTGTATTCATTATTCTTCTGAGATGTTTTCATTTTTAGTTATGAACTAAATCCCCTAAATACCTAAGGAAAATGAAACCTAAGACGAATCTTGTTATTATTTTCTGAATTGTATGATAAATATTTAACTTGTTCTTAATTACGTGTTCTTAATTCTTGTTTTGATATCCCAGGATACTGATTCAAGATAAGCTCTTATTCAGATGAGGAATATACCCTGTCTAAGAGTACATTTGTCATAATTAAGCGGAGTTGATTGCGCGTCTAGACATAGGGTGACAAGATTTTGCCAGATTAGGGTGAAACCTAATAAGGGGATCCATAGATCGAGTTAATGCAACCCTACGGTGTTAATTAGAGAAAAGTCTCAACTATTAAATCTAGGGATTAGACGTTATTAGTACTGAACAGGGATAATAACATAACTTAGGGATCTCTACAGGACAAGTTAAATGAATAAATCGTCCGATTCGGAGCCAGAATAACAAGTATAGTCTAGGTGGATTTTTCCTTAGGTATTGTCTTAATTCAATCATTTTCCAAAAGTAATCCTCCAATTCTACTTTCTGTGAATTCTTAGTTTAGATAATTAGTTAGTTAAAACCAAACCCCTCTGTTTTTAGGCTAGATAATAAAAAGACAGTCATTACTAGTACTTTTAGTTCCTTTGGGTTCAACAATCCGGTCTTGCTAAAGCTATACTACTGTTCGATAGGTACACTTGCCTACATCGTGATAATAGTTAGATTCAAGAATGATTAATTATTAGTATTTAAAACCTGTCACACGAATATCGCGATCAGCCATGTTGCACGGCCGTGGCGATTTATCGTAGCCCGTGCTAGGGAAAATCTTTGCCCTGTTTCCACACGGTCCTAAGCATGCCCGTGTGCTTGGCCATGTCTGTGTGGTAAACCTATATTCAAGAGCTTCGTTAGTAAGTTAGGTGCTAAACACTAAAATTTAAAAAAGTTAATATAGTTAGTGCTCGGGTTTCCTTCCGAAAAGTGCTTATTTATAGTCTAAGCTCGGCTTACCTCACCATTGAATGGTCATGGTGGTTCGAGGAGTTTATACTCCTCATTCCTGCTATGAATCTCATCAAAATAAGGTTTTAGGCGGGTATTGTTTACCTTAAAAGTGCCAAACTTGGGATGACTTACCTCGACTATACCAAATGGGAAAGTGCTAAGTACCGTAAGAGGAATTTCTTCATTCGGTTTGGCAGTGACAATGTGAGGATCTGCGGCATCTAATAAAACTTCATCTCCAACCTTAAGTTGATTTGGAAAGGTATTGAGCTTGTTCTGGCGTAGTTTTGGTTTATCGTGTGTTCTCAGTTTATGTGTCCGCCATTCATCTAGCTCCTCGATTTGTAGCTTTCGTTCTTCATGAATATAGGTCCTCTACTATTGCTTGAAAATGGCTCATGTACTTCCTGCAAAGTAGGTTGCACCATATTGTCAGTTTTAGTAGAATGGTTTAGGCAATCACCTTCAATTTTTGATGTGTTGCCAGAATTGCGAGCTTGAAGGGTGATTGTTTCGTCTCCCACACGAAGTGTGAGTCCACCTGTGCCAACATCAATAATCATTCTAGCAGTTGCTAAAAAGGGCCTTCCTAAAATCAAAGGAGCGTTGCTATCCTCCTCTATGTCTAGAACAATGAAGTCAACGGGAAATATAAATTTATCGATTTTAACTAGCACATCTTCAATAATACCCCTAGAAAATCTTAGTTTTATCTGCTAATTGAATGCTCATCCTAGTCTATTTGGGTTTCCTAAGACCTAGTTGTTTAAACATTTTGTAAGGCATGACGTTAATACTAGCCCCTAATCAGCTAATGCATTATTAATATCTAAACTACCAATTAAGCAAGGAAACATAAAACTCCCTGGATCTTTTAGTTTGTTGGGTAGTTTATTCTATAGAATAGCTGGGAAAACTGCGTTTAGCTTCACATGCGAAGCCGCGTCTAACGTCCGCTTATTTGCTAAAAGCTCATTTAAAAAATTCATTGCATTTGGCATCTGCGATAGAGTTTCAATAAACGATAAGTTAATATGTAATTTTTTTAAGAGTTTAAGGAATTTACCAAATTGTTCATCTAAGCAGTCTTTCCTTGTTGCATTAGGGCATGGCACACGAGGTTTGTATTCTGTACTTACCAGTTTCTGCTTATTTTGGTCTACCTCACCTTTACCTTTGCTTATCTTAGTTTCTTGCCTTGGTTCTGGTTCAGGTATGATTAACCCTTCCTCATCTTGACTAGTAATCGCGTTGAGTTGCTCCCTTGGGTTAGATTTTGTGCTGCTTGGCAAGCTACCTTGTGGTCGTTCAGAAATCAACTTGGCAAGCTGTCTAATTTGAGTTTCATGCCCTTGGGTCGATGCTTGTTGATTCTTAAGTGCTGTCTCGGTATTTTAAAATTGAGTTTCTGACACCGATATAAACTTTGAGAGATCTCTTCAAGGTTTGACTTCTTTTCCTGTTGGTAGGGTGGTTGTTGGTAGCCTGGAGGTGGTCTCTGATTTTCTTGGCCTCCCTATGAAAATTTTGGATAGTTCCTCCAACCTGCATTGTAAGTATTGCTATATGGGTTATTTTGGGATCTAGAGTTATTGTTACCCATATCTTGGACTTGTTCCTCTACGATGCTAAGGTTGAAGGGTTGATATTCTGTGCATGCTCCTCTTCCATTAGGATCGCACCTCATTACTGGATGTACTTGAGTAGAACGACACAAGCCGCCAATCTTTTTATTTAAGAGTTCTACTTGGTTAGATAGCATAGTAACCGCGTCGAGGTTGAAAACACCGACTGCTTTCATCGGCTTTGTTCTCATAACTAGCCACTAATAGTTATTCAGTGATATCTCCTCAATAAATTCGTAAGCAACCTCAGGTGTCTTATTATTGATAGTTCCTCCAGTAGCTGTATCAATCATCTGTCGAATCGAAGGATTCAGGCCATTATGGAACGTTTGAACCTGTAGCCAAAGCGGTAACCCATGGTGAGGGCACCTTCTCAAAATGTCCTTGTATCTTTCCCATGCATCGTAGAGTATTTCTAAATCCATCTGCACAAAAGAAGAGATATCATTATGTAATTTGGCTGTTTTAACCGGTGGAAGATATTTTAATAAAAAATTTTCGGTAATTTGTTCCCAAGTAGTGATTAACCCTCGTGGTAACGAGTTCAACCACTGTTTAGCCTTATTCCTTAATGAAAAGAGAAACAACTAAAGGTGAATGGCGTCATTAGAAACGCCATTAATTTTGAAGGTATCGTAAAATTCTAGGAAATTTGCCAAATGAGTGTTGGGATCCTCGTCCTACAAACCATCAAACTGAATAAACTGTTGTATCATTTGAATTGTGTTAGGTTTCAGTTCAAAATTATTTGCAGCAATAGCAGGTCTAACTATACTTGACTTAGTTCTTGTTAAATTAGGTTTAGCATAATCATACATAGTGTGCGGAGTAGGATTTTGATTAACAGCAATTACAGGAGGTAGCAGATTTTCTTGGTTTTTAGCCATCTCCTTAGTTGTGATTTGAATATCGTCCTCTTGCTCGTTCTCTGTGTATCTTAAGCTTCACCTTATTTCTCTTTGGTTTCTGCGAACTATGCGATCAATCTCACTATCAAAAAGTAATGGTCCTGACGGGTTTCTTCTAGTCATAAACTATAATAACTTGCCAGAAAAAAGGAAAAAGAAGAATTAGTAATAAAAATTAGAATAAAATTTAAATTGCAGAAAAAAGCAAATGGCTAAAGTAATAAAAATCCAGTGTTCCTAATATCTTAGTTCCCTGGCAACGGCGGCAAAAACTTTATGCGTGATATTCGTGACAGGTTTTAAATATTTATAATGAATCGTTCTTGAAACTAACTATTATCACGATGAAGGCAAGTGTACCTATTGAACAGTAGTATAGCTTTAGCAAGACTGGATTGTCGAACCCAAAGGAACTAAAAGTACTAGTAATGATTGTCTTTTTATTATCTAGCCTAAGAATAATGGGGTTTGTTTTAACTAACTAATTAACTAAACTAAGAATTCACAGAAAATAGAATTGGGGAGTTACTTCTGGAAAACTCGATTGATTGAGACAATACCTAAGGAAAAATCCACCTGGACTTCACTTGTTATTTTACTCTGAATCAGACAATTTATTCATTTGACTTGATCCGTAGAAATCCCTAAGTTATATTATTATCTCTCTTGAGACTAACAACGTCTAACCCTAGGTTGAATAATTGAAATCTCTTTCTAATTAACTCCCAAGGGTTGCATTAACTCGATCTATGGATCCCCTTATTAGGTTTCACCCCAATCCAGCAAAATCTTGTCACCCTATCTCTAGGCGTGCAACCAACTCTGCTTAATTATGACAAATGTACTCTTAGACAGGGTCTATTCCTCTTCTGAATAAGAGCTTTACTTGAATCAATATCCTGGAATATCAAAACAAGAATTAAGAACACATAATTAAGAACAAGTCAAATATTTATCATACAATTCAGATAATAATAACAAGATCTGTCTTAGGTTTCATTCCCCTTAGGTATTTAGGGGTTTTAGTTCATAACTGAAAAGGTAAACATCTCAGAAGAATAATGAATACAAAACATAAAGAAAAACCCAAAACTCCTAAAGGGAAATTGAGGGGAGATCTTCAATCTTGATGATGAATCCGGCTTCTGAGATGGATCAAACGGCTTTCCTTGAGCAGTTCTCGGCTTCCCTCTCCGTCTCTTCTCTTTTTTTCCTCTTATAGGGTGTATTTATAGGCTTTAGAATGCCTAAGAACCTTCAAAATTGGCCTTTTCTGAATTGGACTAAACTTGGGCTCGGTAGGAACACGCCCTTGTGACACGCCCATGTGCAATTGCTTAAGGCCGTGGTCAAGCCTGTTAAATAGGCACAGGCTTGTGGTCCACTCGTGTGAGTTATGCTTCGATTCTGCCAAATTGATACTACTATGTGGTCTGCCCGTTTGTGGAGGTCCAGGCCGTGTTGATTTCGTACGTTGGCCCATTTTCTCTGTTTTTGGCTTGTTTCTTATTCCTTTCACTCTCCTATGCTCACCTAAGTATAAAACATGAAATTAAGGCATTAGAAGCATCGAATTCACCAATTTTAAGGAAAAATCATCCATAAAATGTGCTAAGCATGGGATAGAAATATGTATAAATTACGGTCTATCACAAATGTTAGAGAAATGAATCTAGCCAAAGGATGTTGCTGCATGAGTGTGTGTCGGCGCAATTACGTACTTCCTGGGGGTTTGTTGCACTCTATCGTTACTTTTCAACAACAAGGGTACAATAATTCGACAATATCCTTTATTCACACAAAAGAAAATAAAAATTATATATATACAATAAATGTTGTATTGGTAGATAGAAATTAATATTTGAAGCATGATGCTGGTTTTGATGAAGATGTAATCTTAGTCGTTCATAAAAACTTAAGTTTGGGGGTGTGATAGTGCTAGAAAGAACATATGTTTTCTCCCTACTTATTGGTTAATTTGTACCCATTTAGCTATCTTTATCACATATTTTTTCATTTTTAGTTCAATAAATTATATTTTATAACTTAGTGGATCTCAGCCTATTTATCCTTCATTTTGTCATATTTTGGTACTGATGTCGCTGCATGAGAAATTTCAAATTGCGCCCAGAATTATCGTCACACCTGACAGCTGTCTGGATAGGAACAAAATTGCTTGAGCTATCCAATTTGGTACAACTAACTTGTACGTACAGAGGCAGCATAATTCTAATGAAAGAACACTTGGGCTATTTGGGGAAAAAAGAGATAAATATTCAGAAAAAGAGAAAAAAAAGAGAGAAAGAGAGCTTTTTGTATCATCTTCTTCAACTTACCTCATGAAGCTTTCAGCTATTGCGGTTTAAGCTCCAATGGGTTAACCGATGTGAAATGGATGCAAACCAGCTCTTGACGAAGGGCCTTAAGTGCGACATAAGAGGGAATAGATAGATCCAAGTCGAGTTGTCTAGGAATAGTATTCTCCTCTTATTTCTTTTATGTTTCTTTTCTAACGGTAGTGATTACTTTCAATTTCATGTTAGTATGAAAGTACACATGATTTCTGAGTTTAATGTTATTTTACTCGATCTTGCTTCTACGGTTTAATCTTGGGGTTTGAATGTTTTTAGCATGGAAATGTTATTGTAGTCACTGACACTGGAAGGTGCGAAGACAGTTCAAGATAACAAGCATGACAAAGAAAGTTCCTTGATGATTAGAGGAATTTAATCCACTTGTTCTTAATAGTGTTCCATTGCCATCATCGGAAGGTGATCATTTACCTTAGTGAATTCTTGTATAGCCTTGCCAGTTTCTGTTTTACTTGAGGGCAAGTAAAAACTCAAGTTTGGGGGTGTGATAGTGCTAGAAAGAACATATGTTTTCTCCCTACTCATTAGTTAATTTGTACCATTTAGCTATCTTTATCACATATTTTTACATTTTTAGTTCAGTAAATTACATTTTATAACTTAGTGGATCTCAGCCTATTTATCCTTCATTTTTGTCATATTTTGGTACTGATGTCGTTGCATGAGTAATTTCAGATTGCGCCCAGAATTATCGTCGCACCTGACAGCTGTCTGGACAGGAACAAAAATGCATGAGCTGTCCAGTTTGGTACAACTAACTTGTACGTACAGAGCCAGCATAATTCTAATGAAAGAGCACCTGGGCTATTTAGGGAAAAAAGAGATAAATATTCAGAAAAAGAGAAAAAAAAAGAGAAAGCTTTTTGTATCATCTTCTTCAACTTACCTCATGAAGCTTTCAGCTATTGCAGCTTAAGCTCCAATAGGTTAACTGATGTGAAATGGATGCAGACCAGCTCTTGACGAAGAGCCTTGAGTGCGACACAAGAGGGAATAGATAGATTCAAGTCGAGTTGTCTAGGAATAGTATTCTCCTCTTGTTTCTTTTATGTTTCTTTTCTAGCGCTGGTGATTACTTTCGATTTCACGTTAGTATGGAAGTACACATGATTTCTCGGTTTAATGTTATTTTATTCGATCTTGCTACTATAGTTTAATCTTTGGGTTTGAATGTTTTTAGCATGGAAATGTTATTGTAGTCACTGACACTGGAAGGTGCGAAGACAGTTCAAGATAACAAGCATTACAAAGGAAGTTGCTTGAAGATTAGAGGAATTTAATCCACTTGTTCTTAATAGTGTTCCATTTCCATCATCGGAAGGTGTGGCCAATATGAATGTTTAAGTCTTAGATCAAAAATATAGAAGTTAAACTTGGTAATATATTCATTGCAGTTTAATGCATCGACAATCACCTATCCTTTTTACTTTGTGTGCACTTAGCATTCTATTGAATATTCAAGTTAGGGATCCCAGTTTCTCACTATCATATTTTATCTTATTATTTTCAAGTTATTGCTTCGACAAGTACTCTCATATTTTATCTCATTTTATCTATTTATTGCACTTACATTAATAGACAAAAGACAACCATCCTCGTAGGATCAATACTCGACAGACTCATATATGTCTACTATACTTGCATTGATAGTGTACGTTTGCACATTATTGCTGTGATGTTAAACAACCAATCACTAGGGAAGAATCAACCTAAACTTCATGTTGCATTATCAATGTATATTATGCAATTTCTTGACTTAATACCTTGATTCGTAGAAATTCCTAAATTATGTTAATATCTCTCTTCAAGACTAAGAGCAACTGACTCTAGGTTGATGAATTGAAATTTCTCTCTAATTAAAACCCCTATTGTCACATTAACTCGATCTATGCATCTCCCTAGTAGATTTGACTTTAATTCGACAGATTGATGTCATCCTATTTCTAGGATTGCATGCAACTCCACTCAATTACACTAGATCTACTCTTAAACAGGGTATATTCCTCATCTAATTCAAGCACATCAAATATGGATTAATAGTCTAGAAATATTCAACCACGAATCAAGCACACATAATTGGGAACAAGATCCAAGTATTTATTACGTAAAAATAGAAATCAAATAACAGAATCCATCCTAGGGTTCATCTCCATAGGTATTTGGAAAATTAATTCATGATAGTGATAACTTTTGAAAATAGTTATATCTCAAACATCTAAGCTTAATTAAATGCTTGTACTTAAGTAGATATAGTTACTTTTTAGAACATTGCATAATAACCCTTGGATTGTGCTTCGAATGTCATTTCATGTTACTTTTAATGTTGGGAAGAAGAAAATTGGTTGTTGTATACAATAAGTTAGATCGTGATCGAATGATACAAGCAAGTACTCACGCGAATACTCGTAGCACTCTAGACATAGAGTTGTGATCTGTACAGAGCGAGGAAGAATATTGTTAGGTATTGTTCTTAAGACTTGTAGATGTATAAAGACTTATAATGATAGCTTTAATTCTAGCTCTCAAAAGAAGCAGAATGCAATAGTCCTACTCTAAGTAGTAACTTGGTCAAGATTTTGCTATGAAATTATTATGTTATTAGGATATAATCCAAGTAATTCCAACATTCCCATTCAACAACATCAATCCTCTCAACTTTGTCACATAGAATTGTCACAGCATTTTATTCATTATTTGTTTTTTATATTTCATAAATTAATACTTCACTTCAAATTATTGTTCTGTTTACTTTACCACAAGCCTAATTAGTATAGTTGCTAGTAATAACTCAACCATATTTTTACCTATTCCGGTCTCTATTGTGACAGCCCAAAATTGACCCTAGCCGGGAAGTGGTTTCGGGACCGCTAAACCGAGTCACCGAAAGGTTTGAATGTGATGTTTATTGTCTAGAATATGTAATCATGAATGTGTAAAAATTTCAAGCTTCGATTTAGTCGATTGCATGTGAATTTAGTCAATAGGACTTATATGAGAAAATTTAAAAATGTGATAGGTCAATGCATGAGGACCTATTAGTGCATGTGGAAGAAAAAGGGGACTTGCATGTCAAATTCCCCCTCCCTAATATGTAGTGGCCGGCCATGCTATAGGTGGAAACATGTCTCCAACATGTTATGCTAGTGATGCATGTTAAGAAAAATAAAATAATAAGCATGGTGATTAAAAAATGAAAGGAAGGGTGATGGAAAAAAAAATAACATGGTCTCACCCCCCCTTGTTGCCGTGAATTGAAGAAAGAAAAAAAGAGAGTTCATTCTTGAACATCCTTGGCCGAATAGAGGAAAGAAAGGAGGGGGAAAAAGGCTTGAGAAAATCGGCTATGGTGGTTGCTAGACTAAGGTATGTTTGATGTTGTCTTTGAGATGCATGCATGTTTTAAATAGCCCATGTTTAAACCTTGAATCTTGTTGATAACATGAGCAATTGGTCATGAGAAAGGGTTCAAGGAATGGTTGTTGTTCATGTTATTTGGATGAGAAATGGTGAGTTTTGTTGTTTCATGTTAAAGTTAGGTGAATGATGATAGAGGAGTGTTTGAACTATAAAAAAAAATAAATCGGCTACCTTGTTATGAGCTAGGGCCGAATGTGGGTTTGGTTGTGTTTGAATATTACATGCTTGGTAGAATGGTGGATGAAGGTGCCGAATGTATGTTGGATTGATAGAGTCTCCAAATTGATTTTATGTGTGTATGCATGACCGAATATACGTGGTCACATGAGTAAGGAAATGAGTTATTTGATATGTGGTAAAAGTTAAGTACTAAATCGAAGGTTGCTAAAATTGCCATTTCTTAGTCGAATATGTGCTTGATCAATGAAGGAATTGTTGAAGAACATAGGTGAACTTGGTGAGGGCAATCGGCCTAGTGTATAAATGATATGAAGATTTTAGGAAATTGTTTTGGTTAGGTGTATGTATGATTAAGTATATTCGGCAATATACTTAAAGTGGGTACATGATATTACATTATAATTATTGAGCTTGAGTATATGGATATGTGTATATGTGGTCATATAATGACATCTTGGTTTGAAAATTTAATGATGTGTGATTGCCGAATGTGATAAATAAATTCATGTTATTGAGTTAAATATTGAATACTCTTATTTGTATTATTTAAGCTCAAGAACCTAAAGAAGAGGCGTCCAACAAGGGGAAATCGAAGGTCATCGAGTAGCCGACTCGGAATTATTTTACCCAACATAAAGTAAGTCATTAAGCATGTAGTGGGTAGTATTTCAAATGGTCATAATGTGTATGTATTGATGCTGATTGGAATGAATAAATATACATATATATATGCATGTACGTATGTGATGATGAAATTGTTGAATGAATGAAAAGAGGTAAGATGTACTGAGTTGTTGATCTCGGCACTAAACGTGCGGGATAACCATTTATGACCATGAGATGGGCGCTAAGTGCGCGGGATTAAATTGTACAGCACTAAGGGTGCGATTTGACTATGTTGCACTCAGTGTGCGAAATGAATATGATGCACTAAGTGTGCGAATTGACCATGCGGCACTAAGTGTGCGAGTCTGACTATGTAGCACTAAGTGTGCGATTTGATTACGTGGCACTAAGTGTGCGAGTTGATTATATAGCACTGAGTGTGCGGGCTCAATATACATTCGTGAATTATTATGGACACTATGTGTGCGACACTATTGAGTCGATCGCGGACAGCGGGTCGGGTAAGTGTCTTGAGTACGTGGCTAATAGGTGCTATGCTTATACTTGGTGTTGAGTTCGGTAAGTTCGAACCTATGTGACTAATATTCTTGAAGTCACATACATAAGTTTTATCGTAGGATGGGTGAAAGGCCGTATAGTCGTTTGATTGTAACGAAAACAAATCGATTTATGAAATTGCTTCAATGTCCTATTGATGAGTATATAGAATGTGAATGCATGAATTGATATGAAATTGAATTGATAAGTTGGAGGAACTATGGTATGGTTCGGTATGGATGGAGTAAATTGTCTCGTTCCATTTTGTTTCCTCTTTTGATAATGTTGTTGATAGATGGTAGTGCATTGCTTATGACTTACTGAGTTATAAACTCACTCGATGTTTCCTTGTCACCCACTATAGGTTGCTTGGACTCATCTATTTTTGCGGGGTCGGGCCGTCATTGAAGTCATCACACCGGATAGCAAGTTTTGGTACTTTCTTCTTAGTGTGTTTAGAAGATCATTTTGGCATGTATAAGCTAGTACGTTGTGTTTGAATTATGGCATGTAAACTTTAAGCCATGCGAAAATGGCACGAATGTTCGATTGAATTGGATCAAGGGTAGGCATGAAATGGACCTAGTTACTTTCGTAACAGATGCTGGCAGCAGCAGTGTCATGAGATTGAAAAATCACTAAAAATAGTGGGAGTGGAATTAATTGATGAATAAATTATGTAATCGAAGCTCGATGAGTCTGCTTTCATGAGGAAGTAACGAAAAGATCATATGGGCAGTATATTAAGAGATAATCAGATTTTAGTGGGACAGGGCCAGAACGGTTTCTGGATTCCCTGCTCCGACTTTGGAAATTCATTATAAATTAACCAGAGATAATTAGGGGTCGTACCATATATGTACAGATTCCTCTCTGAGTCTAGATTTCATAGAAACAAACGGCAACAGTATTGAAGCCCCGTGCAGGGAGATATCCCAGTCGTAATGGGAAAAGGTCAGTGTAGTCGACCCCTGCAACTTGGGGGACTTTGACTAATAAACTGTACTAATTGGCCCAACCAAAAATTCTAGAAAAAAATACATAGATGGGCACATGAGTCTAGTTTCTGGGAAAAATTACGAAACTGATTTCCGAGTTACGAAACTCAAGATATGATTTTTAAAGCGGCTAGTACACAGATTGGGCAGTGTCTGGAAAATAAATTTTGTAAGGGGTTAAAGCCAGTTAACACCTCGTGTTCGACTCCGGTGTCGGTTTCGGGTTCGGGGTGTTACATTTTATTGGTATCAGAGCTATGGTTTAGTCGGTTCTAGGACTACCATAGCACGTATGAGTCTAGCTATACATGCCATAATGTTAATGTTTAAAAGGGTGATGACTTCTGACGGTTGAAATGTTTTTGTCTTGATTAGTAAATGGATCCCGGTGAAGAAAGAACCCTAGCGGATGACGTTGAGAGCGTAGCGGCTGCTCCTGCACAAGGGACGCCGCCTGTTGAACCTCAGTCATCTGCGAATAATCAAGGTGAGGGGGCTAAACAAGCCTTCTTTACCATGATGAATGAGTGGGTCGCGCAATATGCCCGAGCCAACCCGGCTGTCCAACAATTCCCAAATTTGAATAATCCACCCCAAGAGCCTGTAAGGCCATCATTCGCTGATCCTGTGAGGCTGAGTAAGCCACCTGTAGACTTGATTAGGAAGCGTGGGGCCGAGGAGTTCAAGGCCATAGTAACTGATGACGCCGAAAGGGCCGAGTTCTGGCTTGATAACACCATTCGGGTGTTCGATGAATTGTCATGCACACCCGATGAATGTCTAAAATGTGCTGTATCTTTGTTGCGAGACTCAGCCTACTATTGGTGGAGGACCTTGATTTCCATAGTCCCGAACGAGCGAGTAACTTGGGACTTCTTTCAAACGGAATTCCGGAAGAAATTTATTAGCCAACGGTTCATTGACCAGAAGCGTAAGGAGTTCTTGGAACTCAAGCAAGGCCGTATGACTGTATCTGAATACGAACATGAATTCGTAAGACTTAGTAGGTATGCCCGGGAGTGTGTAGCTGATGAGGTTGCTATGTGCAAAAGATTCGAGGAAGGATTGAATGAAGATTTAAAGCTACTAACGGGTATTTTGGAAATAAAGGAATTCGTAACACTAGTCGAACGAGCCTGCAAGGCAGAGGAACTTGGAAAGGAGAAGAGGAAGGCTGAATTTGAAGCTAGAGATTATCGTAAAAGATCGACGGGTAAAGCTCCGTTCTCAGCTGTGAAGAAGTTCAGGGAGGACATTAATAAGTCGAGGGCGACTGCGGGAATTTCCATCAGGGCAAGACCATCGATGGGCTCCCGAGCTACTTCGGTAGCTAGTGTGGGCAATAATCGTCACGAGAAACCTGAATGTCCCCAATGTGGAAGACGACACCTAGGTGAATGTTGGGGCAAGTCTACTAACAGGGCCTGTTACGGATGCGGTTCGAAGGACCACTTCATTAGAGATTGCACGGAGCTGGATGAGAAGAATAAGATTCAAGGTGCAAGACCTAGTGGAGTGACATCTAGAGGTAGACCACCGAGAATATTAGGAGGCAGGGGTGGTAGTCAGAGGGGGGCCTCTGATACGACCGATCACGCCGAGAACCGTACTCCTGCTAGAGCATATGCCATTCGCGCACGAGAGGAGGCATCCTCCCCCGACGTCATCACTGGTACCTTCACTCTCTTTGATACTAATGTGATTGCATTGATTGACCCTGGTTCTACTCATTCATATGTATGCGAAACCTTAGCAACCAGTAAGACTCTACCTGTTGAGTCTACTGAGCTCGTAATTCGAGTATCAAACCCTTTGGGTCAATGCGTACTTGTTGATAAAGTGTGTAAGAGATGCCCTCTAATAATCCGAGAATCCTGTTTTCCGGCTGATTTGATGCTTTTGCCGTTCGACGAGTTTGATGTTATTCTTGGTTTGGATTGGTTAACCGCGCATGATGCGGTTGTGAATTGCAAAAGCAAGACTATCGATTTGAGGTGCGCAAATAACGAAATAATCCGAGTTGAGTCTGCGGACTTAAGGGGGTTGCCAGCTGTAATATCAGCAATGTTGGCCCAGAAATATGTAAGGAAAGGGTACGAAGCATACCTCGCGTATGTACTTGATGACAAGGAGTTAGAAAAGAAACCCGAATCGGTGCCGGTGGTCTGTGAATACCCGGATGTTTTTCCTGAAGAGTTACCGGGTTTGCCACCTGTTCGGGAGGTAGAGTTTGGTATTGAGCTTGTACCTGGAACTACGCCTATTTCGATCGCTCCGTATCGTATGGCACTAACCGAGTTAAAAGAGTTGAAAGCTCAGTTGCAAGAATTGAGGGATAGAGGTTTCGCTCGACCGAGTTTCTCACCTTGGGGTGCACCAGTATTGTTCGTGAAAAAGAAGGACGGAACCATGAGGTTGTGCATTGATTATCGTCAACTGAATAAAGTGACGATAAAGAATAAATATCCGTTGCCGCGTATTGATGATCTGTTCGATCAATTAAAGGGGGCATCGGTGTTTTCAAAGATAGATTTGAGATCGGGTTATTATCAGTTGCGGATTCGAGATTCGGACGTACCCAAAACTGCTTTCAGAACGAGGTACGGTCACTATGAGTTCTTAGTGATGCCGTTTGGGCTCACTAATGCCCCTGCGGTGTTTATGGATTTGATGAATCGGATCTTTAGGCCGTATTTGGATCGGTTCGTAGTTGTGTTTATTGATGACATCTTGGTCTATTCAAGAGATGAGGCCGAACATGCTGAGCATCTGAGGCTAGTGTTGCAAATTTTGCGGGATAAGCAGTTATATGCTAAGTTCAGTAAGTGTGAGTTCTGGCTAAGAGAGGTTAGCTTCTTGGGTCATGTGGTATCCGCATCGGGTATTCGGGTTGACCCGAGCAAAATTTCAGCCATACTTAACTGGAAGCCTCCGAGAAATGTTACCGAAGTCCGGAGCTTTCTAGGGCTCGCCGGTTATTACCGACGATTTGTCAAAGGTTTCTCGATGATAGCCACACCAATGACGAAGCTACTTCAGAAGGATGTTAAGTTCGAATGGACGGAGAAATGTCAGAAAAGCTTCGATCAACTGAAAACTCATCTGACTGAAGCTCCAATTTTGGTACAACCCGAATCGGGTAAAGAGTTTGTCGTTTATAGTGACGCATCCCTACTCGGGTTGGGTTGCGTATTGATGCAAGAAGGTCGAGTTGTGGCCTATGCGTCGAGACAATTGAAGCCACACGAGAGAAATTATCCGACCCATGATCTCGAACTAGCCGCCATTGTGTTTGCATTGAAAATATGGCGACATTATTTGTTTGGTGAGAAGTGCCATGTGTTTTCGGATCACAAAAGTCTCAAATATTTGATGACTCAACGGGACTTGAATCTGCGACAAAGACGTTGGCTTGAATTGTTGAAAGATTACGAGCTTGTCATTGATTACCACCCGGGAAAGGCTAATGTGGTTGCGGACGCCTTAAGCCGAAAATCACTGTTTGCTTTGCGAGCGATGAATGTACACTTGTCTGTTCTACCTGACAATGTGTTAGTAGCTGAATTAAAAGCCAAACCATTATTGACTTATCAAATTCATGAAGCTCAGAAAGTCGATGATGAATTGGTTGCAAAACGAGCTGAGTGTGTTCCGAACAAGGAATCGGAGTTTCAGATTGATGATGATGGTTGTTTGAGGTTTAGAAGTCGTTTGTGCGTTCCAAGGAATTCGGAACTCATTCCGATGATCCTGAACGAAGCCCATTGTAGCCGAATGTCAATTCACCCGGGGAGCACGAAAATGTACAACGACTTGAAACGTCGGTTTTGGTGGCATGGTATGAAGCGAGACATCTCCGACTTTGTTTCGAGATGTTTAATATGTCAACAAGTGAAAGCGGAACATCAAGTGCCTTCAGGGTTACTTCAGCCGATCATGATACCCGAGTGGAAATGGGACCGAGTCACAATGGACTTTGTGTCCGGACTGCCATTGTCCGCAAGTAAGAAGGATGCGATTTGGGTTGTTGTTGATAGGCTGACTAAGTCGGCTCACTTTATCCCCGTGCGTACGGATTTTTCATTGGATAAACTAGCCGAATTGTATGTTACTCAGATTGTAAGATTACATGGAGTACCTATTTCTATCGTGTCGGATAGAGATCCGAGATTCACCTCACGATTTTGGAAGAAATTGCGAGAAGCTCTGGGTACCAAGCTGCATTTTAGCACCGCTTTTCATCCCCAAACCGATGGTCAATCCGAGCGGATAATTCAGATACTCGAGGACATGCTGAGATGCTGCATCCTTGAGTTTAGTGGTTCATGGGAACGGTATGTACCTTTGATTGAATTCGCTTACAACAATAGTTTTCAATCAAGTATTAAGATGGCACCTTACGAGGCTTTGTACGGTCGTAAATGCCGTACACCATTGTTTTGGACCGAGCTCGGTGAAAGTAAAATTTTCGGAGTTGATTTGATTAAAGATGCCGAACAGAAAGTAAAAGTAATCCGTGAAAGTTTGAAGGCAGCCACAGATCGTCAGAAATCGTATGCGGATCTGAAACGGAAGGACATTGAATGTCAGGTGGGAGATAAAGTGTTCCTTAAAGTTTCGCCTTGGAAAAAGGTACTTAGGTTTGGCCGTAAGGGCAAGTTGAGCCCGAGATTCATTGGGCCGTACGAAATCTCCAAACGAGTGGGGCCAGTTGCGTATAGATTGATTTTGCCCCCTGAGCTTGAAAAGATTCACGATGTCTTTCATGTTTCGATGCTTCGACGCTATCGATCTGATCCGTCGCATATAATTAGCCCATCAGAGGTTGAAATTCAAGCCGATATGAGTTATGAAGAAGAACCGATACGTATCCTAGCTCGTAAGGTGAAAGAGTTGCGAAACAAAAGGGTTCCATTGGTTAAGGTGTTGTGGCTCAAACACGGGATCGAGGAAGCAACTTGGGAACCCGAGAGCTCGATGAAAGAACGATATCCAAACCTATTTACTGGTAAGATTTTCGAGGACGAAAATTTCTTAAGTGGGGGAGAGTTGTGACAGCCCAAAATTGACCCTAGCCGGGAAGTGGTTTCGGGACCGCTAAACCGAGTCACCGAAAGGTTTGAATGTGATGTTTATTTTCTAGAATATGTAATCATGAATGTGTAAAAATTTCAAGCTTCGATTTAGTCGATTGCATGTGAATTTAGTCAATAGGACTTATATGAGAAAATTTAAAAATGTGATAGGTCAATGCATGAGGACCTATTAGTGCATGTGGAAGAAAAAGGGGACTTGCATGTCAAATTCCCCCTCCCTAATATGTAGTGGCCGGCCATGCTATAGGTGGAAACATGTCTCCAACATGTTATGCTAGTGATGCATGTTAAGAAAAATAAAATAATAAGCATGGTGATTAAAAAAATGAAAGGAAGGGTGATGGAAAAAAAAATAACATGGTCTCACCCCCCCTTGTTGCCGTGAATTGAAGAAAGAAAAAAAAAAGAGTTCATTCTTGAACATCCTTGGCCGAATAGAGGAAAGAAAGGAGGGGGAAAAAGGCTTGAGAAAATCGGCTATGGTGGTTGCTAGACTAAGGTATGTTTGATGTTGTCTTTGAGATGCATGCATGTTTTAAATAGCCCATGTTTAAACCTTGAATCTTGTTGATAACATGAGCAATCGGTCATGAGAAAGGGTTCAAGGAATGGTTGTTGTTCATGTTATTTGGATGAGAAATGGTGAGTTTTGTTGTTTCATGTTAAAGTTAGGTGAATGATGATAGAGGAGTGTTTGAACTATAAAAAAAAATAAATCGGCTACCTTGTTATGAGCTAGGGCCGAATGTGGGTTTGGTTGTGTTTGAATATTACATGCTTGGTAGAATGGTGGATGAAGGTGCCGAATGTATGTTGGATTGATAGAGTCTCCAAATTGATTTTATGTGTGTATGCATGACCGAATATACGTGGTCACATGAGTAAGGAAATGAGTTATTTGATATGTGGTAAAAGTTAAGTACTAAATCGAAGGTTGCTAAAATTGCCATTTCTTAGCCGAATATGTGCTTGATCAATGAAGGAATTGTTGAAGAACATAGGTGAACTTGGTGAGGGCAATCGGCCTAGTGTATAAATGATATGAAGATTTTAGGAAATTGTTTTGGTTAGATGTATGTATGATTAAGTATATTCGGCAATATACTTAAAGTGGGTACATGATATTACATTATAATTATTGAGCTTGAGTATATGGATATGTGTATATGTGGTCATATAATGACATCTTGGTTTGAAAATTTAATGATGTGTGATTGCCGAATGTGATAAATAAATTCATGTTATTGAGTTAAATATTGAATACTCTTATTTGTATTATTTAAGCTCAAGAACCTAAAGAAGAGGCGTCCAACAAGGGGAAATCGAAGGTCATCGAGTAGCCGACTCGGAATTATTTTACCCAACATAAAGTAAGTCATTAAGCATGTAGTGGGTAGTATTTCAAATGGTCATAATGTGTATGTATTGATGCTGATTGGAATGAATAAATATACATATATATATGCATGTACGTATGTGATGATGAAATTGTTGAATGAATGAAAAGAGGTAAGATGTACTGAGTTGTTGATCTCGGCACTAAACGTGCGGGATAACCATTTATGACCATGAGATGGGCGCTAAGTGCGCGGGATTAAATTGTACAGCACTAAGGGTGCGGTTTGACTATGTTGCACTCAGTGTGCGAAATGAATATGATGCACTAAGTGTGCGAATTGACCATGCGGCACTAAGTGTGCGAGTCTGACTATGTAGCACTAAGTGTGCGATTTGATTACGTGGCACTAAGTGTGCGAGTTGATTATATAGCACTGAGTGTGCGGGCTCAATATACATTCGTGAATTATTATGGACACTATGTGTGCGACACTATTGAGTCGATCGCGGACAGCGGGTCGGGTAAGTGTCTTGAGTACGTGGCTAATAGGTGTTATGCTTATACTTGGTGTTGAGCTCGGTAAGTTCGAACCTATGTGACTAATATTCTTGAAGTCACATACATAAGTTTTATCGTAGGATGGGTGAAAGGCCGTATAGTCGTTTGATTGTAACGAAAACAAATCGATTTATGAAATTGCTTCAATGTCCTATTGATGAGTATATAGAATGTGAATGCATGAATTGATATGAAATTGAATTGATAAGTTGGAGGAACTATGGTATGGTTCGGTATGGATGGAGTAAATTGTCTCGTTCCATTTTGTTTCCTCTTGTGATAATGTTGTTGATAGATGGTAGTGCATTGCTTATGACTTACTGAGTTATAAACTCACTCGATGTTTCCTTGTCACCCACTATAGGTTGCTTGGACTCATCTATTTTTGCGGGGTCGGGCCGTCATTGAAGTCATCACACCGGATAGCAAGTTTTGGTACTTTCTTCTTAGTGTGTTTAGAAGATCATTTTGGCATGTATAAGCTAGTACGTTGTGTTTGAATTATGGCATGTAAACTTTAAGCCATGCGAAAATGGCACGAATGTTCGATTGAATTGGATCAAGGGTAGGCATGAAATGGACCTAGTTACTTTCGTAACAGATGCTGGCAGCAGCAGTGTCATGAGATTGAAAAATCACTAAAAATAGTGGGAGTGGAATTAATTGATGAATAAATTATGTAATCGAAGCTCGATGAGTCTGCTTTCATGAGGAAGTAACGAAAAGATCATATGGGCAGTATATTAAGAGATAATCAGATTTTAGTAGGACAGGGCCAGAACGGTTTCTGGATTCCCTGCTCCGACTTTGGAAATTCATTATAAATTAACCAGAGATAATTAGGGGTCGTACCATATATGTGCAGATTCCTCTCTGAGTCTAGATTTCATAGAAACAAACGGAAACAGTATTGAAGCCCCGTGCAGGGAGATATCCCAGTGATAATGGGCAAAGGTCAGTGTAGTCGACCACTGCAACTTGGGGGACTTTGACTAATAAACTGTACTAATTGACCCAACCAAAAATTCTAGAAAAAAATAAATAGATGGGCACATGAGTCTAGTTTCTGGGAAAAATTACGAAACTGATTTTCGAGTTACGAAACTCAAGATATGATTTTTAAAGCGGCTAGTACACAGATTGGGCAGTGTCTGGAAAATAAATTTGTAAGGGGTTAAAGCCAGTTAACACCTCGTGTTCGACTCCGGTGTCGGTTTCGGGTTCGGGGTGTTACATCTGTGGAGACGATCTCGCTTATCAATTGATTACTTGATTCGATGTATATAATTGCACATTAGCATTATATATTCACATGCGACAGATAGAAAATAAAAGCACCCCAAAGGCAGCATAACCATAAGAAACAAAGAAACATATAAAAAAAGGTCAAAGAAATCAAAAGAAGATCTTCAGTCTTGATGAAAATCTGCTTCAGAGTCAGCTTCAATGGTGTTTTCCGAGTTGTTTTCTTGAATATTCTATGACTGCTCTATCATATCTTTTTTTGTCATTTATAGTCTTAAAATGACCGGAAAACCTAAAAAATGCGTTTCTGTACTTTTTGGAGTGCAAATCGTAATTTTGACACAGTATGGCACACGCCTGTGTGGCTAACACGGTTGTGTACCCAACTCGTACGGAAGAGTCTAGCCTGTGTGGCCCTTGTACCTTGCTCTGATTTTTTTATTTTTTATTTTATTTTTCCCTCATTTTTTTCGCTATTTTTTCCCCAAATGCTCTACTGAGTATAGAAAAATGAATTTAAAGGACTAGGAGCATAAAATTCATCATTTTATATTGAATAATCATCCAAAAACTCATTAAAAACGAGATTAAAACATATTACTTTTATCACTTATCATATATTTCCCTTTATGCTAGTTTTTTTTCCTTGTGAAGTTTAAAAATTCTATTAGCAATGTACCAAATATTGTCATGTTTTCTACCTAGATAATACAGAAAAAATAATTAAAAAAATAGTGCATGTTTTAGATTATTTACAAGAATGTTATGTCTTTTACAGTAAAAATGGGTGCCACTAATGTGTCAGGTGACACCAACCCAAAATACACGCCATCATCACCCAATCATTACAACTGGAAAAAAAATACTTTTTTTAAGTGGTGCAGCCACCTTGTTAGGCAATACCAAAAAATACGAGTATTTTCATTAAATATTGCATAAAAATCATACGTGTAAGGGAAAAAATATTTTTTAAGGTAGTGTTGCTTGACACATTGGTGGCATTGGTTAGTATTTAAAAAAAACTAGTTTCTAAAAAAAGTTGAAAAGGCCAAGAAAAAAAGATGATACTGTTGGATAAGCTGTCGTGACCGATTGGTCACGTTGCTAGTAGAATGTCAAGTCGATGTCATGATAGGTTACCATGACCAATCAGTCACAATAGCCTATCCAACACTAGCAACCTTTTTTTCCTTTCTCAGCTTAAATAATACATTTGGTCCCCCTTCCCCCCCTCCCCACACAAAAATCTCAGCTAAAGTAGAGGGAGAAAAAAAGTTTTGTTGTTTGTGTTGGAGTTTTAGGGAGAGATAATGAAAATTTTAAAGGTATGGTTTTTTCATTGCTTGTAATAATAATTTGTATATTATATATTTATATTTTATTTTAATATTTATATTTAATGTTTAAAATTATATTATTATATATTATGTAAGAGAAGAAAAATTGAGTTTAGTGGAAAGATAAACTAAGTACATTAGGAGGTGGTTGCTATAGTCAAAATTGCATGAATATTTAGGAACTTGTATTTTTAGGTAACATTTTCTGCACATCGTATGCTAAACAAACCTATAAAATTTGAACCAATTTTTTTTAGAAGGAAGATTGCTGAGAATGGAGGTACGAAATATGTTTCGTTTGGTTCAACAGTACAAGAGGCAATTGAGTAGTTATGGAAAAATTCATGCATTCATGCATTCATATATATTCTACTTGAAGACAAGCAAGAACTCAGGTTTGGGGGTGTGATAACTCTTCGAAAGAGTTATATTTTGAACCTCTAAGCTTGATTAAAAGCCTATACTTAAATAGATATATTTGCATTTTTAGGTTATTTTTAGAACATTGCATAATAACGCTTGGGTTGTGCTTCAAATGTTATTTCATGTTACTTTTACTGTTAGGAAGAAGGGAATTGGTTGTTGTATGCAACAGGTACAGGAAGAAGGAAGAGAACGAAGG
The DNA here is from genome assembly GCF_007990345.1 of Gossypium hirsutum. NCBI lineage: Eukaryota > Viridiplantae > Streptophyta > Magnoliopsida > Malvales > Malvaceae > Gossypium > Gossypium hirsutum. Next base: position 58,944,957 of record NC_053432.1, on the reverse strand, counting down.
AAGTGAAATATTTCCATAGTAAAAGGTTGGATTGATTGTCAGCACCAATACCATGGCAATTCCAAGAAAATGCTGACGCAGCACTCAGTCCTTGTCACTCTTATCCAGCTGGACATGTACCAGATAAATCCACATGAAAAAAGAGGAAGAAAAGTGTGTGCTGAGAGAGTGGGAACTATCCTATAAAAGAGGAAAGAGAAAAGAAAGAAAAGAAGAGGATTTTTGGACAGAGATTTTGGAGAGAAGTTTTCTCTTCAAGAAACTCATGAGAAAAAATCCAGAGAAAAATGAAAGGGTAGAAGTTTAAGAGGAGAGTGGAGACGCAAGGAAAAGGACGAGAAATTAGCCTTGGGCCCTACACAATTCAGTAGCGTTGAAGTGAAAGCTGGAGTGGCAAAAGCTTCCTACAATTCTACCTTCATTTTGTTAATTAATTTCTATGATTTCTATACTGTTAATGATGATGTTGATTGTTATTCTGATTTTGGATTTTAAATCCCAACCCATGAGTTAATTTCCTTTGGGTTGGAATTACTGGATTTATCTTGATATATTTGATGATCATGGTGATATTTTGAGTAGATCTACTATTTTATTCGGTTTGGATTATTCTAAACATATGCATGCATGCTTTAGACATAGATGAATGCATGGTATATCCTTAGACTTGATTTAATTCCAAAAAGGTTAGATAAGTTGGATCGTGATCAAATGATACAAGCAAGTACTCGAGCGAATACTCGTAGCACTCTAGACATAGAGTTGTAATCTGTACACAGCGAGGAAGAATATTATTAGGTATTGTTCTTGAGACTTGTAGACGTATAGAGACTTAGAATGATAGCTTTAATTCTAGCTCTCGAAAGAATCAGAATGTAGTAGTTATAATCTGAGCAGTAATTTGGTCAAGATTTTGCCATGACATTATTATGTTACTAAGTTATATACAAGTAATTCCAGCCTTCCCATTCAACAGCATCAATCGTCTTAACTTTGTCTCATAGAATTGCCACAGCATTTTATTCATTATTCGATTTTTATATTTCATACATTAATATTTCACTTCAAATTATTGTTCTATTTACTTTTCCATAAGCCTAATTAGTATAGTTGCTAGTAATAACTCAACCATATTTTTACCTCACTTATCACTTTATTACTTTATTCGACGTGTATACTTGCACATTAGCATTATATATTCACATGCGATGAGTTTTTTGCGTCATTGTAACACCCTAAATCTGACCTAGACGTTACGACTGAATCCGGTAATGTCACATGAAAGTGTTTTTGGAAAACCGTTTCAATACATAAAAATCGTTCCAATTATTATCTTTTACTTAGTTCAGAAAAACCATTAATTTATTAATTTGCTCGGAAACATTTCTTAATACGCAAAAGCTTTAAAATCCAAACAACTCTTGGTACCGTTTTACTTACGAAAACCTTAGTTAATTTTAGGAAAACACACTTAGTAGTTGCAGTTTATATTCCAAAATCACACTTCAAAAACCTAAATTAAAACCAAAATCCCAAGTCCAAAATTACATCAAAATTCCCCAAAAAATAATGAAAATAATAGATAAAACAAAAGCAGTAAGTTCATAAACCAAAATGCATGTGGTCGTGGTCACCGTCGAGTCCTCCACTACACCGATTTGGCCCACATGGCCCAAATTAGCCTTGGTCGTGTGGATTACACAGCCTAGCCCAAAATTTCACATGCCCGTGTGGTTAACCAGTTTGGGCCCACATGGCCCAATTGGCTGAGCCGGTGTCTCACATACGGCCTCGCCAGCCAACACACGGTCATTTCTGTCATGCCCGTGTGGCGTACACTGTTACACCCCGAACCCGAGACCGACACCGGAGTCGGACACGAGATGTTAACAAACTTTGAAAAAAAAAAAAATTTTTCCAGACACTGCCCAGTCTGAGTACTAGTCGCTTCAAAAATCATATCTTGAGTTTCACAACTCAAAAATCAGTTTTGTGATTTTTCCCTGAAGCTAGACTCATGTCCCCACCTATGGATTTTTTTCCTAGAATTTTTGGTTGGGCCAACTAGTACAGTTTATTAGTCAAAGTCTCCCATGTTACAGGGGTCGACTACACTGACCTTTTCCCATTACGACTGGGATATCTCTCTGCACAGAGCTTCAATACTGATGCCGTTTGTTTCTATGGAAACTAGACTCAGAGAGGAATCCATACATATATGGTATGACCCCTAATTATCTCTGGTCAATTTATAGTGAATTTCCAAAGGCGGAACAGTGAATCCAGAAACTGTTCTGGCCCTGTTCCACAAGAACCGGAATATCTCTTTCTGTACTGTTCCTATAATTGTTTCGTTACTTCCATATGAAAGTAGATTCATCAAGGTTTGATTACATAATTTATTCACTATTTAATTCCACTCCTACGAATTTATGTGATTTTTCAATTCTACACCACTGTTGCTGTCAAAATCTGTTTTCAAGATAAACTTTACCTATTTTGTGGTCACCATGGACCAACTAGGATTTTGCCCTACATAGGTCCACATGTGATCATATTTAGCCATTCCAATGGCTGATCATTAGCCCAACACTTCCATTTCAAACCATAGTCACATCATGAAACCATATATATACATACATACACACAAATGGTCTAATGCCATACTCCACTTTTACAAGCCATTTTCGCATGGCTTTACACACATACATCACAAAAGAACTTAAACAATAGGGGGTAGTCCTATACATGCCATATCCAGAGTTCAACTAAAAGAGTACCAAAGAGCTTGATAGTGTAGATGACTTCGACTTCGCTGATCCCGAATCCGATAGCTAACGAGCAAAATCTATAAAACAGAGAGCCAAAGCAACCGGGTAAGCATTTAAAGCTTAGTAAGTCTCAAGTAATGAAATCGGCTTTGACTACAGTATTACATTCACATAGTTAACTAAATCACTTTATTAACACACATTCTCATACCCATACTTACTTCACACTTCACCCACATAGGTACACAAGGTATCAACCTTTATAAAAGCCGAGAATTCGTTAGCCGATCGCACGAATACCATTTAAAACAAACCGACTTTCCAATGCACATGCAAACATACCTTATCATTCGGGTTGGTCAAGCATAATTATTAAATTAGTTACAGCACAAAATGCTCACATTCAACCCAAGTTTCTTCGGTATTTAACCGAATGCAACCGCAAACACATTTGCCTTCGGGTCTTAGCCCGAACATATCAACTCGCATAATTGCCTTCGGGTCTTAGCCCGGATATATCATCTCGCATAATTGCCTTCGGGTTTTAGTCCGGATATATCATCTCGCATAATTGCCTTCGGGTCATAGCCCGGATATATCAACTCGCATAATTGCCTTCGGGTCTTAGCCCGGATATATCAACTCGCATAATTGCCTTCGGGTCATAGCCCGGATATATCAACTCGCATAATTGCCTTCGGGTCTTAGCCCGGATATATCAACTCGCATAATTGCCTTCGGGTCCTAGCCCGGATATATCAACTCGCATAATTGCCTTCGGGTCATAGCCCGGATATATTCCAATGCTCATGCACACATATATCAATAATCATAACACATCCATATCATTTCTTCGTTACTAAGGCTCAAACACAAAACATTTATTAAATCTTTCAAATTTCGGCTCAATAGCCACACACAAAGAGCATAATTTCAATTGGCTTTATAACATAGTCTCTATGCACATTCGACTATCCGTCATAATATGACTAATCATTTCAATATAATTCAAGTAGGGTCATTACTCGAAGACTTACCTCAAATGTCGTCGAACGACTTCAACGGCTATTCAATTACTTTTTCCTTCCCTTTATCGGATCTAGTTCCCCTTTGCTCTTGAGCTTAAGTTCAACAAAAATTAAAATAGTCATTAATCGACTATTCAAATATTACTTTCCGAATAATATTATATATATTGATCCGACTTTCACACACATAGATTATAGCAAGCTTTATATTAATCAATAAATAATTCATCGGCAAACTTTCATTAATGTTTACAACAAAATCTCATATTCACTACGAGCTGTTTTCCTGAGCAGTAGTTACTAAATTACTTATAACTGGAGCTACTAAACTCCAAATCACTTGCCGTTAATTTCCCTGAATATAGACTCGTATATCTTCCATCCATAAAATTTTCAGAATTTTAGGCTTGGCCAATCAATACCAGATTTTTCTTAAAGTTTCCCCTATTTCACTGTTTGACTATTCTGACCACTCTTCACTACGAATCCAATTTCTCACTTTACAGAATTCCAAGTGTGTTGTATTTAATCTCATTTGAAACTAGACTCATTAAGGAGTCTAAGCATATAAATTTTATCTTATAATCATTTTTGTACAATTTATAATGATTTTCTAAAACAGAACAGGGAATCCGGCAGTCATTTTGACTCAGCCCCATAATACTTCAAATATCTCTAGATCGGTAACTCCTTTGTTTCTATAGTTTCTTTTGTAAGAAAATAGACCCTTGAAGCTTTAATGACATAATTCACTCAGCTTCTAATTCAACTCCTACAAATTATGGCGATTTTCGAAAATCACCTTACTACTGCTGTCCCAAGTAGAGTACTACCAATTCACCATATATCAACCATTTCATATAGGTTTCTTCTAAACTAATAATAACCGAACCATTTAGTCAAGCTTAAGGCTGATTCTATTTTGTTCATGTTAAGGTCACACCTCCCTTAAAGAAATTCCAGCCTTCTTAACTTTAATTAGCTACTACCCATTCTTTAAACATTGAACACAATGCACTTAACAATTAAACCTCTATACCGAATTTGCTCACACAATAGTCCTTGACCGAAAGTTCTTAGACTCTAGCTACCCTAATGTCATTCCTTGAAGCACATCCGAATACATATATTTTTCTTTCTCTCTAAACTAGATTCGGCAACCCCATAAGCCATATTAACCTTAACTTTCAAGCTAGAACACTTAACAATTTAACACATCCAACCTAACTATCCATCTAATGTCATCAAAACTTCTACTAAAAATTTTAAGCTCCTAGGCCGAAATTCAACCCTCATAATAACCTAACTTCAACCCAAGATTCAAGTAGCTTTTAAACCAAACCTCCAAATTATGCATACATTTTCAAGAGTGGCATAAAACATACCTTTTTGTATCAAAACACCTTAGCCGAAATTCAACAAGAGTTTTTCTTCTTTCTTTCTTCTAGTTTCGGCAATGGAGGAGTAAGGATGAGTCACTTTGGTTTCTCCTCCACTTCTCATTATATTATTTCCTTCCATACTATAATTCCTTTAATATCAATTATTAAATCCTTTGTTAATACAAAATTATTTTAATTTTTGAATTAGTGGAGCATATTCCTTCCTTGGCCGGCCACCATGTACATGGACACCCCGAACCCGAGACCGACACCGGAGTCGGACACGAGATGTTAACAAACTTTGAAAAAAAAATTTTTCCAGACACTGCCCAGTCTGAGTACTAGTCGCTTCAAAAATCATATCTTGAGTTTCACAACTCAAAAATCAGTTTTGTGATTTTTCCCTGAAGCTAGACTCATGTCCCCACCTATGGATTTTTTTCTAGAATTTTTGGTTGGGCCAACTAGTACAGTTTATTAGTCAAAGTCTCCCATGTTACAGGGGTCGACTACACTGACCTTTTCCCATTACGACTGGGATATCTCTCTGCACAGAGCTTCAATACTGATGCCGTTTGTTTCTATGGAAACTAGACTCAGAGAGGAATCCATACATATATGGTATGACCCCTAATTATCTCTGGTCAATTTATAGTGAATTTCCAAAGGCGGAACAGTGAATCCAGAAACTGTTCTGGCCCTGTTCCACAAGAACCGGAATATCTCTTTCTGTACTGTTCCTATAATTGTTTCGTTACTTCCATATGAAAGTAGATTCATCAAGGTTTGATTACATAATTTATTCACTATTTAATTCCACTCCTACGAATTTATGTGATTTTTCAATTCTACACCACTGTTGCTGTCAAAATCTGTTTTCAAGATAAACTTTACCTATTTTGTGGTCACCATGGACCAACTAGGATTTTGCCCTACATAGGTCCACATGTGATCATATTTAGCCATTCCAATGGCTGATCATTAGCCCAACACTTCCATTTCAAACCATAGTCACATCATGAAACCATATATATACATACATACACACAAATGGTCTAATGCCATACTCCACTTTTACAAGCCATTTTCGCATGGCTTTACACACATACATCACAAAAGAACTTAAACAATAGGGGGTAGTCCTATACATGCCATATCCAGAGTTCAACTAAAAGAGTACCAAAGAGCTTGATAGTGTAGATGACTTCGACTTCGCTGATCCCGAATCCGATAGCTAACGAGCAAAATCTATAAAACAGAGAGCCAAAGCAACCGGGTAAGCATTTAAAGCTTAGTAAGTCTCAAGTAATGAAATCGGCTTTGACTACAGTATTACATTCACATAGTTAACTAAATCACTTTATTAACACACATTCTCATACCCATACTTACTTCACACTTCACCCACATAGGTACACAAGGTATCAACCTTTATAAAAGCCGAGAATTCGTTAGCCGATCGCACGAATACCATTTAAAACAAACCGACTTTCCAATGCACATGCAAACATACCTTATCATTCGGGTTGGTCAAGCATAATTATTAAATTAGTTACAGCACAAAATGCTCACATTCAACCCAAGTTTCTTCGGTATTTAACCGAATGCAACCGCAAACACATTTGCCTTCGGGTCTTAGCCCGAACATATCAACTCGCATAATTGCCTTCGGGTCTTAGCCCGGATATATCATCTCGCATAATTGCCTTCGGGTTTTAGCCCGGATATATCATCTCGCATAATTGCCTTCGGGTCATAGCCCGGATATATCAACTCGCATAATTGCCTTCGGGTCTTAGCCCGGATATATCAACTCGCATAATTGCCTTCGGGTCTTAGCCCGGATATATCAACTCGCATAATTGCCTTCGGGTCCTAGCCCGGATATATCAACTCGCATAATTGCCTTCGGGTCATAGCCCGGATATATTCCAATGCTCATGCACACATATATCAATAATCATAACACATCCATATCATTTCTTCGTTACTAAGGCTCAAACACAAAACATTTATTAAATCTTTCAAATTTCGGCTCAATAGCCACACACAAAGAGCATAATTTCAATTGGCTTTATAACATAGTCTCTATGCACATTCGACTATCCGTCATAATATGACTAATCATTTCAATATAATTCAAGTAGGGTCATTACTCGAAGACTTACCTCAAATGTCGTCGAACGACTTCAACGGCTATTCAATTACTTTTTCCTTCCCTTTATCGGATCTAGTTCCCCTTTGCTCTTGAGCTTAAGTTCAACAAAAATTAAAATAGTCATTAATCGACTATTCAAATATTACTTTCCGAATAATATTATATATATTGATCCGACTTTCACACACATAGATTATAGCAAGCTTTATATTAATCAATAAATAATTCATCGGCAAACTTTCATTAATGTTTACAACAAAATCTCATATTCACTACGAGCTGTTTTCCTGAGCAGTAGTTACTAAATTACTTATAACTGGAGCTACTAAACTCCAAATCACTTGCCGTTAATTTTCCCTGAATATAGACTCGTATATCTTCCATCCATAAAATTTTCAGAATTTTAGGCTTGGCCAATCAATACCAGATTTTTCTTAAAGTTTCCCCTATTTCACTGTTTGACTATTCTGACCACTCTTCACTACGAATCCAATTTCTCACTTTACAGAATTCCAAGTGTGTTGTATTTAATCTCATTTGAAACTAGACTCATTAAGGAGTCTAAGCATATAAATTTTATCTTATAATCATTTTTGTACAATTTATAATGATTTTCTAAAAACAGAACAGGGAATCCGGCAGTCATTTTGACTCAGCCCCATAATACTTCAAATATCTCTAGATCGGTAACTCCTTTGTTTCTATAGTTTCTTTTGTAAGAAAATAGACCCTTGAAGCTTTAATGACATAATTCACTCAGCTTCTAATTCAACTCCTACAAATTATGGCGATTTTCGAAAATCACCTTACTACTGCTGTCCCAAGTAGAGTACTACCAATTCACCATATATCAACCATTTCATATAGGTTTCTTCTAAACTAATAATAACCGAACCATTTAGTCAAGCTTAAGGCTGATTCTATTTTGTTCATGTTAAGGTCACACCTCCCTTAAAAGAAATTCCAGCCTTCTTAACTTTAATTAGCTACTACCCATTCTTTAAACATTGAACACAATGCACTTAACAATTAAACCTCTATACCGAATTTGCTCACGCAATAGTCCTTGACCGAAAGTTCTTAGACTCTAGCTACCCTAATGTCATTCCTTGAAGCACATCCGAATACATATATTTTTCTTTCTCTCTAAACTAGATTCGGCAACCCCATAAGCCATATTAACCTTAACTTTCAAGCTAGAACACTTAACAATTTAACACATCCAACCTAACTATCCATCTAATGTCATCAAAACTTCTACTAAAAATTTTAAGCTCCTAGGCCGAAATTCAACCCTCATAATAACCTAACTTCAATCCAAGATTCAAGTAGCTTTTAAACCAAACCTCCAAATTATGCATACATTTTCAAGAGTGGCATAAAACATACCTTTTTGTATCAAAACACCTTAGCCGAAATTCAACAAGAGTTTTTCTTCTTTCTTTCTTCTAGTTTCGGCAATGGAGGAGTAAGGATGAGTCACTTTGGTTTCTCCTCCCACTTCTCATTATATTATTTCCTTCCATACTATAATTCCTTTAATATCAATTATTAAATCCTTTGTTAATACAAAATTATTTTAATTTTTGAATTAGTGGAGCATATTCCTTCCTTGGCCGGCCACCATGTTTATCATGGGTAAATTGACATGCAAAACCCCTCCTTTCAATGCATGTACTATTAGACCATTGTAAATTAGCCTCTCACTTTCCAACAAAGTTTCATATAAGTCCATATAAAAAAAGATTCACATAAAGATGATCAAATTAATGCATGAAACTTTCACACATGCATTTACTCACTTCATAAACACAGAATATAACTTTTAATTATTTTCTTAACTCGGTTTTGTGGTCCCGAAACCACTTCCCGACTAGGGTCAATTTAGGGCTGTCACAACTCTCCCCCACTTAAGAAATTTTCGTCCCCGAAAAACTCACCGGTGAATAGGTTTGGGTATCGTTCTTTCATCGAGCTCTCAGTTTCCCAAGTAGCTTCCTCGATCCCGTGTTTGAGCCATAACACCTTAACTAACGGAACCCTTCTGTTTCGCAACTCTTTCACTTCACGAGCTAGGATGCGAATTGGTTCTTCTTCATAACTCAAGTCAGATCGAATTTCAACTTCCGAGGGATTAATCACATGTGACGGATCGGATCTATAACGTCGAAGCATCGAAACATGAAAAACATTGTGAATCCTTTCAAGTTCAGGGGGTAAAATCAATCTATATGCCACTGGACCAATTCTTTCGGATATTTCATACGGCCCAATGAATCTTGGGCTCAACTTGCCCTTACGGCCAAACCTGAGTATCTTTTTCCAAGGTGAAACCTTAAGGAACACTTTGTCTCCCACCTGATACTCGATGTCTTTTCGTTTCAAATCTGCGTACGACTTCTGACGATCCGTGGCTATCTTCAGACTTTCACGGATTACCTTTACTTTCTGTTCCGCATCTCTAATCAAATCAACTCCGAAAATTTTGCTTTCACCGAGCTCGGTTCAAAACAATGGTGTACGGCATTTACGACCGTACAAAGCCTCGTAAGGTGCCATCTTAATACTTGATTGAAAACTATTGTTGTAAGCGAATTCAATCAAAGGTAAATACCGTTCCCATGAACTACTGAACTCGAGGATGCAACATCTCAACATATCCTCAAGTATCTGAATTATCCGCTCGGATTGACCATCTGTTTGTGGATGAAAAGCGGTGCTAAAATGCAGCTTGGTACCCAAAGCTTCTTGCAATTTCTTCCAAAATCGCGAGGTGAATCTCGGATCTCTATCCGACACAATAGAAATCGGTACCCCGTGTAATCTCACAATCTGAGAAACATACAATTCAGCTAGTTTATCTAATGAAAAATCCGTACGCACGGGGATAAAGTGAGCCGACTTAGTTAGTCTATCGACAACAACCCATATCGCATCCTTCTTACTTGCTGACAAGGGCAGTCCGGACACAAAGTCCATTGTGACTCGATCCCATTTCCACTCGGGTATCATGATCGGCTGGAGTAATCCTGAAGGCACTTGATGTTCTGCTTTCACTTGTTGACATATTAAACATCTCGAAACAAAGTCGGAGATGTCCCGTTTCATACCATGCCACCAAAATTGACGTTTCAAATCGTTGTACATTTTCGTACTCCCCGGGTGAATTGACATTCGGCTACAATGGGCTTCGTTCAGAATCATCGAAATGAGTTCCGAATTCCTTGGAACACACAACCGATTTCTGAACCTCAAACAATTATCGTCGTCAATTTGAAACTCTGATCCCTCGTTCGGAAAACACTCAGCCCGTTTTGCAACCAATTCATCATCGACTTTCTGAGCTTCACGAATTTGGTGAGTCAATAATGGTTTAGCTTTTAATTCAGCTACTAACACATTGTCTGGTAGAACAGACAAATGCACGTTCATCGCTCGCAAAGCAAACAATGACTTCCGGCTTAAGGCGTCCGCAACCACGTTAGCCTTTCCCGGGTGGTAATCAATGACAAGCTCGTAATCTTTCAACAACTCAAGCCAACGTCTTTGTCGCAGATTCAAGTCTCGTTGAGTCATCAAATATTTGAGACTTTTGTGGTCCGAAAATACATGGCACTTCTCACCAAACAGATAATGTCGCCATATTTTTAAAGCAAATACGATGGCAGCTAATTCGAGGTCATGGGTCGGATAATTCCTCTCGTGTGGCTTCAATTGTCTCGACGCATAGGCCACGACTCGACCTTCTTGCATCAATACGCAACCCAACCCAAGTAGGGATGCGTCACTATAGATGACAAACTCTTTACCCGATTCGGGTTGCACCAAAATTGGAGCTTCAGTCAAATGAGTTTTCAGTTGGTCGAAACTTTTCTGACATTTCTCCGTCCACTCGAACTTAACATCCTTTTGAAGTAGCTTCGTCATTGGTGTGGCTATCATCGAGAAACCTTTCACAAATCGTCGGTAATAACCGGCGAGCCCCAAAAAGCTCCGAACTTCAGTAACATTTCTCGGAGGTTTCCAGTCAAGTATGGCTGAAATTTTGTTCGGGTCAACTCGAATACCCGACGCGGATACCACATGACCCAAGAAGCTAACCTCTCTTAACCAGAACTCACACTTACTGAACTTAGCATATAACTGCCTATCCCGTAAAATTTGCAACACTAGTCTCAGGTGCTCAGCATGTTCGGTCTCATCTCTTGAATAGACCAAGATGTCATCAATGAACACAACTACGAACCGATCCAAATATGGTCTGAAGATCCGATTCATCAAATCCATAAATACTGCCGGGGCATTAGTGAGCCCAAACGGCATCACTAAGAATTCGTAGTGACCGTACCTCGTTCTGAAAGCAGTTTTGGGTACGTCTGAATCTCGAATCCGCAACTGATAATAACCCGATCTCAAATCTATTTTTGAGAACACTGAGGCCCCCTTTAGTTGATCAAACAAATCATCGATACGCGGTAGTGGGTATTTATTCTTTATCGTCACTTTATTCAGTTGACGATAGTCAATGCACAACCTCATGGTTCCGTCCTTCTTTTTCACGAACAATACGGGTGCACCCCAAGGTGAGAAACTTGGCCGAGCGAAACCTCTATCTGTCAATTCTTGCAGCTGAGCTTTCAACTCTTTTAACTCAGTTGGTGCCATACGATACGGAGCTATCGAAATCGGCGTAGTCCCAGGTATAAGCTCAATACCAAACTCTATCTCCCGAACAGGTGGTAAACCCGGCAATTCTTCAGGAAAAACATCCGGGTATTCACAAACCACCGGCACAGATTCGGGTTTCTTTTCTAATTCTTTGTCATCAAGCACATATGCAAGGTATGCTTCGCACCCTTTTCTCACATATTTCTGTGCCAACATTGCTGATATTACAGCTGGTATCCCCTCCAAGTCCGCGGACTCAATTCGGACTACTTCGTTATTTGCGCACCTCAAATCAATAGTCTTGCTCTTGCAATTCACAACCGCATCATGCACGGTCAACCAATCCAACCCAAGGATAACATCAAATTCATCAAACGGCAAAAGCATCAAGTCCGCTGGAAAACAGGAACCTCGAATTGCTAGGGGACATTTCTTACACACTTTGTCGACAAGCACGTAACGACCCAAGGGATTTGACACCCGAATTACAAACTCAGTAGACTCAATAGGTAAAGTCTTACTGGATGCTAAGGTTTCACATATGTAAGAATGAGTAGAACCGGGGTCAATCAAAGCAATTACGTTAGTATCAAAGAGAGTAAAAGTACCGGTAATAACATCAGGCGATGAAGCATCCTCGCGGGCACGTATAGCATATGCTCTAGCAGGTGCACGAGCCTCGGATCCGGTCGTAGCATCTCTAGATCCTCTCTGACCACCACTAGCATTGCCCATATTTCTAGATGATCTACCTCGAGCAGTGGTAGCACCCGGTCTCCCACTCTGATTTACATTCTGTTCAGACAGCCTCGGGCAATCTTTAATGAAGTGGTCCACTGATCCACACTTGTAACAGGAGCGGTCATGGAATCTACAACTCCCCAAATGCCATTTACCGCAATGTCGACATTCCGTTCGGCCTCGACGTTCATTCCCAACACTGGCGACTGAAGTGCCTCGTGTACCCACAGGGGGTCGATCACGATCTCGTCTAAAAAGGCCCGAAGTGCTTTTAGACCGGCCCACATCATCTCGAAATTTCTTCGATGCCTGTTGATGAGACTTTCCCGAGAATCTTTTACGAAACTCCCCGGTTCCCACATCAACTTTTTGTTTTTCCTTTCTAAGCTCTTCGGCTTTACAAGCTCGCTCGACAAGTACTACGAACTCTCGTATCTCAAGAATGCCAACGAACATTTTTATATCTTCATTCAGCCCATCTTCGAAGCGTTTACACATAACAGCCTCGGACGAAACACATTCCCGAGCGTATCTACTAAGTCTAACAAATTTTCGCTCGTAATCAGTAACTGACATAGAACCTTGCTTAAGCTCGAGAAATTCCTTCCGTTTTTGATCAACAAATCTCTGACTGATATACTTTTTCCGAAACTCAGTTTGGAAAAACTCCCAAGTTACTTGCTCCCGGGGCACAACAGAAGTCAGAGTACTCCACCAATAGTAGGCAGAATCACGTAGCAAGGAGATAGCACACTTTAGGCATTCATCGGGTGTACAAGATAGCTCATCTAGTACCCGGATAGTGTTGTCCAACCAGAATTCAGCTTGCTCGGCATCGTCGCTATCCGTAGCTTTAAATTCAGTAGCCCCATGTTTTCGGATTCGGTCAACTGGGGGCTTATTTGACCTTATTTGGTCAGTTACCGGAGGTATTGTAGGTGCGGGGGTGGTGTTTGTCGGGAATGGGGGTTGTGGAACAGCCGTATTAGTTCGAATGTATTGGTTGAACCAATCATTCATCACGCTATAGAAAGCTTGTCTAGCTTCATCGTTCGGGTTACTCGCATTAGGTTGAGAGTCCACCGGCGCTGTCCCTTGTGCGGGAGCAGGCGCTACACTCTCAAGATCATCAGCTACCGCTCGGTTGGGATCGGGATCCATTACTATAAATAAACACATTTGCAAATGTCAGAAATCACCACACTATCAATTAATCACATAAAATGGCATGTATAGCTAGACCCCAACACATTACGGTAGTCCTAGAATCGACTAAACCGTAGCTCTGATACCACTAAATTGTTACACCCCGAACCCGAGACCGACACCGGAGTCGGACACGAGATGTTAACAAACTTTGAAAAAAAAAAAATTTTTTCCAGACACTGCCCAGTCTGAGTACTAGTCGCTTCAAAAATCATATCTTGAGTTTCACAACTCAAAAATCAGTTTTGTGATTTTTCCCTGAAGCTAGACTCATGTCCCCACCTATGGATTTTTTTCCTAGAATTTTTGGTTGGGCCAACTAGTACAGTTTATTAGTCAAAGTCTCCCATGTTACAGGGGTCGACTACACTGACCTTTTCCCATTACGACTGGGATATCTCTCTGCACAGAGCTTCAATACTGATGCCGTTTGTTTCTATGGAAACTAGACTCAGAGAGGAATCCATACATATATGGTATGACCCCTAATTATCTCTGGTCAATTTATAGTGAATTTCCAAAGGCGGAACAGTGAATCCAGAAACTGTTCTGGCCCTGTTCCACAAGAACCGGAATATCTCTTTCTGTACTGTTCCTATAATTGTTTCGTTACTTCCATATGAAAGTAGATTCATCAAGGTTTGATTACATAATTTATTCACTATTTAATTCCACTCCTACGAATTTATGTGATTTTTCAATTCTACACCACTGTTGCTGTCAAAATCTGTTTTCAAGATAAACTTTACCTATTTTGTGGTCACCATGGACCAACTAGGATTTTGCCCTACATAGGTCCACATGTGATCATATTTAGCCATTCCAATGGCTGATCATTAGCCCAACACTTCCATTTCAAACCATAGTCACATCATGAAACCATATATATACATACATACACACAAATGGTCTAATGCCATACTCCACTTTTACAAGCCATTTTCGCATGGCTTTACACACATACATCACAAAAGAACTTAAACAATAGGGGGTAGTCCTATACATGCCATATCCAGAGTTCAACTAAAAGAGTACCAAAGAGCTTGATAGTGTAGATGACTTCGACTTCGCTGATCCCGAATCCGATAGCTAACGAGCAAAATCTATAAAACAGAGAGCCAAAGCAACCGGGTAAGCATTTAAAGCTTAGTAAGTCTCAAGTAATGAAATCGGCTTTGACTACAGTATTACATTCACATAGTTAACTAAATCACTTTATTAACACACATTCTCATACCCATACTTACTTCACACTTCACCCACATAGGTACACAAGGTATCAACCTTTATAAAAGCCGAGAATTCGTTAGCCGATCGCACGAATACCATTTAAAACAAACCGACTTTCCAATGCACATGCAAACATACCTTATCATTCGGGTTGGTCAAGCATAATTATTAAATTAGTTACAGCACAAAATGCTCACATTCAACCCAAGTTTCTTCGGTATTTAACCGAATGCAACCGCAAACACATTTGCCTTCGGGTCTTAGCCCGAACATATCAACTCGCATAATTGCCTTCGGGTCTTAGCCCGGATATATCATCTCGCATAATTGCCTTCGGGTTTTAGTCCGGATATATCATCTCGCATAATTGCCTTCGGGTCATAGCCCGGATATATCAACTCGCATAATTGCCTTCGGGTCTTAGCCCGGATATATCAACTCGCATAATTGCCTTCGGGTCATAGCCCGGATATATCAACTCGCATAATTGCCTTCGGGTCTTAGCCCGGATATATCAACTCGCATAATTGCCTTCGGGTCCTAGCCCGGATATATCAACTCGCATAATTGCCTTCGGGTCATAGCCCGGATATATTCCAATGCTCATGCACACATATATCAATAATCATAACACATCCATATCATTTCTTCGTTACTAAGGCTCAAACACAAAACATTTATTAAATCTTTCAAATTTCGGCTCAATAGCCACACACAAAGAGCATAATTTCAATTGGCTTTATAACATAGTCTCTATGCACATTCGACTATCCGTCATAATATGACTAATCATTTCAATATAATTCAAGTAGGGTCATTACTCGAAGACTTACCTCAAATGTCGTCGAACGACTTCAACGGCTATTCAATTACTTTTTCCTTCCCTTTATCGGATCTAGTTCCCCTTTGCTCTTGAGCTTAAGTTCAACAAAAATTAAAATAGTCATTAATCGACTATTCAAATATTACTTTCCGAATAATATTATATATATTGATCCGACTTTCACACACATAGATTATAGCAAGCTTTATATTAATCAATAAATAATTCATCGGCAAACTTTCATTAATGTTTACAACAAAATCTCATATTCACTACGAGCTGTTTTCCTGAGCAGTAGTTACTAAATTACTTATAACTGGAGCTACTAAACTCCAAATCACTTGCCGTTAATTTTCCCTGAATATAGACTCGTATATCTTCCATCCATAAAATTTTCAGAATTTTAGGCTTGGCCAATCAATACCAGATTTTTCTTAAAGTTTCCCCTATTTCACTGTTTGACTATTCTGACCACTCTTCACTACGAATCCAATTTCTCACTTTACAGAATTCCAAGTGTGTTGTATTTAATCTCATTTGAAACTAGACTCATTAAGGAGTCTAAGCATATAAATTTTATCTTATAATCATTTTTGTACAATTTATAATGATTTTCTAAAAACAGAACAGGGAATCCGGCAGTCATTTTGACTCAGCCCCATAATACTTCAAATATCTCTAGATCGGTAACTCCTTTGTTTCTATAGTTTCTTTTGTAAGAAAATAGACCCTTGAAGCTTTAATGACATAATTCACTCAGCTTCTAATTCAACTCCTACAAATTATGGCGATTTTCGAAAATCACCTTACTACTGCTGTCCCAAGTAGAGTACTACCAATTCACCATATATCAACCATTTCATATAGGTTTCTTCTAAACTAATAATAACCGAACCATTTAGTCAAGCTTAAGGCTGATTCTATTTTGTTCATGTTAAGGTCACACCTCCCTTAAAAGAAATTCCAGCCTTCTTAACTTTAATTAGCTACTACCCATTCTTTAAACATTGAACACAATGCACTTAACAATTAAACCTCTATACCGAATTTGCTCACACAATAGTCCTTGACCGAAAGTTCTTAGACTCTAGCTACCCTAATGTCATTCCTTGAAGCACATCCGAATACATATATTTTTCTTTCTCTCTAAACTAGATTCGGCAACCCCATAAGCCATATTAACCTTAACTTTCAAGCTAGAACACTTAACAATTTAACACATCCAACCTAACTATCCATCTAATGTCATCAAAACTTCTACTAAAAATTTTAAGCTCCTAGGCCGAAATTCAACCCTCATAATAACCTAACTTCAACCCAAGATTCTAGTAGCTTTTAAACCAAACCTCCAAATTATGCATACATTTTCAAGAGTGGCATAAAACATACCTTTTTGTATCAAAACACCTTAGCCGAAATTCAACAAGAGTTTTTCTTCTTTCTTTCTTCTAGTTTCGGCAATGGAGGAGTAAGGATGAGTCACTTTGGTTTCTCCTCCCACTTCTCATTATATTATTTCCTTCCATACTATAATTCCTTTAATATCAATTATTAAATCCTTTGTTAATACAAAATTATTTTAATTTTTGAATTAGTGGAGCATATTCCTTCCTTGGCCGGCCACCATGTTTATCATGGGTAAATTGACATGCAAAACCCCTCCTTTCAATGCATGTACTATTAGACCATTGTAAATTAGCCTCTCACTTTCCAACAAAGTTTCATATAAGTCCATATAAAAAAAGATTCACATAAAGATGATCAAATTAATGCATGAAACTTTCACACATGCATTTACTCACTTCATAAACACAGAATATAACTTTTAATTATTTTCTTAACTCGGTTTTTGTGGTCCCGAAACCACTTCCCGACTAGGGTCAATTTAGGGCTGTCACATACACAAAGCCTGGGTCATTGATCACACGCCCGTGCACTGCCACACGGCCTACCATACTGGTGACCATACTGCCGTGTGGCGTCGACAGAATACTTTTTGACTTTAGCTAAATATTGTTTTCTATGCAATCGAAGTACACACCTGGTTCGATTTCGACACGTAATCACTCCCGAGCACTCCAGAACCTATATTTGACAATTGACACCCCAATTTCAGTCACTTAGTCTGAAACTTAAACGAAGTTATAATGGAGCGCTCATCACTCAAAGAACAAAACCCTTACCTTTGATCGAAACGCAAAGTTTACGCTCTCAACCCGTCAATGGGAATGATTTGTAGACTCTAGATTGATTCCTAAACCAGAAAGAACTCCTCTTAGTGAAAATATATTCAGAAGCACATAGATAGACAAAAGCCGAAACTTACCAACTAATGCCGAAAGAAAAGCAAAGATGACGAAGGCTAATGAGCGATGGAAAACAGAGAAAGAAGTATGAGACTGTAGCAAAACAGAGGTCGGCATAGGGAAGAGGAGAGAAACTATTGAAATTTTTAGGAAGAAAAGAAATTTTGAGTTATGGGGGAAAAACAGTAAAGACTATCCTGATAGCCACTCCTCTAAAAACTCCTCAAATCTCTCTTTACAATCTCCCCACTAACTCCACCACTCAGAATCCCATCTTATTCCAAACTCTCACACGGCTCAAGCAGCAAAATAAATCCCTCGTTCGCATAGGGATTCGAACTCTAAACCCGCAGCGACTTCATACCCCACTTAACCATCAAACCAACAAGCCCATTCTTATAAGCTTTTACACATAAACACATATAAGCCTAATAACCAAAGACAAGGCTCAATTCAAATAAAAACCAAAATTTTTCCCAAGCTAAGGCTTGAACTTAAGACCTCTCGCACACACCTAGAACACTTAACCACCGAAACAGATACAAATTTTATGACAATTAACTACGGAAACATATTTATAAAATTTGAGGCGTTACAACTCTATCCCTCTTAAAGAAAATTTTGTCCTCGAAATTTTACCTGATCTGAAAAGGGGCGGATATTGCTGTCGCATCGAATCCTTAGGCTCCCAAGTAGCTTCTTCAGTGCTATGATTCCGCCACAGCACCTTCACTAAAGGGATAGGCTTCCTCCTCAGAACCTTAACATCACGATCTAAAATCGGAACCGACTCCTCCTCAAAAGTGAGATCTAGTTGAACCTCAATCTCCTCTACAGGCACAATGTGTGTGGGATCAGAATGATAGCATCTCAATATTGAGACGTGGAACACATATGTATGTGATCTTACTCTGGAGGTAGCTCCAACTGACATGCGACAGGCCCCAATCGCTTCAGAATCCAATACGGCCCAAAAAACTGAGGGCTCAGCTTGCCCTTGCGGCCGAACCTCAGAACATTCTTCCAAGGCGAGACCTTTAGGAAAACCATATCCCTCATAGAATACTCGATGTCCTTCCTCTTCAAATCAGCATAGAACTTCTGTATATCAGAAGCCGCTTCCAGTTAATCTCGAATCAAGCGGACTTTATCCTCAGTCTCTGATACCAACTCTGGACCCAGAACACATCGCTCACCCAACTCAGTCCAGCATAAGGGAGTGCGACATCTACAACCATATTGTGCCTTGTAAGGTGCCATCTGTATGCTAGATTAATAGCTGTTGTTGTAAGCGAACTTTGCTAATGGCAAGTACTCCTCCCAACTACCCCGAAAATCTATAATGCAACCCCTCAACATGTCTTCTAGTATCTAAATCACTCTCTCCGACTGACCATCGGTCTGAGGATGGAAAGTAATACTGAAGTCTAATCTTGAACCCAAAGCCTCATGAAGCCTCTGCCAGAATTGAGACGTAAAACGAGGATCCCTATCAGAAATGATCAAAACAGGTACCCCATGTAGCCTCACTATCTCAGAAATGTAAAGTTTAGCCAATTTCTATAAGGAGAAGTCGGTCCTAACAGGAATGAAATGTGCAGTCTTGGTTAATCGATCCACGATGACCCAAATAGATTCCTTCTTAGTAGGTCTTAGGGGTAACCCAGTAACGAAGTCTATCGTTACTCGCTCCAGTTTCCACATCGGTATCTTAACCGGCTGCAGCATCCCCGAAGGTAACTGATGCTCAGCCTTAACCTGCTGACAAGTCAAACAGCAAGCAACAAAGTCGGTAACTTCACGTTTCAACCCTGGCCAGTAGTACAGCTCTCAGAGATCTCGGTTCATCTTGTTCTCACCGAGATGCATAGCATAAGGGCTACTATGCGCCTCTCTCAGAATCGACTGTCTTAAGTCATCATCATTCGGTACGTAGATCCATCCTCAGAAACACAGTACCCCATCCTCATTAATCCCAAAATCCATAGTATTTCCACTCTCAATCTAACGGAACCTCAACTCAAGAGATTTATCTCCCATCTGTTTTTCAATGATTTGATCAATCCATATTGGTCTTACTTGCAGCTCAGCCAATAGACTCCCATTGTCAAATAAACTGAGTCGAGCGAACATCGCTCTCAAATCATCATAACCCTATGGCTTAACACATCGGCCACCATGTTGGCCTTACTAGGATGATACTCAATACTGCAGTCATAATCCTTAAGAATTCAACCCACTGACACTGCCTAAGGTTTAACTCTTTCTGAGTAAGGAGAAATTTGAGGCTCTTGTGATCAGTGTAGATGGTACACTTCTCTCCGTCTAGATAGTGCCTCTAGATCTTAAGAGCAAAGACTACTTCTGCCAACTCCAAATCGTGTGTCGGATAATTGGCTTCGTCAATCTTAAGCTGACGATATACATAAGTAAGAACCTTACCGTCTTGCAATAGAACACAACCCAGACCCACATGTGACGCATTATTGCATATCACGAAGTCCTTACCGGGTTCAGGCTGAATCAAAACAGGTGCCTGAGTTAACACAGTCTTGAACTTCTCAAAGCTCTCCTGCCGTGAATCAGTCCATACGAAAGGAACTCCGTTACGCAGAAGCTTAGTCATTGGAGTTGCGATCAAAGAGAACCCCTCTATGAATCGTCGATAATATCCTGCCAGCCCCAGAAAGCTGTGAATTTTCGAAACATTCTTTGGTTTTTTCCAACTCAACATAACCCAATCTTACGAGGATCCACAAAAATCCCATCAGTAGAAACCAAATAGGCCAAAAAGGTTACCTCTCAGAGCCAGAACTCACATTTTGTGAACTTCACAAACAACTGTTTCTCTCGCAGAGTCTGCAAAACTACCCTAAGATGCTCATCGTGCTCGTCCTCTGACTTAGAATACACCAAGATGTCATCGATGAACACCACCATGAACTGATCTAAGTAGGGCTGAAATACTCAGTTCATCAAGTGCATGAATGCCGCTGGTGCATTCGTCAACCCAAAGGGCATAACTAGGACTCATAATGTCCATAATGAGTCCTAAATGTCGTCCTACGGACATCGGCCTCATTTACTCTCAACTGATGGTAACCCAATTGCAGATCAATCTTAGAGAACACTGACGCCTCTCTAAACTAACCGAATAAGTAGTCTATCCTCGAAAGTGGGTATTTATTCTTGATCGTCAACTTGTTCAATCGTACACATCCTCATAGTGCCGTCCTTCTTCTTTACAAATAGAATAGGTGCTCCCCATGGAGACACACTGGGATGAACAAACCCACAATCTAACAATTCTTGGATTTGCGCCTTAAGTTCTGTTAACTCTTTCGGTGCCATTAGGTAAGGGGCAATAGACATCGGAGCTGTACTAGGAATCAACTCGATACTAAATTCTATCTCACGACTTTGAGGCAATCCCGATAGTTCCTCTGGAAAAACATCTGGAAAGTCTCATACAGTTCAGATGTCCTTAACTGAAGAGTCCATAAAATCAGCAACACTGATGTAAGCCAACTGATACATGATATTCGTGACAGGTTTTAAATATTTATAATGAATCATTCTTGAAACTAACTATTATCACGATAAATGCAAGTGTACCTATCGAACAGTAGTATAGCTTTAGCAAGACCGGATTTTTGAAACCAAAGGAACTAAAAGTACTAGTAATGATTATCTTTTTATTATCTAGCCTAAGAATAATGGGGTTTGTTTTAACTAACTAATTAACTAAACTAAGAATTCACAGAAAATAGAATTGGGGAATTACTTTTGGAAAAACGATTGAATTAAGACAATACTTAAGGAAAAATCCCCCTAGACTATTTGACTCTAAATCGGATGATTTATACATTTGACTTGATCCGTTGAAATCCTTAAGTTATATTATCATCCCTCTCGAGACTAACAACGTCTAACCCTAGGTTGAATAATTGAAATCTCTTTCTAATTAACTCCCCAGGGTTGCATTAACTCGATCTATGATCCCCTTATTAGGTTTCACCCTAATCCGAAAAAATCTTGTCACCCTACCTCTAGGCGCGCAATCAACTCCGCTTAATTATGACAAATGTACTCTTAGACAGGGTCTATTCCTCCTCTAAATAAGAGCTTAACTTGAATCAATATCCTGGAATATCAAAACCAGAATTAAGAACATATAATTAAGAACAAGTCAAATATTTATCATACAATTCAAATAATAATAACAAGATCTGTCTTAGGTTTCATTCCTCTTAGGCATTTAGGGATTTTAGTTCATAACTAAAAAGGCAAACATCTCAGAAAAATAATGAATACAAAGCATAAAGAAAAACCTAAAACTCCTAAAGGGAAATTGAGGGGAGATCTTCAGTCTTGATAATGAATCTGGCTTCTGAGATGGATCAATCAGCTTTCCTTGAGCAATTCCCTGCTTCCTCCTCTGTGTCCCCCTTTTCTCCTCCTCTAGGGTGTATTTATAGGCTTTAGAATGCCTAAGAACCCTCAAAATTGGCATTTTCTGAATTGGACTCAATTTGGGCTCGACAGGGACACGCCTGTGTACGATTACTTTAGGCCGTGGTCAAGCCTGTTAAATAGGCACGGACATGTGGCCCACCCGTGTGAATCATGCTTCGATTCTGCCAAATTTACATGGTCATGTGGTCTACCCGTGTGAGGAGGTCCAGGCCGTGTTGATTTCGTACGTTGGCGCATTTTCTTCATTTTTGGCCTGTTTCTCGTTCCTTTCACTCTCGTATGCTCCTCTAAGTATAAAACATGAAATTAATGCATTAGGAGCATCGAATTCACCAAATCTATGGAAAAATCATCCATAAAATATGTTAAGCATGGGTAAAAATATGTATAAATTGTGGTTTATCAAATACCCCCACACTTAAGAATTTGTTTGTCCTCAAGCAAAACCTTCAACTCATAATCAAAATAAATTCTTCTTAACTTATAATTTCTATCGATAATATCTCAAAATAATCCATAGGTAATCATACGTTGAAAATTCAACTGAAAGAACATCAAAGTTTCAAACATTCCAAGTTGAGCATTTTATTATGAAAACATAGGTGTCTCCCCTCATCTAAATAATTACCTTTGATTCAAAATATCACAGAGTTTCACATCCTCACTAAAGATTCACTCAAATCACTCGAGGTATTTAAGTACAATAAATAAAGCACTCAATAGTCAATAATGAACAGTCATTACCATAGGCTTGCATGAAAATCAAATCTCCACCACTATAAATTGAGATGAAACATCAATAAAAAGGTCTTTAGAGGGTTGTAACGTGGCTTTGGTTAGAGGGTGTAGTCACAAGCTGAAAGAAAGGGTTAGAATCGAGATTGAATTGAAAAATTGCCTAACTAGAAAAATGACTAGTCATGAATTGCGTACAACAGAGCTTTTTCTCAGAATATGGAATTTAACTTCTTTAGCTCAGAAGATCACTACTACTAATATGTATACATGTTTTTTTTAAGAACAAGTCAAATTACACAATAGAATAAAACATAGCTAAGCAACTATTCCAACTCAAATCTCGACAAAAATAGGGGTCGAATTAATTTAGGGGATTTCAACAATAATGAGTTATGGGTTAATATTGAGGGTAAATTAATGAATGGGTTGTTAGGCTCAATGGGGTTCACTAAGGGTTAATTGTGAAGGTAGGCTTTTATGGAGTGAGTGGGTTAAACCTAAGTGCCTTTATTATTTTGACATATCAAATCAAATGGTGTGGTCTTGACATGCATAATCAAGCAAGTTCTAGAATAACAATTCAATACTGACGCTCTCATAATGAAAGTGAGCATGAAAGAAATAATAAATGCTCTAAAGGCTCAAGATCTCACAAAAATTATTGCTTTTTGATGTTTAAACTTGTGAATTCCAACTCGAACTAATACCTAAACTTGGGGAAACAACCTAAAAGTTTTTAATTCTTCAAAAATCAACTTATCATGCTTGATTCCCTAATGTCTTAAAGTTTAAACAATCAATGCATAAATGCCTATGTTTTAATTCAAGATATACCAATAAACATTATAGACTAATTGAAATTCATTCTAATAATGATATGAGAAGATCACATGAGAATAAACAAAATTCAGGGATTTTTCTGATATAAAAGACCCCCCACACTTAAGATGTACATTGCCCTCAATGTACAAAGGTAGATATATTGAAAAAGATAGATTTATAATCATAAGATAGGGAGAGAAGTGAAACTTCCTGAATGATGAATGAATTCCTTAAATTGGTGTTTTAGAGAATAATCAGTGTGAGAATGGAGGAGGATACTTCGGTGGTGGTAGAGGTTGGGTTCCACAAATGCTGCACCAAAAGAATATTATATCTCAAGTTGGCTATGGTCGTGGTCGAGCAGGACATGGCAGTCGTGGAGAACCTTTCTCAGTGGAGTTTCGAGTTCCTGAGTAATAGAGAGTTTTGGAGCTCTTTATAATTGTGATAGAATCAGGAACTCTTTTAAGAATTTATAAGGAAGATTAAGTACTCGTAATGAATTAGCCGGAATTAAAAA
Source organism: Gossypium hirsutum (assembly GCF_007990345.1). NCBI lineage: Eukaryota > Viridiplantae > Streptophyta > Magnoliopsida > Malvales > Malvaceae > Gossypium > Gossypium hirsutum. Next base: position 58,920,088 of record NC_053432.1, on the reverse strand, counting down.
TAGTAAAATAATAATTCTAAAACTTAATAAAAATAAGGTGAAAGAAAAATAAAAAGTAGTCTTAAAATAAAATAAAAGTAAAAACATAAAATAATAAATAAAAGTTTTTAAACATCTTCATCGCTAGATGGTTCGCAAGGTGGGGGTAGCGATAAGATGTGGAAGTGCTGACAAATCTGGTGTAGTGTAGCATCAATGTGATCGAAGCACTGAAAACACTACTGCTCGAATCGAGTTAGGAGCTCAGAGATGTCAGCATATGAAGTTGCCGCATGAACTGGATGAGAGGGTGGTGGTGGCTGAGACGGTGGGTTCTCATGACGTGGAGAGACATCATCAGTAATGCCATCAGGGTCTCCCTTCTCGGCTGATTAGGCGAGGTGATACTGAAGAGGGTGGGTTCCTCGGCGCTTCTCGATCATCCTCATATGTAACATGCTCGAGATGCCTTGTGGAGACATCTGGCCAATGAGAGTGAGGAAGGATAATTAGGCTACTGTGTTGAGGAGCCCGAAGTGCCGTACTAGTTGAGTCACGTAGGGGCCAATGGAGATGACCCCTCTCTGATGCCGCTCCGTCTGGAGGCAAATGGTGAAGGCAATAAAGTAGGTGAGGTTGAAGACGTGCCCCTTCGCCATGCTCCATAGAACGTAGGCATCGTGAGTGTTGACGACGCCGTGTGCTCTCTCGCTGGCCTATCAATGTGTGGGCCAAGATGGCGTGTAAGTACTTCAAAGATGGAGAGAGAGCCGATGCCTTAGAGTGGCTAGGATCATAGGTGGCCGAACTGAAGACCAGGGCGTCCCAACACTTCGAGGGAGAGTAGTGGATGTGGCGATGGAGAGTGTCGAGGTCGTTCTCATCCCTAAACTCTTCTGTATATAGACCCAAAGCAATACCGAACTCAGGAACGTTCAATTGGCGGACTAAATCACCGAGACGAAACTGGACTGTTCCAGGATCATCGAATTTGGTCATGACATCTTGAACATGGAATGTCAAGTAAAGTTCAAGTGTGAGCTCAAGGTACGTCGGTTCGATAATTGCAAAGAAGAGGTCCCATGGATCGGTTGTCAGGAGTGCTTGTACATCGTCAGCCAACTAGACTTGTTCAAGCACAGTCTAGTCAATACAGCGGCCCACACCTAAAGGTCAGGCCTGTAGAATCTAAAACAATTCCTCTTGATTTCCTGGTGAAAATTGGAGGAAGGGGTGTCGGATTTCCGAAGTGGGCCTGAAGAAGATGATGCCCCTTTCTATTTTTTCGAAGTGGGGGCGGCGTTTCTCTTCTCACGTGAGCTTGACATGGTATACCTGCAAGCAAAACCATTATTCCAGTTTGATGATTGGATAAGGTAAAATGTAAGCAAATTCAACAAGGAAAAGGTCATAAATAATTTCAAGCACAACTACTAACACTAACAGACCTAACCAAAATAATAATTTTTATGGCATAATGTCGTGGTATTAGTATGAAAATCAAAATGGCAAAGAGCTTGATGGAAATGTAAAAAGCATGAATGTGCCACAATACATGGATTATAATGGAAAAGAATAATAAGTAAGTGAATATTGACTTAGAATACGTAAATGAGGCTTGAGAAATCATGAAGTAATAAAGAAAAATGTCACATAAAATAAATGGTAGCTAATCTAACAATGGAACTTGAATGATAGAAAAATGGAAATAGTATGGGAGAAATGAAGATTAACATGATAATTAACATTAGAAATAAGTAAAATAAAAGAGAAAAGAGTAAACAAACGCTAAAAAGATGAGAATGGGCGTCAAAAATGGAGTTGGAGGCGGCGCACGGGCGTGGCAGGGAGGCCGTGGGAATCTGCAGCTGCTAGGGTTAGGGATTTTGGGTGAGGGAGATAATGAATAGTGAAGGGTATTTATAGATTTTGGGACACACGGCCAGATAACACGCTTGTGTTCCCCAAATTTTTGCCCGTGTGTTTGGCGAATTTTCAATTTGGGCGCGTTTGACATTTTACCCACACCCGTGTTCCTTGGGCGTGTGGGTGCACACGGCCGTGCCGCACGACCGTGTCTGTCTTCGTTCACTTCTCTCACGCCTGTGTATGTAGGCCCACGCTTGTGTTAATCTGACAGGTTTAACCACGGGTTCTAGACACGGGCGTGGCGAATGGTCGTGCTATTTTATCGGGTTCAACCACGGTTCTAAGACACGAGCGTGTCGCATGCCCGTGTTGTTTTGACAGGTTCACCCATGGCCCTAACGCACGACCGTGGTGACTTATCGCATCCCGTGTTGGGGAAAATTTCGCCCTGTTTTCACACAGCCTAAGGCACGCCCATGTGCCTGGCCGTATGTGCTTTAGAGAGCCTATGTTCCATGTGTCGGTTAGTATGTTAGATGTTAAAACTAAAATTTAAAGAAATTAATATTGTTAGTGCTCGGGTTGCCTTCCGAGAAGCGCTTATTTATAGTCTAAGCTCGACTTACCTCTCTGGTGTGTGATCATGGTGGATCGAGGAGTTTACACTCCTCATTCCTGCTATAAATTTTATCAACATGAGGCTTAAGATGAGTACTATTTACTTTGAACATGCCGAATTTGGGGTGATTGACTTCGACAGTACCGTATGGAAAAATGCTAAGTACCGTAAGAGGAATTTCTTTATTCGGTTTGGCAGTGTCAATGTGAGGATCTGTGGTATCTAATGAAACTTTATCTTTATCCTTAAGTTGATTTAGTGAGGCATTGAGTTCGTTTTGGCTTAGTTTTGGTTTATCATGTTTTCTCGGTTTAAATGTTAGCCATTCATCTAACTCCTCGATTCGTAACCTTCGTTCTTCATGGTTAGATTCTTTGTTGTGGATTGAACATGGCTCATGTGTGTCCTTCGAACTTATTTCCTGCAAAATAGGTTGCACTGTATGATCAGTTTGAGTAGAACATTTTGCACAATCACCTTCAATTTTTGATGTGTTTTTTGGGTTGCGAGCTTGAAGGTTGATTGTTTCGTCTCCTGCACGAAGTGTGAGTTCACCTGTGCCAACATCAATAATTGTTCTAGCAGTTGCTAAAAAGGGCCTTCCCAAAATTAAAGGAACATTACTGTCCTCTTCTATGTCTAAAACAACAAAATCAACTGGGAATATAAATTTGTCAATTTTAACGAGTATGTCTTCAATAATACCCCTAGGAAATCTGACAGTTTTATCTGCTAATTGAATGCTCATCCTAGTTTGTTTGGGTTTCCCTAGACCTAGTTGCTTAAACAATTTGTAAGGCATAACATTGATACTAGCCCTTAGATCAACCAACGCATTATTAACATCTAAACTACCAATTAAACAAGGAATCGTAAAACTCCCAGGATCTTTTAGTTTGTTGGGTAGCTTATTCTGAAGAACAGCTAAGCAAAGCGCGTTCAGCTCCACATGTGACCTTTCATCTAACTTTCGTTTATTTTCTAGAAGCTCCTTTAAAAATTTGACTGCGTTCGACATCTGCGAAAGTGCTTCAATAAACGGTAGGTTAATATGTAGTTTCTTTAAAAGTTTAAGGAATTTTCCAAATTGTTCGTCTGAGCGGTCTTTTCTTGTCGCATTGGGGTATGGCACACGAGGTTTATCTTCTGGACTTACCGATTTTTGTTCTTTTTGGCCTACCTCATTCTTACCTTTGCTTACCACCATTTCTGGCCTTCGTTTTGCAACTAACCCTTCCTCATCTTGAATGGCAATCGTGTTGAGTTGCTCCATTGGGTTAGATTCAGTGTTGCTTAGCAGGCTACCTTGTGGTTGTTCGGAAATTAACTTGGCGAGCTGTCTAATCTGAGTTTCGAGCCCTTAGATTGATGCTTGTTAATTTTTGAGTGTTTTCTCGGTATTTTAAAAATGAGTCTCTGACACCGAGATGAATTTGGTTAGCATCTCCTCAAGGTTCTGCTTTTTTTCTTGCTAGTAAGGTTGTTGTTGAAAACCCTGAGGATGTTGTGGCCTTTGATTTCCTTGACCGACCCACGAGAAATTGGAAAGGTTCCTCCAACCTGTATTATAAGTGTTACTATATGGGTTATTTTGGGGTCTAGAGTTATTGTTACCCATATATTGGACTTGTTCCTCCTCGATGCTAGAGTTAAAGGGTTGATATTCTGTGCATGTACCTCCTCCATTTGAATCGAACCTCATCACTGGGTGAACCTGTGAAGAACTAAGGAAACCATCAATTTTCTTATTCAAGAGTTCTACCTGATTAAAAAGCATAGTGGCCGAATCAACGTTATAGACGCCAACTGTTTTCGTTGGCTTTGTCCTCATGACTTGCCACTGATAGTTACTCAGTGACATTTCCTTTATAGATTCATAGGCATCTTTAGGTGTCTTATTATTAATGGTTTCTTCAGAGGCTACATTATTCATCTACTGAGTCGAAGGATTCAGGCCATTATGAAACATTTGAACCTGTAGCCAAAAGCGGTAACCCATGGTGAGGGCATCTTCACCAAAGGTCTTTGTATCTCTCCCATGCATCGTAGAGTGTCTCTAAATCCATCTGTACAAAAGAAGATATATCATTACGTAATTTAGTTGTTTTAGCCAGCGGAAAGTATTTTAATAAGAACTTTTCGGTCATTTGTTCCCAAGTAGTGATTGACCCTTGTGGTAACGAGTTTAACCATTGTTTAGCCTTATTCCTTAATGAAAAGGGAAACAACCAAATGCGGATGGCGTCATCAGAAACGCCATTAATTTTAATGGTATTGCAAAATTCTAGGAAATTTGCCAAGTGAGCATTGGGATCCTCATCCTGCAAACCATCAAACTGAACAAACTGTTGTATCATTTGAATTGTGTTAGGTTTTAGTTCAAAATTATTTGCAGCAATAGCAGGTCTAACAATACTTGACTTTGTTCCTGCTAAATTAGGTTTAGCATAATCATACATAGTGCGTGGAGCATGATTTTGATTTACTGGATTAGCAGCAATCGCATGAGGTAGCAGATTTTCTTTGTTTTCAGCCATCTCCTCAGTTGTGGTTGAAGTATCGTCCTCTTGCTCGTCCTCTGTGTATCTTAGGCTTTGCCTTATTTCTCTTTGGTTTCTGCAAACTGTGCGATCGATCTTACTGTCAAAAAGAAATGGTCGTGACGGGTTTCTTCTAGTCATAAACTATAAGAACCTACCAGAAAAAGGGAAAAAGAAGAATTAGTAATAAAAAATAGAATAAAATTTAAATTGAAGTAAAAGTAAATGGCTAAAGTAATAAAAATCGAGTGTTCCTAATATCTTAGTTCCCCAGCAACGGTGCCAAAAACTTGATACGTGATATTTGTGACAAGTTTTAAATATTTATAATGAATCATTTTTGAAACTAACTATTATCATGATGAAGGCAAGTATACCTATCGAATAGTAGTATAGCTTTAGCAAGACCGGATTGTCGAACCCAAAGGAACTAAAAGTACTAGTAATGACTGTCTTTTTACTATCTAGCCTAAGAATAATGGGGAATTACTTTTCGAAAAACGATTGAATTAAGACAATACCTAAGGAAAAATCCACCTAGACTTCACTTGTTATTTGACTCTGAATCGAACGATTTATTCATTTGACTTGATCCGTAAAAATCCCTAAGTTATATTATTATCCCTCTCGAGACTAACAACGTCTAACCCTAGGTTGAATAATTGAAATCTCTTTCTAATTAACTCCCTAGGGTTGCATTAACTCGATCTATGGATCCCCTTATTAGGTTTCACCCTAATCCGGCAAAATCTTGTCACCCTATCTCTAGGCGTGCAATCAACTCCGCTTAATTATGACAAATGTACTCTTAGACAGGGTCTATTCCTCCCCTGAATAGGAGCTTAACTTGAATCAATATCTTGGAATATCAAAATAAAAATTAAGAACACATAATTAAGAACTAGTCAAATATTTATCATACAATTCAGATAATAATAACAAGATCTATCTTAGGTTTCATTCCTCTTAGGTATTTAAGGGTTTTAGTTCATAAAAAAAAGTAAACATCTCAGAAGAATAATGAATACAAAACATAAAGAAAAACCCAAAACTCCTAAAGGGAAATTGAGGGGAGATCTTTAGTCTTGATGATAAATCTGACTTCTGAAATGGATTAATTGGCTTTCCTTGAGCAGTTCCCTGCTTCCTCCTCTGTGTCCCTATTTTCTCCTCCTCTAGGGTGTATTTATAGGCTTTAGAATACTTAAGAACCCTCAAAATAGGCCTTGTCTAAATTGGACTCAATTTGGGCTTGGCATGGACACGCTCGTGTGACACGCCCGTGTGTGATTACTTTAGGTCGTGGTCAATCCTGTTAAATAGGCACGAGCGTGTGGTCCACCTGTGTGAGTCGTGCTTCAATTTTGCCAAATTGACACGGCCGTGTGGTCTGCCCGTGTGAGAAGGTCCAGGCCGTGTTAATTTTGTATGTTGGCCCATTTTCTCCGTTTTTGGCCCGTTTCTTGTTCCTTTCACTCTCCTATGCTCTCCTAAGTATAAAAAATGAAATTGCATTAAGAGCATCGAATTCACCAAATCTAAGGAAAAATTATCCATAAAATGTGTTAAGCATGGGGTAAAAATATGTATAAATTGCGGTTTATCATCAAGAATGCCTCACACCCCTTCCTTACAAACTTTTCTGCCCTCAATGCAGATATCACATTAGTCAAATAGTCTCGGCGTTCCCAAATCACGACCACCTCATTATCCCCCTCAGTCCTCCAAACAACCTTTTTCGTAGGACAGTTCAGACTCACTCGATGTTTGACTAAACAATCTATACCTAAAATTAAATTGAACTCCCCAAATGGAAGCTCCATTAAATCTGCCAAAAACATTGTCCCAAAGGACTTATCACAGTCAACTCACTATCAGTATTCTTGACTGGAATCCCTAAAATCTCAAACACTGTACTAGCTACATATGAATGGGTAGAGCCTATGTCTATCAATGCCAAATAAGGTATATTAAAAATTAAGAATGTACCCGTGATGATGTACAAAGCATCTCGATCCTCACGGTGACGTGCAACATAAATTAAAGCAGGCTACCTCGCCTCAGTCAGTCCAGCACCTCTTCCTGGTGCTTTCTGTCCTCGACCCATACTGTTACCACCCCTAGGCTGACCACAGCCCCTAGGTGGCTACTGAACTACTCTCGGTGGCTGTGCAGTCTCATTAACTGGAGTTTGCATCTGACTAGCTCTCAATGGGAAATCCTTAATGTGATGCTCAATAGACCCATCTAAGACAAGCTCCAGTAGCCCTTCAACACTCGCCCAGATGGCGTCTATTACAGAGCTGATAAATTGTCACCCCAGTAGGTGCAACAGTAGGCCCAACTCTCATAGGCCCATCAGACCTGGCCTTTTTCCTAGGCCTCATCCCAGAATTTGAAAGCTATGCATCCCTCTTAGCCTTCCCTCTGCCTCGATTTTGACGTTCAGTGCGCTTTACTTCCATGGTGATCTTCTCTTTTTTAACCAGTACAGAGAAATCTCGCTCCTTTTGAGGAGCTATCAGAACCTATAAATTGTCCCGGAGACTATCCTCAAAATGAACACAACACTCATACTCTGTCACCACCATGCCCCTCGCATAATGGCTCAGTCTCAGAAACTCAGCCTTATACTCGGCCATTGAACGATCTCCTTGAGTACGATTAAGGAACTCTTGCCTCTGAGCGTTTATTTGGCCCCACATTTTTGCTCTTGAAAACTATCTTAAATAGATCCCATGTCCACCGGTCGGGCTGACTGCCCTTCTTAACCGTCAACCACCACTGGTACGATTCATCGTGAAGTAGTGAAACAACCCCCTTGAGCTTCTACTTCGCAGAAAAATCCAGATCGTCCATAATGCATTTTGTGGCCTCTATCCAGTACTCGGCCACATTAGGATCAATTTCAGTGATGCCCCTAAATAACTCTACCCCTTGGACCGGAGTCGTTCCGTAATCGACCCATGACCCTCAGAACCAGTGTTGGGCCCAGCGACCCTCTCCAAAACTCGTAGCATGGCTTGGGACAGCGTGTCGTCCCCAGCTGCACGATCATGATACCCAGTCCCAAATCCAGTCTCAGTAACAAGGGACATCGGCATCCCGCTAGTGTACAGATTCAGAATCGTATCAGATGCGAAAGACTCAACTCGAGCCCCTCTATGGCCCCTACCTTGGCCTCTAGTACCCCGTCCACTAGTACCACGTATGCTCATCGTAATATCAGATTAATCTGTATTAATAGTTTTATGTAGATCAATTTACAATTTTGATATTAACAAATATTTTATGCAGTAAAGTTATCAGAGTATTCAGAGTCTGTTATCGCAAGTCAAAGTTTACTACGGTTTTCAGTTTGCACTACCTAAACTGCTCTAATAGAGCCCACTACATACAGTAGTTTCATAGCATACAATAGTATTTTCAAACAGATCGAAATAGTATTTCAATATATTCTAAGCATGCTTTCAAATAATTCTAAATAAAGTTTTAGAAACTTACAGGCTCGGGGCCGGAGACTCGGCGTACCACTTTAAAATATTTCAAATTATTTTACAAATCATTTCCCAAAAACCATTCTTTTTACAACCCAAATCCACAGCCGAGTTTTGTAACTTACTCTGATACCACTAAATGTAATACCCTAAACCCGGCCTAGACATTACAGCCGAATCCGGCAACATCACATAAGAGTATTTTTGGAAAACTATTTCAATACATAAAAACCGTTCCAATTATTATCTTTTACTTAGTTTGAAAAACCGTTAATTTATTAATTGGCTCAACTCTTGGTACCGTTTTACTTACGAAAACCTTAGTTAATTTTAGGAAAACACGCTTAGCCATTGCAGTTTATATTCCAAAATCTTAGTTCAAAAACCTAAATTAAAACCAAAAGCCCAAGTCCAAAATTACATCAAAATTCCCCCAAAATTAATGAAAATTGATGCGTGATATTCGTAAAAAGTTTTACAGATTTATAAATGAAACGTTATTGAGACTAACTTATTATCACGATTAAGGCAAGTGTACCTATCAAACAGTAGTATAGTTCAGCAAGACCAAATTGTCAAACCTAAAGGAACTACAAGTACTAGTATTTACTTCCTTTTTATTATCTAGCCTAAAATTTAAAAGGTTCGGTTGTCTAAACTAATTACTAACTAAGAATGCATAGAAAGAAAAACTTAAAAAAATACTTTTGGGAAAATTCGATTGATTGAGACAATACCTAAGGACAAATCCACCTAGACTTCACTTGTTATTTGACTTTGAATCTGATGATTTATTCATTTAACTTGATCCGTAGAAATCCCTAAGTTATATTATTATCTCTCTCGAGACCAATAACGTCTAACCCTAGGTTGAATAATTGAAATCTCTTTCAAATTAACACCTTAGAATTGCATTAACTCGATCTATAGATTCCCTTATTAGGTTTCACCCTAATCCAGCAAAATTTTGTCACCCTATCTCTAGGCACGCAATCAACTCCACTTAGTTATGACAAATTTACTCTTAGACAGGGTCTATTCCTCCTCTGAATAAGAGCTTAACTTGAAACAATATCCTGGAATATCAAAACAAGAATTAAGAACACATAATTAAGAACAAGTCAAATATTTATCATACAATTCAGATAATAATAACAAGATTTGTCTTAGGTTTCATTCCCCTTAGGTATTTAGGGGTTTAGTTCATACTTATGAAATAAAACATCTCAAAAGCATAAAGATAACAAAACATAAGAAAACCCAAAACTCCTGAAGGAACTTGAAGGGAGATCTCTAGTCTTGATGATGAATCTGACTCTTGAGATGGATCAATCGGCTTTCCTTGAGTAATTCCTTACTTCCTACTCTGCATCCCCCTTCCTAAGTGCCTTCTCAAGTGTTTAAATAGGCTTTGGAATGCCTAAGAGCCCTCAAAATTTCCTTTTCCAAATTGGACTAAACTTGGGTTCAGTAGGGACATGCCCGTGTGCGATTACTGAAGGTCATGGTCAAGGCTGTTAAATGGGCACAGGCGTGTGATCTACCCGTGTAAGTCATTCTTCGACCCTACCAAATTGACACGGCCGTGTGACACGCCCGTGTGAGGAAGTCCAGGCCGTGTTGTTTTCCCATGTGCGTCCATTTTCTCCGTTTTCAGCCTATTTCTCGCTCTTTTTACTCTCCTATGCTCTCCTAAGTATAAAACATGGAATTAAAGGATTAGGAGCATCGAATTCACCAAATCTAAGGAGAAACCATCCATAAATGTGTTAGGCATGAGGTAAAAATATGTATAAATTACGGTTTATCAAATACCCCCACACTTAAGCATTTGCTTGTCCTTAAGCAAAACCCTCAACTCACAATCAAAATAAATTCTTCTTAACTTATAATTCCTATTAATAATATCTCAAAATAATCCATAAGTAATCATACATTGAGAATTTGACTGAAAGAACATCAAAGTTCCAAAACATTCCAAGTTGAGCATTTTATCATGAAAGCATAGGTGTCTCCCCTCATCTAAGTAATTACCTTCGACTCAAAATATCATAAAGTTTCACATCCTCACTAAAGATTCACTCAAATCACTCGAGGTGTTCAAAGACAATACATGAAGCACTTAATAGTCAATAATGAAAATTCATTACCATAGGCTTGCATGAAAATCAAATCTCCACCACTATAGATTGAAATGAACATCAATCAGAAGGTCTTTAAAGGGTTGTAACGTGGCTTTGGTTAGGGGGTGTGGTCACAAGTTGAAAGAAAAGGTTAGAATTGAGATTGAATTGAAAAATTTCCTAACTAGAAAAAGTAATTAAACATCACTTGAGTATAAGTGTGCTTCTTCTCAGAAGATGGAATTTAGATACTGCGGCTCAACACTACCGAATTACTATTAATATGTACATATGAATGTTTTTTTTTTAAGAGCAAGTCAAATACATAGAAGAGCAAAGCATAGCTAAGCAATTATTTCAAATCAAATCTCAACAAAAATAGGGATCAAATTAATTTAGGGGATTTCAACAATAATGGTTTATGGATTAATATTGAGGGTAAATCAATTAATGGCTTGTTAGGCTCAAAGGGGTTTACTAAGGGTTAATTATGAAGGCAGGCTTTTGTGGAGTGAGTGGGTTAAACCTAAGTGCCTTTATCATTTTGACATATCAAATCAAATGGTGTGGTCTTGACATGCATAGTCAAGCAAGTTCTAGAATAACAATTCAATACTGACACACTCAAAGCAACAATAAAAGTGAGCATGAATGAAATAGTAGATGCTCTAAAGGCTCAAAATCTCACAAAAATTACGGCTTTTTGATGTTTAAACATGTGAATTTCAGCTCAAGATAATACCTAAACTTGGGAGAAACAACCTATAAAATTTTAAATTCAAAAGTCAACTTATCATGCTTGATTTTTTAATATCTTAAAGTTTAAACAATCAATGTATGAATGCCTAAGTTTTAATTCAAGACATATCAAAAAAAATCATAATTTAATTACAATTCATTCTAATAGTGATATGAGTGATTTACGTGAGAATAAGACATAATTCAGGGATTTCTAATGATGATATAAAAGACCCCCCACACTTAAGATGTACATTGTCCTCAATGTACAAAGGTAGATATATTGAAAAAGATAGATTGATAATCATAAGATAGGGAGAGAAGTGGAACTTCCTGAATGATTAATGAATTCCTTGAATTGGAGTTTTGGAGAATAATCGGCGTGAGAGTGGAGGAGGATACTCCTGTGGTGGTAAAGGTTCATTAGTCCATAAGTCCTGCGCCAAAAGAATATTATATCTGGTGGTAGCTATGGTCGTGGTCGAACAGGACATGGCAATCATAGAGAACCTTTCCCGGTGGAGTTTTTAGTTCCTATGCGACAATGAGCTTTGGAGCTCTTTATAACTGTGACAGAATCAGGAACTATAAGGAAGTATAATTACTCGTAATGAAATAGCTGAATTTGAAAATTGTAAAAACTCAAGATAAAATAGTATAAACAAGAAATAAAAAGTAATTTCAAAATATAAAGATAAAGCTAAGATAGATAATAGGTGTTTATAGAGAAATTGGGGCACACGGCAGTGGGGCATGCCCGTGTCCCTTCGTTTCAGCCTGAGCGTTTCATGGTTTTTGAAATTGGGTGCATCGGTGTACTCGGCCATGTTGCATGACTGTGTCAATCTTCATTCGCTTCTCCGACGCCCGTGTATGAAGGCACACACCCATGTTAAATTGATAGGTTTGCCCATGGTTTCAAAATGCGGGCGTGTCGCACGGCTGTGTTATTTTGGCAGTTTCACCCATGACCACGTCGCACGACCGTGGCAACTTATCGCATCTCGTGTTGGGGAAGAAATTTTTTCCCTATTTTCACACGACCGTGTTTCATCCCATGGTATGTGCATGGCCTACAGCACGCCCGTGTTCCTGGCCGTGTGGTTCTGAAAATCTTGTGTTCAGTGACTCAATTAGTTAATTAAATGTTAAAGACTAAAATTTAAAGAAGTTAGCAGCGTTAGTGCTCGAGGTGTCTCCCAAGAAGCGCTTATTTATAGTCTAAGCTCGACTTACTTCTCTAGTGTGTGATCATGGTGAATCGAGGAGTTTACACTCCTCATCCCTGCTATCAATTTTATCAATATGAGGTTTAAGACGAGTACCATTCACCTTGAACGTGCCAAATTTGGAATGGTTTACCTCGACCGTACCGTATGGAAAAATACTAATTACCGTAAGAGGGGTTTCTTCATTTGGTTTAGAAGTGGTGATTCGAGGATCTGCTGCATTGAGTAGTACTTTGTCTCCAACTTTAAGTTGATTTTTGGAGGAATTAAGCTCCTCATAGCGTGGTTTTGGTTTATCATGTTTTCTCGGTTTATGTGTCCGCCATTCATCAAGCTCCTCAATTTGTAACATTCGTTCTTCATGGATAGGTTCTTTGTTGTTGCTTGGCTTATGTATGTTCTTCGAACCTATTTTCTGCAAAGAAGGTTGTACTATATGGTTAGTTTTAGCCAAATGATTTGTACAGTCACCTTCGATTTTTGATGTGTTATTCGAATTACGGGCTTGAAGGGTGATTGTTTTGTCTCCCAAATGAAGTATGAGTTCACCTGTGCCAACGTCAATAATTGTTCTAGCGGTTGCTGAAAAGGGCCTTCCTAAAATTAAGGGGACGTTGCTATCCTCCTCTATGTCTAGAACAACGAGATCAACTGGGAATATAAATTTTTCGATTTTAACGAGTTCATCTTCAATAATACCCCTAGGAAATCTGATAGTTTTATCTACTAATTGAATGCTCATCCTAGTTTGTTTGGGTTTCCCTAGACCTAGTTGCTTAAATAATTTGTAAGGCATAACATTGATATTAGCCCCTAAATCAGCCAACGCATTATTAAAATCTAAACTACCAATTAAACAAGGAATTGTAAAACTCCCTGGATCTTTTAGTTTGTTAGGCAGCTTAGTCTGTAGAATGGCTGACCAGACTGCATTCAGCTCCACATGCGATGCTTCATCTAACTTCTGTTTATTTGCCAAAAGCTTCTTTAAAAACTTGACTGCATTTGGCATCTGCGTGGCTTCAATAAATGGTAAGTTAATATGTAGTTTCTTTAGAAGTTGAAGGAATTTACCAAATTGTTTGTCTGAGCGGTCTTTCCTTGTCGCATTGGGGTATGGCACGCGAGGTTTATATTCTGTAATCACCAGCTTTGGCTCATTGTGGCCGACCTCATCCTTACCTATGCTTACCACTGTTTCTAGCCTTGGTTCTACAACTAGCCCTTCCTCATCTTGAATGGCAATCATGTTGAGTTGCTCCCTTGGGTTAGATTCAGTGTTGCTTGGCAGGCTACCTTGTGGTCATTCGAAAATCAACTTGGTGAGCTGTCCAATCTAAGTTTCGAGCCCCTGGATTGATGCTTGTTGATTTTTGAGTGTGGTCTCGATATTCTAAAAATGAGTTTCTGACACTGAGTTGAATTTTGTTAGCATCTCCTCAAGGTTTGGTTTTTTCCCTTGTTGGTAGAGTGGTTGTTGAAAGCCTGGAGGTAGTGGTCTCTGATTCCCTTGGCCTCCCCATGAAAAATTAGGGTGCTTCCTCTAACCTGTATTGTAAGTATTGCTATAGGGATTGTTTTGAGATCAAGGATTGTTACCCATGTAATTTAACTGTTCGTTCTCTATGTTGTGGCCATATAGTGGGTATTCTAAACTGCTTGATCCGCCTCCACTTGCTTCGCATTGCATTACTGGGTGAACCTGTGAAGAACTAAGGAAACCATCAATTTTCTTATTCAAGAGTTCTACCTAATTAAAGAGCATGGTGACCGTATCGACGTTATAAATGCCGGCTGTTTTCGTTGGCTTTGTCCTCATGACTTACCACTGATAGTTATTCAGTGACATTTCCTCTATAAATTCATAAGCATCTTCAGGCCATTATGAAAGGTTTGAACTTGTAACCAAAGTTGTAACCCATGCTGAGGGCATCTTCTCAAGAGGTCCTTGTATCTCTCCCATGCATCGTAGAGTGTTTCTAAATCCATCTACACAAAGGAAAAAATATCATTACGTAATTTAGTTGTTTTAGCCGGCGGAAAATATTTTAATAAAAAATTTTCGGTCATTTGTTCCCGAGTAGTGATTGACCCCCGTGGCAACGAGTTCAACCACTGTTTAGCTTTGTTTCTCAAATAAAAAGAGAATAACCGAAGAGAAATGGCGTCATCAGAAATGCCATTAGTTTTAATTGTATCACATAGTTCCAAAAAGTTTGTCAAGTGAGCGTTGGGATCCTATTGTATCATTTGAATTGTGTTAGGTTTCAGTTCAAAAGTATTTGTGGCTACAGCCAATCAAACTATGCTCGATTCAGTTCCTGATTAACAGCAATCGCAGGAGGTAGCGGATTTTTGTTGGTTTTCAGTCATCTCCTCGGTTGTGGTTGAAGTATCATCCTCTTACTCGTCCTCTGTGTATCTTAGGCTTTGCCTTATTTCTCTTCGGTTTCTGCGAACCCTACGGTCGATCTCACCGTCAAAAAGTAGTGGTCCTGACGGGTTTCTTCTGGTCATAAACTAAAAAAACCTGTCAGAAGGAAATAAGAGAAAAATTAGTAAATAAAATAAAAATTTAAATTGTAATAAAAGTAAAGTGACTAAAGTAATAAAAATCGACTTTTCCTAATATCCTAGTTCCCCGGCAACGAAACCAAAATCTTGATGCGTGATATTCGTAACAGGTTTTAAAGATTTATAAATGAAACGTTCTTGAGACTAACTTATTATCACGATTAAGGCAAGTGTACCTATCAAATAGTCGTATAGTTCAGCAAGACCAGATTGTCGAACCCAAAGGAACTACGAGCACTAGTATTTACTTCCTTTTTTATTATCTAGCCTAAAATTTTAGAGGTTTGGTTGTCTAAACTAATTACTAACTAAGAATGCACATAAAGAAAAACTTGGGAAAATACTTTTGGGAAAATTTGATTGATTGAGACAATACCTAAGAACAAACCCACCTAGACTTCACTTGTTATTTGACTTTGAATTAGAAGATTTATTCATTTGACTTGATCCGTAGAAATCCCTAAGTTATATTATTATCTCTCTCGAGACTAATAACATCTAACCCTAGGTTGAATAATTGAAATCTCTTTCTAATTAACACCCTAGAATTGCATTAACTCGATCTATGGATTCTCTTATTAGGTTTCACCCTAATCTAGAAAAATCTTGTCACCCTGTCTCTAGGCGCACAATCAACTCCACTTAATTATGACAAATTTTCTCTTAGACAAGGTCTATTCCTCCTCTGAATAAGAGCTTAACTTGAATCAATATTCTTAAATATCAAAACAAGAATTAAGAACACATAATTAAGAACAAGTCAAATATTTATCATACAATTCATATAATAATAACAAGATTTGTCTTAGGTTTCATTCCCCTTAGGTATTTAGGGGTTTAGTTCATACTTATGAAAGAAAAAATTTCAAAAGCATAAAGATAACAAAACATAAGAAACCCAAAACTCCTGAAGGAACTTGAAGGGAGATCTCTAGTCTTGATGATGAATCCGGCTCTTGAGATGGATCAATCGGCTTTCCTTGAGTAATTCCTTACTTCCGACTCTGCATCCCCCTTTCTAAGTGCCTCCTCAAGTGTTTAAATAGGCTTTGGAATGCCTAAGAGCCCTCAAAATTTGCCTTTTTCGAATTGGACTAAACTTGGGTTCGACAAGCATACGCCCGTGTGACATGCCCGAGTGAGATTACTGAAGGCTGTGGTCAAGGCTGTTAAATGGGCACAGGTGTGTGATCCACCCGTGTAAGTCGTGCTTCGATCTTGCCAAATTGACACGGCCGTGTGACACGCCTGTTTGAGGAAGTCCAGGCCGTGTTGTTTTCCCATGTGAGTCCATTTTCTCCGTTTTCGACCTGTTTCTCACTCTTTTTACTCTCCTATGCTCTCCTAAGTATAAAACATGAAATTAAAAGATTAGGAGCATCAAATTCACCAAATCTAAGGAGAAACCATCCATGAATGCGTTAGGCATGGGGTAAAAATATGTATAAATTATGGTTTATCAAAAATAATGGACAAAACAAAAGCAGTAAGTTCATAAACTAAAATGTATGTAGTCATGGTCACCTTCGAGTCCTCCACTGCACCGATCCACCTACTGTTGGGGATTACCTAAACAAATAAAACAAATAAAGGGTGAGTTTTTGCAACTCAGTGCGTACATCCCACAGTTCAGCATGCATACAGTCAGTTAACAGAATACAGTCATAATTTGGGCCTGAACCTTTTACAAAATTGGTGTGGGCTTTGTCCGCTCAGAAACAGAATCAGATATAACTTAGGGCCTTAGCTCATATCAGATATAGCATGCATAATAGATCGAAATAATAGAAACATGCCTACCAACCCTTCACACCAACTCCATCTATCCCAACACACTATGTGGGGATAAAATCAACCCATCTAACCCTACACACCATAGGGTACTGTAAAACGACACATGTCATAAATATGCAGCTTAGTTGCCAGATAACAGGCTTTAAAGGCCTTTCAAATACTTTCTTCGACTTCATCAAACCCACCCCAATGCAATGTATCATACAAGAATGGCATGCTATAATGCATATTAACACACATATTTTTATATTCAAAACAGACAGATATACATGCTAAGTGTAACATGGGAGTACGTACATCGAAATATCAGATCACAGAATCAAGGGTCTAAGTAAGGCTTACCGACCCTACGACAGGTCATAATCGACTTGGGCGACCCATGCATCATTACAAAATATTTTAGAAAAATAGGATCACATGCCTATGTGGCCTGCCCGTGTGGGCCCACAAGGCGTATTTACACTCAGAAGTGGTACTCAGCTACCTGGAGTTGTTAATGATTCCACTATTGAAGAAGATAGCTTAGATTTCACACAGAAGGCGTATTTAGAACCAATAGTGGAGCAATCTATAATTGAAAAAAGCAAACAAAAAAATGTTGAAATAGAATTAGCTCGTGTTGCAAATAAGAATGCCATGGAAAAACAACCTTAACAAGTTGAATGAAGGCCACCGCCACATTTTCCTCAAGGATTTCAGAAGTCAAAGTAAGATTTTCAATTCAAAAAATTCTTGGATGTCCTAAAGTAGCTTCATATCAACATACCACTAGTGGAAGAAAATGCCCAATAATCTAAAGCTCATAAAGGACATATTATCAAAGAAGCACAGATTAGGGGAATTTGAAACTGTTGCTCTCACTGAAGGGTGCACAGTAATGTTGATGAAAAATTGCCACCAAAATTGAAGGTCCTAGGGAGTTTTACTATTCCTTGCTCAATTGGAAATCATTATGTAGGCAAGACATTATGTGATTTAGGTGCAATCATAAATTTAATGCCTATGTCTATTTTCAGGAAATTGGAAATTGGGAAGGCAAGACCTACAACTATCACATTGCAGTTAGCTGGTCATTCTTATGCACATCCGAAAGGTAAAACCGAAGATGTGTTGGTAAAATTTGACAAATTCATTTTTTTGATAGATTTTATTATTCTAAAATGTGAAACTGATAAAGATGTACCAACCATTCTTGGAAGACCTTTTCTAGCCACTAATAGAACATTAATTGATGTATAGAAAAGTGAATTAACAATAAGAGTTAATGACCAGCAGATAACCTTTAATGTATTTAATGCAATGAAATGTGCAAATATAGATGAAGATTGTCACACTATTGGGATTATTGACACAACTGTGAAGGAATAATTGGAAGAATTTTGTTACAATAATTTTGATAATGAAGCAAACACAAAGGAGTTAAATAAAGAGGAACTGATTAAAGAACTTAGTGAACTGATGGAGGCTAATCAACTTGAAAATAGAGCAATGAGGAGTTTTAAATCTTTAAATTTGCCAGAGCATTCTTTTAAGCCTCCTCGTCCTTCTGTAGTGGACCCTCCTACTTTGGAGTTGAAGCTTTTGCCAATACATTTAAAGTATGCCTACTTGGGAGACAACAACACATTACCAGTGTTATCTCTACAGAATTAACATTTGATCAAGAGACTCAACTATTTGAAGTTTTGAAGAGATCTAAGAAGGCGTTGGGGTGGAAAATGGTGGATAGCAAGGGAATCAGTCTAGCCATCTTCATGCATAAGATTTCACTAGAGGATTGCCTTAGCCATTCTATCAAGCAATAGAGAAGACTGAACCCCATTATGAAGGAAGTCATTAAAAATGAGATTATCAAAGGGCTTGATGCTGGAATAATCTATCATATTTTTGATAGTTCGTGAGTGAGCCCTATTAAATGTGTACCCCAAAAAGGGGGTGTTACTATGGTTAGCAATGATAACAACAAACTCATTCCAACTCATACTGTCATGGGATGAGGCGTTTGCATGGACTATTGGAAGCTCAACAAAGCAAACAGGAAAGACCATTTTCCTTTGCCATTCATTGATCAAATGTTAGATAAATTAGTAGGAAAAACCTTTTATTACTTTTTAGATGGTTATTTGGGGTATAACCAGATTGTCATTATAACATCTTGATTTTGGGCCTAGTTAGAATAGTGGTTTCAAGACCACAAATCTGAAGTAGAAATATTTGTTTTGTGATTGTTTTGAGTTCCATGACATGTTTGTATAATTGTGCGAAAGTTTCATGAAGAATTTTGTGAATAAGTGTCCAATTTAACTTTTAGGACTAAACTGCAAAGTTGCAAAATATGAGATTCTAAAAGCTGTAAGTATGAAATAGCTTTGTATTATTAATTAAAGGTCATTAAATAGAAATATTCCCAATTTCTAATTTTATGGACAAAAATGGGCATGCATGCATAAAATTTGAAAGTTTAGTAAAAATGACATTTTGGTCATTTGGTTAATAAAAGATTAAAAAGGGAAAAATCAAGAAAAATTTTCTCATCTTTCTCATATGGGTGCCAAAATTTCTAAGGAGCCATAGCTAGGGTTTCTTCACTCTCCAAGCTTGATAGTAAGTACATCCTAGCCCCGTTTTTAATGTTCTTTGCATTTTTGAAGTTGTTATCAACCGATCTAGCTATTTCTACCATTATTTTGAGCTAAGGTTCATGTTCAAAAACTTACCCATGTGTGACATGCATGTATTTTGATGTTTAATGGAGGAATATGAAAGTTTGATGTATGATAAACATCTTTTACAAAGAGATTTTACACGAAAACACCTAAAAATGACTTTTTTGTAAAAGTTGTAAATAGGTGGTAAAAATCTAATTTGAAAGAAAATGTGGGTTGTTATAAGTATGATATAGGTTTGGCTAGGCTTGGGTAACAAAGAAAATGAGTATATTTCATTTTACGAGCCTAGGGATTGATTTGTAAATATGTAAAAGTTTAGGGGCAAAACTATAATTTTCCAAAAGTATGATTTTTGGGATGTTTTGAACAATTTGATAATTAAATAAGTGAAATTTTCTATTAAAGATCAAGAAAAATGAAGTCGGACCTAAACCGAGGGAAGAACATAGTTGAGGACTAAATTGAATAGTTAGCCATATTTTGGTACCGAGGTAAGTTCGTGTGTAAATAATTCAACATCATGTTATTATGTATCTAATTCTTTGATATTGCATGAAATGCTTATTTGTCTCTATAGATTTGGTTAATGATGACTCAATGACAATTCGACGAAGATTTGGTACTTTGAAATCCTAGTTGAACCTTAGGAATAGATAGGATACAAATGTTATGACATTAGGGTTATTGAGATTCTGTATAAGACCATATCTGGGATATGGCATAGGCATGTGATTTTGTATAAGACCATGTTTGGGACATGGCTTTAAAAATGAGACTTCTTATAAGACCATATCTGGGATATGACATCGATATGAGACATCGTGTATGACCATAGTTGGGCTATTGGCTTTGATATGTGATCCCATGTAAGAGCATATCTAGGATATGGCATTGGCATCTTACTATGTGTATGAGATTTCCCGGGTATCCTTTAGTATTCCAAGTGGTTCAACGGGTAATCCAAAGATTATGTCAAAAAAATGACAAGGTATGATCATGTTGGAAGGGTACAGGTATGTACACAAAGCTCATAAATATTGAGATTATGAATCAATAAGACCTCAGTAAGAAGTGGATGAATGAATCATGATCATGAATTTTATTGTATACTATGTAAATAACATGATTTAAGATGTATCTATGATACTTGATGATATTGTGATAAATTATATTATGTTATGTGTATAATAATGCATGACTAATGTTGTTAATTATTTACATGCTAACTGACTGAGCTTTATGCTTACTCCCCTTCCTTCCCATTTTCTTATAGTGTCGGCAAGCTAGCTCGGGGATCGAAAGTCGTTGGAGCATCGATCACACTATCAAATTAATCCTTTGGGTATTTATGATTTCACATTTTGAGTATGGTATGTATAGGGGACTTGGTCTTTTTGTTTACGTGTCATATTGATTTCGCCAAGTGTCTTCGCTTGTAACGGTAATTGATTCATTTTGTAAATGGCCAAATGGTATTGGCTAATATTGGTTAAGTATATATATACATGTGATGATGCCTTTCATGGATGTGGTTATTGCATGGATTATGATTATAAGTATGAGATGTTGTATGTTATAGAAAATAGCATGAAATTGATGTGTGGATGTCTTAGTTGTAGCTGAATTGGTAGTGTGTATATGCTTGAATTGGTGTTGTTTGATGTTGTGTAGGTTGGTGCAATGTAAGGGTGGCAAAAAAGCTTGGTCAATAGCCTTATTTTTGTCCACACGGGTTGACACACGGGCATGTGTTTAGGCCATGTGTGACACACGGCTTGCCTTATGGGTGTGTGATCCGGCCGTGTGTCCCTTGCATCTTAGTTTTAAGAAATAGAATGCCCAGTAGTAAACACACAGGCACAAGACACGGCCGTGTGTCTCGACCGTGTGTCTCGACCGTGTGAGAGACACAGCCTTAGGACATGGGCGTGTGAAGTCTGCACCTTATTCATGAAAATTCATGAAAATTAAATTCGCCACATGGCCTAGCACATGACCGTGGGACTTAGCCGTTTGACCCTATTACGTTGATGACATCATAAATAGAGTGTAACACCCCAAACCCGGCCCAAACGTTATGGCCGAATCTGACGTGCCACATTGAAGTTAAAAATCCCTGTTTCGTTTTAGTGCTTTAAAAACTGACTTTTGTTAAGCTAACAAAGTGAATAGAAGCTGGGCACCAGGTAAGAATCCGTAACAGAGGAGGTGAGCCATGAAGGCTGCTTAAGTACCAAGCTCTTCGAATGGATCCAATCCTAGACATGCCCACAACCATTGCCACGCTTGGTTAAATCGAGTTGTAATTTATTTAAGTTGAAATCTTTGATAAATTGGATAATCGTGGCGTGGTGTTATTTTGAAAACAATTATCATTTTGAAAACACGTCCTAAGTCTAGCCCATTTATTAACAAATAGATTAAAGTTATTAAAAATAAAATAATCCTAGAAAAGAAAGAAAATCAAGTCAAAATGGCCTTATTACAACCCAAAAGTAAATAATAAATAAAGCAAACTTTATGAAAACCAAACACTTATTCAAAAGCCCAAAGGCGATCACCGTGGCCACTCTGAATCCCCTCCGGCTCCAACTCCCCAAATCAAGGCTCACCTGCAAGGTTAAAGAAAGGGGGTGAGTTTGGAAACTCAATGTGTAACAACCCCCTTTCAGAGCCCAAAGCAATATCAGCCTGCTGGGCCTAAGCCCAACTTCAATCTCAGCGTATATTGGGCCGAAGAGTTTTCATATTTCATATTACTAGGCCGAAGCCTTTACTGTAAACGGTATGGACCAAAGGCCCATTTCAATATCACATGTAATATCAATGAATATATGCAAGCCCATTTGGGGAGACTACTCAACCCACCATCCGCTACTCTCCACCCGTACCAACCAACACCCCATGTGGGGAATAACTCAACCCACCCAACCAACACACTACTGGCAGCATAGCTGCTGTATCATATATCTGGAGGCCTAGCCTCTTTAATAACTGGGGTAAAGCCCTTTTCAATAAACTGGGGCATAAGCCCTTTTCAATAAACTAGGGCATAAGCCCTTTTGCACTTCCTCCATCCATATAAAAACCCAACCCAATGCATTTATGAATTCATCATGTGCATTTCATACATATCATGTGCATATCATACATATCATGTGCATATCATATCAATCATGTATATCATATCCCACGTATCAAATTTATAATTAAACCTTAGGGGTATAATGTCATTTTTACCTAGGGGCAAAATAGTCATTTTCATATTATAAAGGTAGTTTCATAATTTTACCAAATATTAGCGTTTTCCATGTTCATTATTAGTTACTAACAATTCATATGTTTTAAACAGCGATTCTGGCCCATTTTTAGCGAAACTGAGTTATTGGGCCAAAAAACCCCTAATGGGCCCTACTTAGCCGATTTTGACATCTAGGCCCATTTAGCCTATATTCCATAATGTTGTTACCCGTCTTAATGCGTAATTTAACAGGTTTTCGTTCTCTACCAATTTTACCCAAATGGGCCCGAAAGCCCATTGGGCCCAATTTCAGCCCCTCGAGGCCCAACTTACCGTAATGCCAAAAATCGTGCTCTTACCTATTCCAACGATCCCGATCATCAACTTAGTGAATCTAACCAACCAATGAGCGTTTGCTTGCTCACAAGTCCTCGAAATGCCAGAATTTTGGCATTTCAGCTTTTCGGCATTTATCGTGTTAAGCTATGAAAAAGGGTTCGTTATACACCTGTTTTGCGATATTCCTCGACGAGATCTCCTATACGATTTCTTCTATAATCCACCAATTATAAATCATCTCACAATAATTAAACCAAAATGAGAACCATCTATTATCAACACTTACACATTCGGCCACCATCCATAATGGCCTTAAGAACCTTACCTTTGCCGAAATTGATGACTAGCTCTAGCCACTTCGATGATCCAAACTAATCCAAGTCGATCTTACGCCTTGCTGCTCCTCCACTAAACAAACCATAAAAAGATTAAAAGAAAAGCCCAATAAGGCCTCTACCCATATTCGGCCACCTCCCTAAACTATAGGGGTTTCGGCTTTTTGTCAACATTTACCATAGGAATCGTTTAGAGTTCGAGCACTTACCACAGTCTCTCTTCTTGAATCCGTTTATGCCTAAAGATAAAGGGATTGGCCACCAAAAAGTGAAAAGAAAAAGAGGTTTGCTGGTCAACAAAGAATCGGCACCACCCAGTCTCCACGGATTTCGACTTTTGCAGTATTTCGGCAGAAGTGGAGGTAAGAAAAACAATAGATGAACGAAGGGGAGTAGTGGGCTAGTTTGAAAGAAGGAAAAGGAAGAAAAGATGAATGGGAGGAAGGTAGATTCAGCTAGAAAAGAAAAGAGAGAAAAAAGACTAGACCAAAAGGAGAAAACGAAACACTCTAATTCCTATTGCCGAAAATGCTACCCTAAAACCCCTCTACCGAAATCCCCTCAATTCGGCTAAGCTCTATCCTTCTCTCAAATCCCTAAAATCTCTCCTCTTATCCCTCCTTAATCCATACATCTGACTGTTTCAAACTCTCCCCCACAGAGTTCCGTTCAGCTTTAAACTCTAGCATGCACAAGCATAAAAATAACATTACCTTTGCCATCACAGGGAATCGAACCCAGGTCTCCCCCCAACACTTACACGCCACCCTTATAGCTCCCTAGTGGCGTCACTTAGCCACTTTACCAAAGGCTCATTTGTGTTACATTTCACCCACAAATTTTAATAAGACCACCTATCCAAGGCCCCTAACTTCTTAAGTCCAAAATTCAAAAATTCCACCGGGTTTTGGCCAACACATGGGCTTTCCATAAGCCTATTTACCTACTCAAATTTTGAATTCCACAACCAAATACCAAATTTTAAAAACTTTACCAAAATATCGAGAATCGCGAAAAACCCGAAAATTAGGATGTTACAACTCTACCCTCCTTAAAGAAATTTCGGCCTCAAAATTTACCTGATCCAAACAGTTGAGGGTACTGCTGACGCATCGCCTCTTCGGTCTCCCAAGTAGCTTCTTCCTTGCCATGGTTCCTCTAAAGTACCTTCACTAATGGGACTGACTTCCTTCTCAACACCTTGATGTCGCGATCAAGTATTTGCACAGGTTCTTCTTCAAAGGTTAAATTCGACCGTACTTTGATTTCTACAACTAGCACGATATGAGTTGGGTTCGAACGATATCGCCTTAGCATGGACACATGAAAAACATCGTGAATACGATCCAGCTTTGGAGGTAACTCTAGTTGATAAGCCACCGGCCCTATCCGCTTAATAAATCGATAAGGCCCAATAAAATGTGGACTCAACTTGCCCTTCTTACCAAATCTCAATATCTTCTTCCAAGGCGAAACTTTCAAAAAGACCATGTCCCCAACTGCATATTTAATATCCTTACGCTTCAGATTGGCATAAGACTTTTGTCAATCCGCTGCCTCCTTTAACCGATTCCTGATCACCTTAATCTTTTCTTCGGTATCTGTTACCAATTCCGGCCCAAGTACTTGCCTTTCCCCCAATTTCGCCCAACAAGTAGGCGAACGACACCTTCGCCCATATAGTGCCTCGTAAGGAGCCATATGAATACTTGCTTGGTAACTGTTGTTATACGCAAACTCCACCAATGGCAAATAGTCCTCCCAACTGCCCCTAAACTCAATAACACAACCTCTCAACATGTCTTCTAAAATCTGAATAACCCTCTCTGACTGCCCATCCGACTAAGGGTGAAAAGCCGTACTAAAATCCAATCGCGTTCCCAACGCCTCATGCAATTTCTACCAAAACCGAGATGTAAACCTTGGGTCTCGGTCAAAAATTATCGATACTGGCACCCCATGCAACCACACTATCTCTGCCACATACAACTTGGCCAGCTTCTGAAGTGAGTAATCAGTTCGGACGGGTATGAAATGGGCAGATTTCGTGAACCTATCCACAATTACCCAAACCGAATCCTTCTTAGAAGGTGTCAATGGCAACCCACTCACAAAATCCATAGTTACCCTTTGCCACTTCCAAAGTGGTATCTTTACCGGCTGTAACAATTCTGAAGGCAGTTGATGCTCGGCCTTCACTTGTTGACATGTCAAACATCTCCCCACAAATTTGGTCACTTCTCGCTTAAGCCCAAGCCACCAATATAGCTCTCGCAAGTCTCAATACAACTTACACCCTCATGGGTGCATAGCACAAGGTCCATTATGTGCCTCTCTCAAAATCATCAATCTCAAGTCAGAGTCCTTCGGCATACAAATTCTCCCTCGAAAACAAAGAACTCCATCATTATTTAACCCAAAATCTGGATTCTCCCCCCTCTCAACTTGCTGCAACCGAGAAACCAACAACTCATCTTCCAACTGTTGCTTATTAATCTGTTCTACCCAAGTCGGCCTCACTTGAAACTCTGCCAATAAGCTTCCATCGTCATACAAACTTAGACGAGCAAACATTGCCTTCAACTCCACCACAGTCCTTCGACTTAACGCATTAGCCACGACATTTGCCTTTCCTGGATGATACTCGATCGAGCAGTCATAGTCCTTTAACAACTCTATCCACCTTCGCTATCTAAGATTCAGCTCCTTTTAAGTCAGCAAGTACTTAAGACTCTTGTGATCCGTATAGATAATGCATATCTCCCCATACAAGTAATGCCTCTATATCTTAAGCACAAAAATCACCGCTGCCAACTCCAAGTCATGTGTAGGATAGTTCACCTCGTGAGGCTTAAGTTGTCGTGACGCATAAGCGACCACCTTACCCTCTTGCATCAACACGCAGCCCAAACCTATATGCGACGCGTCGCTGTAAACAGTGAAATCCTTACCAGACTCTGGCTGAGTCAACACTGGCGCTTCTATCAAAACTTTCTTCAACTTCTCAAAAGCCTCTTGCTGCTTATTCGTCCACACGAAAGGTGCTCCCTTCCTTATAAGTTTCATTAACGGTGCTGCCAACACAGAAAATCCTTCCACGAATCTCTAATAATAACCTGCCAAGCCCAGAAAACTTCGGATCTCTGTTACCGACTTCGGTGGTTTCCATTCTAGAATTACCTCAATCTTTCGAGGGTCCACCTTGATCCCCTCAGCAGACACATGCCCCAAGCAAGTGACTTCCCTCAGCCAAAACTCGCACTTACTAAACTTCACATAAAGTTGCTTTTCCCTTAACACTTGTAGCACAACACGAAGATGCTAATCATGCTTCTCTTCCGTTTCTGAATACACCAAGATATCATCGATAAAAACGACTACGAACTGATCCAGGTATGGCTGAAACACCCGATTCATTAAATCCATGAATGCTGCTGGTGCATTAGTCAAACCAAAAGGCATTACCAAAAACTCGTAATGACCATATCGAGTCCTGAATGCCGTCTTATAAATATCCACTTATTTGACTCTCAATTGATGATATCCTAACCGAAGGTCGATCTTAGAAAATACCGAGGCTCCTCTTAATTGATTGAACAGATCGTCGATTCTTGGTAATGGATACTTGTTCTTGATGGTCGGTTTATTCAACTGCCAATAATCAATACACATTCGCATAGTCATCTTTCTTCTTTACGAACAACACTGGTGCACCCCACGGGGATACACTTGGTCTTATAAACCCTTTATCCAACAACTCTTGAATCTGAGCTTCCAATTCCACCAACTCCTTTGGTGCCATCCTATAAGGCGCAATGGACACAAGAGCTGTACCAGGTAATAAGTCTATTCCGAACTCGACTTCTCTGTTCGGAGGTAATCCAGGAAGTTCCTCTGGGAATACATCTTGAAACTCCTTAATGGTCCTAACCGACTCTACCGTTATCTCCTTAAGTTCAGTTTGACTTACAAAGGCCAAGTACGCCTCACAACCTTTCCGAATCAACTTCTCGGCCCTTAAAGCCAAAACAACATTGGACAAATAATTCCTTCGTTCCCCTATGACCATTATCTCCTCATCTTCAGCAGTTCTTAGTACCATTCTCTTTGCAGCACAATCCAACATTGCCTTATGCTTAGTTAGCCAGTCCATTCCCAAGATAAGATCAAAATACCCAAATGGCAGCTCCATCAAATCTCCTTCAAAAATCTTACCTTGTGTCTCTAAAGGCACCGCCCTAAAGAGTTTATCTACCTTAACCGAGTGTCTTAATGGGCTTATCACCGATACCCCACTCACCGTCTCCTCAGGAAGCACACCCAATTCTTCAGATACATCACAAGCAACATACGAGTGAGTGGAACCCACATCAATCAAAGCAGTGTAAGGCGTGCTATGAATGAAGAACGTACCGGTTATAACATCAAGAGCGTCACCCTCCTCACGACGTCGTGCAGTATAAACCAATGTCAGCTGTCGAGCTTCAGCATGCCCAGCACCCCTGCCAGGTGCCCCACGTCCTCGTCCATTACCATTGCCACCTCTACCTTGCCCCCGACCTCTCTGTGGTGGTGGTCCTCCTCGCTGTGGTAAGACATCCCTTTGCTTTGCAGCTAGTTCCTGAGCTGTTCTCCGTGGACATTCTCTGAACTTATGCTCCTTGGACCCATATCGAAAACATGCTCCATTTCGTTTCCAGCACTCCCCCATATGCACCTTACCATAGTCCCTGCAAGCCTGCGGTCTAAAAGTATTTACTGGAACTGCTCGAATCGGTTCCTCCATCCTTGCTCTTTTAACATTCCTATTCGTAGTACTCGAGGGTCTAAAATCCCTCTTAAATCTGGGTCAGTCCTTCTCACGATTCTGCCGCTCAGTCCGTTTTACCTCCTCGTCTATCTTAGCCTTCTCCACCAATGCAGCAAAATCACGCTCTCTCTCTGGAGCTATTAATATCCTAAGCTCATCGCGAAGGCCATCCTCAAACTGAACACTGCACTCATACTCAGTTGCAACTATCCCGCTGGCATATCGACTCAGCGTTAAAAACTCTGTCTCATACTCTGCGACAGTCTTATTACCCTGAGTCAGATTCAAAAATTCCTTCCGACGAGCATCCACATAACTAGCTCCAACATACCTCCCCTTAAAAGCAGTTTTGAACAATTCCCAAGTTACTTGCTCAATTGGGGTACTCTCCCTTACGGTGATCCACCATCAGTATGCCTCGTCACGTAGCAGCGACACAGCCCCCTTCAGCTTTCGCTCCACAAAGCAATCTAAATCGTCCATAATCCACTCTATTGCCTCTAGCCAATACTCCGCCACATTTGGGGCTACTCCAGATACGCCGCTAAAAACTTCTGCTCCGTTAGGCCGAAGTCGCTCGAAGATGGATCCCCTATTCACTGTCCTAGTGCTAGCTCTAGCAACTCTTTCTAAAACCCTTCACATGGCTTGGGAAAAAGCTTCATCCCCTGCAGCCCGATCATAAGACCCAGTCACTGTTGCCTGTGGCACAGATACCTCCTCAGCTGGCCTATGCCCTGAGGATGAAGATTCAGCTTGCACCCTTCCGCGACCACGTCCGCGGCCATGTCCACGAGTTCCTCTTGTACTCATATCAACTTATCTGATTACGAATTTTATGACATTATTCTAATGTTCAATTGTTTATTACAAGATGTCTTATGGAAATATAAGAGTTCAAGGATTGTTTTCGCATCGTCGTACCCTAGCTACAATTTTCATTCCTACTGTTTTTCAGTTCCACCCTATCTAAAGTATCATAGTAGGGTCTCAGTTCTATTTATAGCATCAAATCATTATCACATATCGTAAAGAGAATATACTTACAGACTTGGTGCCAGGGATTCAGTGCGCCACTTCTTTCTCCAAACCAAAAACCACAAACCATATATTTAATCACAGAAAATAGATTATCTTAAAATTTGCAAAAAATATCTTTGTTTTTGAAATTCTCGATTTTAGACCCGTTTTTAAAAAAACCAAGAAAAACTTAAACCATTTTATCATGTATACCATTATAAAATATTTTTGAGAAAATCTTTTCAAAACTATTTCCAAAAAATACCCTTCTTGGTAAATTTTTTTCGAAAAGTTTTTCGAACCCGATCCACAGCCGAGTTGGGCTCTGATACCACTAAATGTAACATTTTTTTCGAAAAGTTTTTCGAACCCGATCCACAGCCGAGTTGTTGCAACTGGGCTCTCATACCACTAAATGTAACACCCCAAACTCGGCCCAAACGTTATGACCGAATTTGACATGCCACATTGAAGTTAAAAATCCATGTTTCATTTTAGTGCTTTAAAAACTGACTTTTGTTAAGCTAACAAAGTGAATGGAAGCTGGGCACCAGGTAGGAATCCGTAACAGAGGAGGTGAGCCATGAAGGCTGCTTAAGTACCAAGCTCTTCAAATGGATCCAATCCTAGACATGCCCACAACCATTGCCACACTTGGTTAAATCAAGTTGTAATTTATTTAAGTTGAAATCTTGGATAAATCGGATAATCGTGGCGTGGTGTTATTTTGAAAACAATTATCATTTTGAAAACACGTCCTAAGTCTAGCCCATTTATTAACAAACAGATTAAAGTTATTAAAAATAAAATAATCCTAGAAAAGAAAGAAAATCAAGTCAAAATGGCCTTATTACAACCCAAAAATAAATAATAAATAAAGCAAACTTTATGAAAACCAAACACTTATTCAAAAGCCCAAAGGCGATCACCGTGGCCACTCTGAATCCCCTCCGGCTCCAACTCCCCAAATCAAGGCTCACCTGCAAGGTTAAGGAAAGGGGGTGAGTTTGGAAACTCAATGTGTAACAAGCCCCTTTCAAAGCCCAAAGCAATATCAGCCTGCTGGGCCTAAGCCCAACTTCAATCTCAACGTATACTGCAGCCTTTACTGTAAACGGTATGGCCCAGAAGCCCATTTCAATATCACATGTAATATCAATGAATATATGCAAGCCCATTTGGGGAGACTACTCAACCCACCATCCGCTACTCTCCACCCGTACCAACCAACCCCCCATGTGGGGAATAACTCAACCCACCCAACCAACACACCACTGGCAGCATAGCTGCTTTATCATATATCTGGAGGCCTAGCCTCTTTAATAACTGGGGCGAAGCCCTTTTCGGTAAACTGGGGCATAAGCCCTTTTCAATAAACTGGGGCATAAGCCCTTTTCAATAAACTGGGGCATAAGCCCTTTTGCACTTCCTCCATCCATATAAAAACCCAACCCAATGCATTTATGAATTCATCATGTGCATTTCATACATATCATGTGCATATCATACATATCATGTACATATCATATCAATCATGTATATCATAACCCACGTATCAAATTTATAATTAAACCCTAGGGGTATAATGGTCATTTTTACCTAGGGGCAAAACAGTCATTTTCATATTATAAAGGTAGTTTCATAATTTTACCAAATATTAGGGTTTTCCATGTTCATTATTAGTTACTAACAATTCATATGTTTTAAACAGTGATTCTGGCCCATTTTTAGCGAAACCTAGTTATTGGGCCAAAAACCCCTAATGGGCCTTACTTAGCCGATTTTTTCATCTAGGCCCATTTAGCCTATATTTCGTAATGTTGTTACCCATCTTAATACTTAATTTAACAGGTTTTCATTCTCTACCAATTTTACCCAAATGGGCCCGAAAGCCCATTGGGCCCAATTTCAGCCCCTCGAGGCCCAACTTACCATAATGCCAAAAATCGTGCTCTTACCTATTCCAACGATCCCGATCATCAACTTAGTGAATCTAACCAACCAATGAGCGTTTGCTTGCTCACAAGTCCTCGAAATGCCAGAATTTTGGCATTTCAGCTTTTCGGCATTTATCGTGTTAAGCTATGAAAAAGGGTTCGTTATACACCTGTTTTGCGATATTCCTCGACGAGATCTCCTATACGATTTCTTCTATAATCCACCAACTATGAATCATCTCACAATAATTAAACCAAAATGAGAACCATCTATTATCAACACTTACACATTCGGCCACCATCCATAATGGCCTTAAGAACCTTACCTTTGCCGAAATTGATGACTAGCTCTAGCCACTTCGATGATCCAAACTAATCCAAGTCGATCTTACGCCTTGCTGCTCCTCCACTAAACAAACCATAAAAAAGATTAAAAGAAAAGCCCAATAAGGCCTCTACCCATATTCGACCACTTCCCTAAACTATAGGGGTTTCGGCTTTTTGTTAACATTTACCATAGGAATTGTTTAGAGTTCGAGCACTTACCACAGTCTCTCTTCTTGAATCCATTTATGCCTAAAAGATAAAGGGATTGGCCACCAAAAAGTGAAAAGAAAAAGAGGTTTGCTGGTCAACAAAGAATCGGCACCACCTAGTCTCCACGAATTTCGACTTTTGCAGTATTTCGGCAGAAGTGGAGGTAAGAAAAACAATAGGTGAACGAAGGGGAGTAGTGGGCTGGTTTGAAAGAAGGAAAAGGAAGAAAAGATGAATGGGAGGAAGGTAGGTTCGGCTGGAAAAGAAAAGAGAGAAAAAAGACTACACCAAAAGGAGAAAACGGCACACCCTAATTCCTTTTACCGAAAATGCTACCCTAAAACCCCTCTACCGAAATCCCCTCAATTCAGCTAAGCTCTATCCTTCTCTCAAATCCCTACAATCTCTCCCCTTATCCCTCCTTAATCCATACATCTGACTGTTTCAAACTCTCCCCCACAGAGTTCCGTTCAGCTTTAAACTCTAGCATGCACAAGCATAAAAATAACATTACCTTTGCCATCACAGGGAATCAAACCCAGGTCTCCGCCCCCAACACTTACACGCCACCCTTATAGCTCCCTAGTGGCGTCACTTATCCACTTTACCAAAGGCTCATTTGTGTTACATTTCACCCACAAATTTTAATAAGACCACGTATCCAAGGCCCCTAACTTCTTAAGTCCAAAATTCAAAAATTCCACCGGGTTTTGGCCAACACATGGGCTTTCCATAAGCCTATTTACCTACTCAAATTTTGAATTCCACAACCAAATACCAATTTTTTAAAAACTTTACCCAAATATCGAGAATCGGGAAAAACCCAAAAATCAGGATGTTACACAGAGAGTTACAAAGGCTGAGGACATGGGCATGTCACAAGCCACATGAGTGTGTGTGTGACCACACGGCCGTGTGACCCTCCAAATCATGAAAATTTTTATAAGTGTTGTAAAAGTTCTGAAAATTCTCGATTTAGTCCCGAACCACACCCAATGTATGTTTTGGGCCTCGTAGGCCCGTATAAGGGACAATATACATGTTAATGAATGGTTTTAATTTGGATGAAATTTTATGCTTGGTTTTGTATGAATGTTTATGTTTTAGCTCAGTAATGCCTCAAACCCTATCCCAATATCGGATACGATTAAGGGTGTTATAGCCATAACCCCTACTAACCAAGAAAAGACTACGTTCATATGTCCCTATGGAACCTTCACTTTCAGACGAATGCAGTTTGGATTATGCAATGCCCCTACAACATTTCAATGTTGCATGATGGCAATATTTTCGGACATAGTGGAAAAATTTTTGGAAGTTTTTATGGATGACTTCTCAGTGTTTGTAATACTTTTGAAGGTTGTTTAAAAAACCTGTAGCTAGTTCTTTGTAGGTGTAAAAAGACTAACCTTGTTTTGAATTGGGAAAAATGTCATTTCATAGTTTGTGAAGGCATTGTTCTAGGACATAAGATTTCACAGAAAGGGATTTTCATAGATAAAGCGAAGATTAAGGCTATTGAAAAATTGCCACCACCCACGAAAGTTAAAGGTATTCGAAGTTTCCTTGGCCAGTAGGATTTTATCGATGATTTATTAAGGATTTTTTGAAGATATCCAAACCCCTATGTGCATTGTTAGAACATAATAGAGTTTTCAAGTTTGATGAGCCTTGCATGAAAGCATTTCAGGAATTAAAAAAGTAACTGGTAATAGCACCAATTGTCATAGCACCGAATTGGATATTACCTTTTGAACTTATGTGCGATGCTAGTGATTTCACTGTAAGAGTAGTGCTTGGGCAGAGGAAGGTTAAAGTGTTTCATGCCATCTACTATGCCAGTCGGACGCTGACAGATACATAGTTGAATTACACCACTATTGAGAAGGAACTATTGGTTGTGGTATTTGTATTTGTATTTGACAAATTCATATGCTATTTAGTTGGAACCAAAGTTGCAATTTATAAGGATCATTCTATGATTAAGTATTTGGTGACCAAGAAAGACACTAAGCCAAGATTGATTCGATGGATATTGCTGCTACAGGAATTTAATCTAGAATTTCTAGATAAGAAAGGCACAGAGAATCAAGTGGTTGACCACTTGTTGAAACTTGAAGCAGCAAATGAATACGACAATACTTAACTCATTAAGGAGGATTTTCCAAATAAGCAACTATTAGTTGCCATGGCATTACCTTGGTATGCCGATATTATTAATTTCTTAGTAAGTGGATTGCTGCCACCTAAGCTTAACAATGAAAGACAAAGAAAATTTCTCCATGATGCTAAGCAATATTATTAGGATGAGCCATTTTTATTCAAACATTATGCAGATCAAATAATTCAGATATGTGTTCCGGATGACGAGATTTAGAGTATTTTACACCACTGTCATTTAGCACCATATGGAAGACACTTTGGGAGAATGTGAACCGCTACAAAATTTCTCCAATCTAGTTTTTATTAGCCAAGCATATTTAAAGATGCACATGAATTTTACCAAGCTTGCGATCGTTATCAACAAACTGGGAACTTATCAAAGAGGTATGAAATGTATTGCAAAATATTTTAGAAGTTGAATTGTTTGATATGTGGGGAATCAACTTTATGGGTTCGTTTCCACCCTCTTGGGGCAATGTATACATCCTTGTAGCTGTAGATTGCATCTTCAAATGGGTTGAAGCTATCGCTCTCCCTAAAATGATGCCAAATCTATATTAAAGTTACTGCATAAGCATATTTTCACCAGCTTTGGTACTTTTTATGCCCTTATTAGTGATTAAGGCTCCTATTTTGACTACAAATTAGTTGCTACTGTCTTGAATAGATATGGGGTTAAACATAAAATTGACACGGCATATCATCCCTAGATAAATAGACAAGCTGAGGTCTCAAATAGAGAAATTAAGCATATTTTGGAGAAAGTAGTCCGTCCCACCCGCAAAGATTGGTCATTCAGATTGGATTACACTTTCTGGGCGTATCGTACTACATTCAATACACCATTGGAAATGTCACCTTTCAAGCTCGTCTATAAGAAGCCTTGCCATTTGCTTGTTGAACTAGAACATAAGGCATTTTGGGCAATTAAGAAATTGAGCATGGATTGGATTAATGTTGGCAATAACGAACTACTGGAGCTGAATGAGATGGAGGAATTCAGAGCTCAAGCTTATGAGAATGCCAAACTATACAAATAAAAGACAAAACAATGACATGATAATAATATTTTGCCATGGCAATTTGAACTTGGACAACAAGTGTTGTTGTTCAACTCCAGGATGAAATTGTTTCCTTGCAAATTGAAGTCTCGTTGGTCTAGCCCATTCGAGGTAGTTCATGTTTACCCTCATTGATGGGCGTCGAAACCACTAAATATAATTCCTACAACTTATTAGTAGTAAGAGTGGTAATAGGGTCGAGTCCACAAGGATTGGATGTTATAATCTACTTCCGTGTATAGCTTATGATCAGATTGTTTGTTGTGTCGCAGATTGTGGCAATAGTCGTGCCCACAACTCCAATCATACCTGTAAAACTTAGAAGTAAAAGTAAATCGAGGGTTTTTGAAATGTTTAGAAACTAGATAATTGAAACGGTATAAGTTAAATGAATTAGAAAATAAATTCAGAATTTTGCAACAGATAAAATAAGCCTTAGCCTTAGGCTCGGTAAATTTCGTATCAAGAATCGATCCTCTAAAATTAATCTTATCCTCCAAACGATAAGCTGGTTATAGCAGTTAAGAACGTCTTAACCACCAATTCTTCCTCTAGTAGCTGGTTTCGGTACGACTTGCAAACCAACCCTTACCAATTATCTAATCGAGATAAACATGTTCCTGATTCAAGATTCTGGTAGACTTGCGTTCTGAAGAACCCAACTCAAATTAATGGCCTCAATCGCGTGGGTCATTTAAACTCAATCACCTCTTCCTCGATTTGTTCTTGGAGATCCAAATACAGCACGGCCGATTCGTTTCTCCAACTCTCAGAAAACACGACTCCAACCCAACGAGCTCTTTTTGACTTAATTATCCTTAAGGGATGAGTTGCCAATCCCGATACTTAGGAAAAACGCGAATATCGATTGGAAGGATTTTAAGCGCGAGTACGAATCTCACGATTCTCGACCGGAAAGAGCACTGGCCTAAAGCTAAGATAGAATTTAGTTAAGCATGAAATTGTTCATGCTTTGTGAGCTTGGAAAGAAGATTGATGATTATGGTGAAGAAATGAATGGAAAGGACTTGGAGAGCAATTGGCCCAATTATGGAAAAGAAACAAAAATTGGAGA
Organism: Gossypium hirsutum; assembly: GCF_007990345.1. Classification (NCBI taxonomy): domain Eukaryota; kingdom Viridiplantae; phylum Streptophyta; class Magnoliopsida; order Malvales; family Malvaceae; genus Gossypium; species Gossypium hirsutum. The sequence goes on along the minus strand of NC_053432.1, from coordinate 58,883,939 downwards.
CAAGGCTACAGAATGTAACGTCAAGTTGAAGAGAAAAAAAATTGATATTCCAATTCCAAATTGAAGAAGGAAATACAAGAGAGAGTAATTCAATTCCAAATTGAAATAGGAATGTAAAATTATAAATGGATGATTTTCTAAGAACTAAAAGCCCCTATTTATATACATGGGGTTTACTAAAAATAGCCTAACCTAAATTAATAAAATAAATAATAAAATAAAACAAAATAATATCTTCCTATTTTTAGCTTTTGACAAAGTCAAAATATATGATAAATCCTTGGCTTTCTCCATCTTTTTGATTTGGCCCCAGTTCAACGATTTGTCTTTCAATTTGGCCCCTTTTTGCTTGTTTTTTGACCAATTGCACCCCTGACAAGATAAAATCATAAAAAGACCAATTAAGCAAGGATCAATTCAGAAATAAACCAAATTAAACACAAGAATCATGTAAATTAATATGTTATCAACTCCCCCTACTTGGCTCATGCTTGCCCTCAAGCATGTTGTTCTTTCAAACATTAGAATTTATTCTACAATTTATTAAAAATTGAGCCTCTTTTTCGCATACATAATCAATGTAAACAACTTAGGAAAAATTAAATAAATGCTCAAGATATATAGTTTGATCAACAAGTGTCATAAAATTGAAATATGTGAACTAAATAATTTCATTAAATTGAGTTTGAATCCAATAATTTGCAAGGAATCATTAATTAAATAAAATTATTGACGTGGTCAAACCTTTTTACGCGAACTAGGATGACAATCCAAGCACCCTATCCCAGATACTCAGTTCAAATAGTCTTTAAAAAAAATTTTTTTTATTTTTTTATTTTTTTTGGGTGAAAGCTCAGTTAGCGGAATGTTTATAAGTTATCGACTTGTCACTCGAACCTTTTTACGCGAGATAAGATGAAAACCCAAGCACCTTACCCCGGTTACTCAATCCGGTCACGTTTTCGAAACTTCACTCATAACTTGAACCTTTATTTATTTATTTATGTATTTATTTATGTATTTATTTATGCACAAGAAAATATAATTTTTCCAAACAATCAATTTATACGAAAAATCTAGCTACATATGTCAACTTTAAAACACAAATGTCGACTAATCTATATACTTGAACATTTTAATTCAAAATTTACCCAATTGTCCAAATTAACTAAGTATGAGATTAAAGGCTCAATGTCAAATAAACTATCGAATGAATTCAAGTAAGATTGAACACATAAAAAAGAGAGACATGCAGCAAAAATCATGCATATTTACCATCCAACCCCCTACTTAATCTATGCTTGTCCTCATGCATATATTATATGAAATAAAAGTCAACAGCCCAAATAAATAAAAAGAAAAAGTTAAGAACACTCCCCATATATGTTAATGACATTGTTGGTGTTGGAAGTAATGACTCTGCAGGATGTCGAGGATTGTAGAGACTTGGGTTTCCATTGTTCCAAGTCGAGCTTCAATCCAACTTAAACGCGCCTCCACAGTTAGAGGTTGTTCCTCTTGTTCCCTAGTAGCGAAGTGTAGACGTTGGCGAAAAACCATGTTCCCACGAGTAGTCCGTGTACCTAGAGGAACAAAATAACATGCAGTAGGGGTGCCAGCAAGCAAATCTATAGAATCCAAACAATATTTATCTAGGCTGTCTGTACTATATGCACATGTCAAGGACGAGAAATTGATTTCAGAGGAAAAAAGTGTAGAGCTTAAGTTCGCAATGTGTGACCCAAGTATTAGTGGACGATTACATCGCAAAATAGCATGGAAATTTCGTGCAAACCAATATCCTAAATTAACTTTAAATCTAAAATGCATACACCATAAGAAAAATAATTTAGTTCTAATTAAGACAGAGGACGAATTGTTCCGTCCTGAAAAACTAAATGCCAAAAATCAGTGAATATATCTTAAAGCAGGTTCATGCACCAATAATTCTTTTGTGGTTTTGTGATTATAAAGTTGATCAGAATGGGTTAAAACACGGTAGGCATCTTGAGCATTAAAATCACTCAGAATATCTAACAGAGCAGTAAGATAGGAATCGGACTGAATATTGTCAGGGTCAACAAAACCCATGGCAATATTAAATTCAAAAATTGACGTCCGAAAGTCCTTACCAAGCAAACAAAAACAGACAATGTTTTGTGTTTCAATAGTCTATAATGCATTAATATTGAAGCTAAATGTGGTGTAAAACTCATAGATCAACTCATAATATGCATTACAAGAAATATTTGCAAATGAGCTCCAACCAATAGCATCAAAATAATTAATCATAGCATCATGAATATTTAACATATCAAGAGTGGTGGAATCAATTTGCTTACAGACCGGGAGTGGATGTTTTCGAATGTCGTCGTATCATGTGCGATGCTCCAGGGTCAAAAAATCTAAAAACCTCGCAATCGTCCTTTAGTGAGAATGGTGTTGGCACAACCTTTTCTATTACGTTGACCGTTGCGTGTTGGTCTAACGTTTTTGTTGGGCAAGTCGGGTGGACTTAAATTTTTAGCAGCATCAGTACTGTTGTGCGGTGATGTGGCTGGCTCACGTGTCTATTGTCGACAGTTTTGAGCGGTGGACGATCGTGTCTGTCGTTGGAAAACAGGTTCGTTTGCAGATGAGTGAGCCTCGCCATAGTCACTAGACATTCGGGCCTCGTCCGAATTACCTGCATAATATGTTCGTAAAGGTAAAGTAGATTAAGGGTTAAGGATCGACCTTTCAGGAATAGCGGAGCTGTTGTCTTACTATTTTGGTTAGACCAGAGTTGAACGTTGTTGGCGACGTGCTCTCGTTGGTGGGGTTGTTCCTCTAGGAAGAGGTGGAGAAGGTTCATCGTTGGCTATATCGATGATAGGAGGCACAGAGAATCGGTTCCGACTTTGATTGAATGAGACTGAAAATTTTTCGGCTGTTTGGTTTCGAATTTGAACCATGGTCCCCATCATAGCATCAGAAATAGATGTTTCAGATGGTTTCGACGGTGATGGGTAGCGGCGGCGCACGGCAGCGATGACAGTGGCGATGATGTTTTGGGTCAATTTTTGAAGGGTGACGGTGGGTGGTGGCTGTTAAGGTAATGGGAAGTGGTTTTTGGTGTTTTTGGTGATGGAGAAAAAAAGGAAAAATAAAGAAAACGGTGTTTTGGCATAGAAGAGGTGACGGCGTGGTGAAGGTTAAGGCCGTTTAGGTTGCAACGGTGGAGAAGGGATTTGTTCGGCGGTGTTTTGGCAGTGAAAAAGGCCGACGATGGGGCATCGGGTAGAAGAGGGCGGATGGAGAAAAGAAAAATAGAAATGGAGACTTGGGCATTTGGGGTTGACGACAGTAGCAGCGCTTGACGATGGCGACGACTCGCGCGTCCGACGAGGATAACGAATGGCAACAATGGTAGCAACGTTCGACTACGGCGGTGACGTGGCTTATGCTTGGGTTAGGGTTTTTTTTTTAGTTTGAAGAAGATGAAGATGAAGGAAAAATAGGTTTTAGGGATTTAGGTGTTTAATTTTCTTTTTCTTTTTCTTTTTTTTCTCAGTTGGTTCTTAGGTATTGGGTTTGCTATTTGTTTTGTTGCGTTGGTATTTGGGTATAGGGTAGGTGGGTTAAATGGATTTGAGTTTTTGGGGGTATATAGAATTTGGGCAAGTGGACTTGGGGTGGGTATTTGGTGGATGGGTGTTGGATTTTGGGGATTTTATGAAGGTTAGGATTTTTTTTTGTTTTTCCTTTATTTGAAGTATGCCGTGCCCATGCCACCATCATTGTTCATCTTCTTGAAAATTCATGACCTCCATAGTGTTCCTGAAAACATCAAATTGACTGAGTTAAATAGTAATTAATTTATTTATTTACACCCTAAATTTTACTTTAAACTAAAAATTAAATAAATGAAAATAAATTTGGGTTGCCTTCCAAAAAGCGCTTTTTTAAATAAATGAAAATAAATTTGGGTTACCTCCCAAAAAGCGCTTTTTAACGTCGTTAGCTCGAATACCTTGAAATTTGTTCAGCCGGCTCTTCGAGGACTGATAAACTGTAATTATACATATTTCTATCCCATGTTTAACACATTTTATGGATGATTTTTCTTTAGATTTGGTAAATTCGATGCTCCTAATGCCTTAATTTCATGTTTTATACTTAGGTGAGCATAAGAGAGTGAAAAGAACGAGAAATGGGCCAAAAAAAGAGAAAATGGGCCAACGTACAAAATCAACACGACTTGGACCTCCTCACACGGATAGACCACACGGCCGTGTCAATTTTGCAGAATCAAAGCACGACTCACACGGGTGGACCACACGCCCGTGCCTATTTAACAGGCTTGACCACAGCCTTAAGCAATCGCACTCGGGCGTGTTCCTACCTAGCCCAAGTTTAGTCCAATTCGAAAAAGGCCAATTTTGAGGGTTCTTAGGCATTCTAAAGCCTATAAATACACCCTAGAGGAGGAAGAAAAGGACACACACGGAGGAGGAAGCAGAGAACTGCTCAAGGAAAGCCGATTGATCCTAAGGGAATGAAACCTAAGATAGATCTTGTTATTATTATCTAAATTTATGATAAATATTTGACTTGTTCTTAATTATGTGTTCTTAATTCTTGTTTTGATATTCCAGGATATTGATTCAAGTTAAGCTCTTATTCAGAGGAGGAATAGACCCTGTCTAAGAGTACATTTGTCATAATTAAGCAGAGTTGGTTGCGCGCCTAGAGATAGGGTGACAATATTTTACCAGATTAGGGTGAAACCTAATAAGGGGATCCATAGATCGAGTTAATGCAACCCTAGGGAGTTAATTAGAAAGAGATTTCAATTATTCAACCTAGGGTTAGACGTTGTTAGTCTCGAGAGGGATAATAATATAACTTAGGGATTTCTACGAATCAAGTCAAATGAATAAATCGTCTGATTCAGAGTCAAATAACAAGTGAAGTCTAGGTGGATTTTTCCTTAGGTATTGTCTTAATTCAATCGTTTTTCCAAAAGTAATTCCCCAATTCTATTTTTTGTGAATTCTTAGTTTAGTTAATTAGTTAGTTAAAATAGACCCCATTACTCTTAGGCTAGATAATAAAAAGACAGTCATTACTAGTACTTTTAGTTCCTTTGGGTTCGACAACCCGGTCTTGCTAAAGCTATACTACTGTTTGATAAGTACACTTGCCTTCATCGTGATAATAGTTAGTTTCAAGAACAATTCATTATAAATATTTAAAACCTATCACGAATATCACGTATCAAGGACTAATTCCTCAACCAATTGGACTTGAAAGTTTTCGTAAAAAGGCTTTAATCGTTGTCCATTAACTTTGAAAATGTTTTTGAATTCTTCGCTTTTAACCTCAACTGCACCATGTGGAAATACGTAAGTAACAATAAAAGGCCCTAACCACTTAGTTCGAAGCTTACCTATAAAAATTCTCATTGTAGGGTCATAAAGTAATACTTTCTGTCCACGATAAATTGTTTGCAGTTTATCTTTTAGTCATGGTACGCTTTGACCTTATCTTTGTGAATTTGGGCACTCTCGTACGCTTCTCATCGAATTTCCTCAAGTTCCTGGGTATGTAATTTACGATGCTTACCTGCAACTTCCAATTCCATGTTGAATAGTTTGATTTCCCAAAATGCCTTATGTTCCAGGTCAACAGGAAGATGGCACGGTTTACCAAAAATTAGTCGATAAGGAGACATACCTATGGGTCCTTTATAAGCTGTTTGGTATGCCCACAATGCATCGTTAAGTTGCAAACTCCAGTCTTTTCTATCTGGCTTAACGACCTTCTCCAAAATCAACTTGATTTCTCGATTCGACACTTCCACCTGACCGTTCAATTGTGCGTGATAAGCTATAGCGACTAGTTACACCACTTCATATTTTTTCAAAAGCGTATCAATTACTTTATTGCAAAAATGCGTCCCTCGATCGCTGATTAAAGCTTACAGTGTGTCAAACCTGGAAAAAATATAACTTGCCCATAAAATCAATTCCCCATATATTGAAAATTTCATAGACATGCATAGGGGTTAGAGGCATTTCATTTTTTCGGCTCAAGTTTCCTATCCTTTGACATTTTTTGCAAGTTTTACAAAACAGATATGCGTCACAAAAAAATATTTGGTGAATATAGTCCACATTAAAGTACTTTATGCGCAGTTCGTTTAGGGCCAAAATGTCCACCACATGCATAAGAATGACAAAAAGATAGAATTGATTTTACCTCAGTTTTAGGAACGCATCAACGAATTACCTGGTCAGAACAATATTTCCAAAGATAGGGGTTGTCCCAAATATAATATCGAGACTCACGTTTAATCTTGTCTTTTTCAGATTGAGATAAGTTAAGAAAGACTATACCTGTAGCAAGATAATTCACCATGTCTTCATACTAAAGAAAAATTGTCTGGGTAGCAAGCAAGTTTTCATCCAGAAAATCATCTTAAAGTGGTGTTACATCCTTTGATGGAGGAATTCGGCTCAGATGGTCAGCCACTAAATTTTCACATCCCTTTTTATCTTTTATTTCGAGATTGAACTCTTGCAAAAGTAGTATCCACCTTATAACTCTCAGTTTTGCTTCCTTCTTCCCAATCAGATATTTGAGGGCTGCATGATCAGAAAAAACCACAATTTTAGTTCCTAATAAATATGAACAAAATTTTTCTAAGGCAAAGATTATAGCTAGAAACTCTTTTTCAGTAGTTGAATAGTTGCTTTGGACAGCGTCCAAAGTTTTAGAGGCATAAGAGATAACATGCGGTTCTTTCTCGATCCTTTGTCCAAGGACTACTCCTATGCTATGGTCACTAGCATCGCACATTATCTCGAAAGGATAACTCCAATTTGGTAGTTGAACAATAGGTGCCGAAACGAGCTTATGTTTGAGCGTGTCAAACGCTTCTCTACATGATTGGTAAAACTCGAATTCCTTGTCCTTCTGTAATAGGTTGCAGAGAGGTTGGGTAATTGTCGAAAAGTCCTTAATGAACTGTCTGTAGAAACCTGCATGACCAAGAAAAGACCGAATCTCCCTCACAGTTGTGGGGTATGGTAGTGAGTTAATGATGTCGATTTTTTCTTTATCGACAGAAATTCCCTCAGTAGAAATAATATGACCTAGAATAATCCCTTGTCTACCATAAAATGACATTTCTCATAATTTAGAACAAGATTAAATTCTAAGCATCTTTACAGAATTTTTGCAAGATTCGTCAGACATACCTCGAAGGACTCACCATATACAGTAAAATCGTCCATGAACACCTTGATTATTTTCTCAACGTAGTCCAAAAATATACTTACCATGCACCTCTAAAAAGTGGCCGGTGTGTTACAGAGCCCGAACAGCATCCTTCTATAAGAAAATGTGCCAAATAGGCACGTAAACATCGTCTTCTCCTAACCCTCCGGTGCCACTGGAATCTGGAAAAACCCTGAATAACCATCATGACAACAATAGTGAGACTTTCCAACTAAATGTTCTAACATCTGGTCAATAAAAGGAAGTGGAAAGTGATCTTTTCGAGTTAGTTAATTCAACTTCCTGTAATCAATGCAGACTCTCCACCCGTTTTTGACTCGAGTGGGAACCATCTCACCTGCAGAATTTTGAATTACGGTTACATCGGTCTTTTTTGGTACTAAGTGGACTGGGCTAACCCAATTACTATCGGAAATGGAATAGATCATCCTAGCATCAAGTAGCTTTTGGACTTCTTTTTTTACCACTTCTATCATGGGCGGATTAAGGCGCCTTTGAGCCTCTCTTTTAGGTACAGCATTATCCACCACTTGAATTTTGTGCATGCAAGTCAAGGGGATCAACTCCTTAATGTCGGCTATCGTTCATCCAATTAACTCTTTATAGTCCCTAAGGACTCGTACCAAGTTTTCGTGTTCTACCCTTGAGAGTTTACTCGAGATTATCACCGATAGTGTATTTCCTTCACCGAGAAAAGCATACTTTAAGTGGCCTGGGAGTGTTTTGAGTTCCAACTCTAGAGCCTGCAAAACAGATAGTACGAGTTTAGTTTGTGAGGGAGATAATTCAAAAGTTTTACCTAAAGCTTTCCGTAGTTGCGATGCCTCCATATGTGCTACTGTTTCATGAACAGAATCTTCAATGATTATCCACTCCTCTAGTTCCTTAATGGCGTCAAAGTCTAAACTCCTGCAAAGGACAGTTCGTAATTCATCCTCATCATGATATTCCAAATGTAATTCAGTTAAAGGATCAATAATATCAATGTTAAAAACATAAGAAATCATGCTAGGATGGTTCATGGCCTCGTAGACATTAAATTTCACTACTTCCCCATCAAACTCCATAGTGAGTATCCTACTTCGTACGTCAATCTTCGTTTGTGCAGTACTTAAAAATGGCCTTCCAAGAAGTATGTTCGATGCATTGGCCGAATTTTCATCCTTCATGTCGATAATGTAAAAGTTTGCAGGAAATATTAGTTCGTTTACTTTGACAAGAACACCCTCCAACACCCCCTCCGGATGCACCACAGACCTATCTGTAAGTTGAATAATTACACCTGTTTCCTTCAAAGGACTTGTGTTAAGTAGTTTATAGATTGACAAAGGCATAACATTAATTGATGCACCTAAGTCACACATTGCCTTTTTGATACTGACACTACCTATTTTACAAGATATGAAAAACATACCTTGGTCCTTACATTTGGGTGGTATTTTCCGTTGCAGAACAGCGGATACATTTTCTCCTTAACATTTCATTTCCCAGGAGTTTCCTCTTACTCGTGCACAATTCTTTCAAGAATTTGGCATATCGTGGGATCTGTTTGATCGCATCGAGAAAAGGTATGTTGATTTCTACCTTCTGGAAGGTGTCGAGGATTTATTTCTCTTCACGCTCCTTCTTGCACTAGACAAGCCTTCCAGGAAACGGAGGTGGTATTCCAAATGAGTTTTTTGGCGTTGGTTCTATCGAAGCTTCCGTGTCGAGTTTCTCCTTATCACGACTAGTGTCGTGGGCGTGACTCGTGTCAGGTTCAAGCTTCAAAATCTTCCCACTCCTTAATGTCATAGCACTTGTATTGTGTCAAGGGTTTGATTGTGACATCCCTAATTTGACCCTAGTCAGAAAGTGGTTTCGGGACCACAAAACCGAGACATAAAAATAATTTAATATTCATTTTGATGCCTATAATACGTGTTAATTCATGTGTGACATTTTTGATGTTTTAACTTAGAGTTATAAATGTGAATTTCACTAAAAAGGGCTTAGTAGTAAACTTTGAAAGTATGATGGGGAAATGTGTGATGACTAGTTGATTCATGCATGCAAAATAGTGGAGTTGCATGTCAAATTTCCCCTTTTAATGTTAGTGGAAGGTAATGATGACTTTGTTTTGGCATTTTGTGCTTTGTATGTTAGTAAATAATGTTAATAATATATTTGTTTATATTAAAGAAAATGGTTTCATAAAATAGAAATAATAAAAGTTAATAAAATAAATGAATAAAATATGTTTGAGGTGAAAATAACAAGGCCATTTCTTCTTCTTCTTGCCGTGAGTTGAGAAAGAAAATAGAAACCTTTGAGCTTAGGGCATTCGGCAAAAGAAGGCTTCAAATAAGGTAAGGTTCATGTTATTTTCTTTGAAAATTTGTGAATTTTGGTTGGTTTTGAAGCTTGCAACAAGACCCATGTGAAAATTTTTGTGTTCATAAAGCATGTAGCAATCGGTCATGAGCTTAATGGGGTATATTTTGTATGTTTGATGATTTTGGGAGGATAATTGATTCTAGTTGAGTATGAACAAACTAAATGTGCTTGATGGCTCAAATGAGCTTGGAAAGTTGGCCAATGTTGTTTATGTTCATGAATTAGGGCATAATTTCTTTTGGCAAACTAGGATAAATTGTAAAAAAAAATTTCTTAGCATTAATAGCATTTGCTTAATTGGTGAATTGAACTTTGAGTGGATAGGGTGAGCCCTTGTGACTATGTTGATTGTGAAAATCGGCAATGTGGGGGCTTATACAAAAATTAACGTGTATTGATAATAGTTGTATGAGAATTATTCAAATTAGCACCTAAGTGATAAATTGATTATGTAATTAGGTTGATTGTTGCATTCGACCATGAATTCAACTTGTCATTTGAATTGGTAGATAAATGCTGCATTTTAAGTTGAGTAATTAAATTTAGTTTTAGCTTGATTTTGAATGAATATAAATTGAGATGTTTTTTATGTGTTATCCGAATTAGTTGTTGAATAAGATATTGGGCTACACTTAGTGAAAGTGTTGAATGGATATGATAATGTGAAGTACAAAAAGGGTATGTGAGAGAGTGAATTATGTATTTGTGCTTTCTTCAAATGAGGGAAAATCTTATATTCATATACATATGTTTCGGCTATAGGTGTGTTTGAAAAGTAGGTTCTTAAGTGTTTGAGTTTGATTCCTTTGTAAGTTTTAAGTACTTAAATGGAATGAATATGAATTATGTATATGTATGCCTTATGTATGTACCATGTACACATAAGGACATTTGGCAATATGATTAAATTCTTGTATAAGAAAGAATGATAAATTAAGTGACTCTTTGCTTGTGAATGTGAATTAGATATAGATTAAATAAGCATGAAATCGAGTCATGGCATGTTTTATTAATTAATACATATTGAAAATGATATGTGATTGCCAAATGTGTTTGTCAAGTGAATAATATTAGTTAAGTACCTAAGCCAATCTATTGTTTCACTTAAGCTTAAGAGCAAGGAGGATCAAAGTCGGATAAAGGAAAAGAGAAAGTAAACGAATAGTCGTGGATATCTAGTCGTCGACCACTTCCGAGGTAAGTTTTAAGTGATTAAACGTTGAGTAAATTCAATCATAATAGAATATATTGAGTTGATTTAATAAGATATGATGGGCCATGATATGTTCTAAGCTCAAATGGTAAGTTCTTAATTGTTTGAGCTTGGAAACTTAAGTGTAATTTGAAATAATCTGCTTAGGACAGCAGCAGTAACGTGACTTTAGAAAATCACCATAAATTTATGCACTTGAATTAGAGGCTGAATAAAATATGAAATTAAATCTTAATGAGTCTAGTTTCTTATAAAAGAAACCGTGTAAGCAAAGGAATTTCCGATAATGAGATATTTAAAGTTGTGTGAGACAGTGCAGAATGACACTGTAATCCTCTGTTCTGTTTTTAGAAAATCATTATAAATTGTACAAAAATTTTTAAAAGACAAAATTTATATGCTAGATGCCTTAGTGAGTCTAGTTTCAAATTAAATAAACTAGAACATATTTTTAATTTTGTACAATGAGAAATTTGATTCGTAGTGAAGAGTGGTCAGAATAGTCAAATAGTGAAATAGGGGAAACTTTAAGAAAAATATGGTATTGATTGACCAAACCAAAAATTCTGAAAATTTGTTGGATAAAATATGTATGAGTCTATTTTCAGGGAAAATTAACGGCACTTCATTTGGAGTTTCGTAGCTCCATTTACGAATAATTTAATGACTGTTGCTCAGGAAAAACAGCTTGTGCTGAATTTGTGATTATGTTGTAAACCTTAATAAAACTATTTGAGTTGCTTATAAGCTATCGATTAAATATTGGTAATCAAAGTACCAAATCCGTATTAAAGTGAAGCTATAAGCCGTAAATGACTAGTATACCTAGTCAATTTTGTTATGATGAAATTGATGTACAAGATATGTATATGTGATAAGGCCGAATGGCCAATGTGATGAATGTGAAAGTGTATATATGAGATAAGACCTAATGGCCGATGTGATGGATGTGAAGGTGTATATATGTGATAAGGCCGAATGGCCAATGTGATGGATGTGAAAGTGTATAAATGTGATAAGTCCCGAAGGGCATTTGTGCCAGTACTATATCCGGGTTAAGATCTCGCAGGCTTTATGCGGGAATATTATTCTGAATTAATGTCCGTATGCTTCGTGCTCGTACTATATCCGGGTTTTGAAGACCCAAATATTCAAGTAAGACTTTGATATTGAGTATCCGCAATAAGTTACCATCAAATAAGTGTTACGTATTTAAAGATGTTCAGGTACGTATTACTTACTCGTCGGTGGATTGATTTCAAAGTGAATTATTAGTATCAAAAAGGTATGTAAATGTGATCAATATTATAACTTCAAATATGAGAATGATCTAATTGGTAATGGTATGCTTGTATAATGAAGTATGGGATGAAATATTCTTATGTATTAGTGCATATTCTGCCCAAAGGCCTTATGATTTGAGTACGGGTTGGGTTCAGCTAGATGTGCCAGTACAAGGTAAGGATTATATTCTGTAAACTTACGTATATGTAATAAGGAATATGTTTGGTTCTTTAGGTGCCTACAGAAATTTAGTACTTGTCATGTTGAAATACTTGAAAATATGGATGTGATTATGAACAAGTGGAAAGGATTAATTAAAGTTGTAAATTGGTGAAGAATGTGCTTACCATGTGAATCCATCTTCAGTTGATGAAGAATGTGCTTTGGAAATATTCGACCATCTAGATCACTATTGTACGAAAGTATATATATGTGAAAGTTAAGTGATGCGTTTATTGATATTATAGTTCGAGATGAAGCTCTAGATTAACTTCATCGAACAGTTGAAATGAATGACCAAAGATATTGAATGAAAACACTTTGTGACTTAAAGCTCAGGGCTAAAGAAAGGCGAATTAAATCATGTGAAATTTTGGTTAGGTATATTGGGTCAAATGAGATTTTATCTAGATTAAGTATATGTGAAAAACGTCATTGATTCAACAAAATTATCGTTTTGCTTAAAACTTACTAAGCTTACGAAAGCTTACTCTGTTCATTCATGTTTTTGGTCTGTAGGTTGTGGATTCTGACTACTAGCTCGGGGATCATCAACACTTCATCACACTATCTACCATTGCGGTAGCCATGAGATTGGATTATCTTATGGCATGTATAGAATAGACTAGTAGTGAAAGAATAATTTGGTTATTGTATATAAGCCATGCGAAAATGACATCTTTTGAATGTTTACTTATAGAAGTTTACATTTTATCCCTGGCTGTGTTTAGTGTTTATCCAAATGAATGATCTTAAAAAAAAAAAAGTTTTACCGTTTTGTCATGAGTTACAAGTCTGGTAATGCCCCTTACTTATTCCGGCGATGGTTACGGGATAGGGGTGTTACATTGATTCTGTTTGGGATGGAAGTTTACCTTGGGACTCCAAATAGCTAACCGTGAGCGCGAGCTTGCTCACTTGCTTATCCAACTCCTGCAAATGCATGTCAGTTTTTTGTTGGAATTTTCCAGTGCTATTGGCTAGCTTTTCCACTATGGCTTCCAAAGATGACTTTGGGGGTGGTAACAGTTGATTCTGGGGTGGCTTTGTTCGTACGGTTGATTGAATTGAGGATTCGACCCATAACTTAGGTTTGGGTGATCTTTCCACCCCACATTATACAAGTTCGAGTAGGGGTCATATCGTCTTTAGGGTAGTCCTAGAAAGTTTCCTCCAACATTTGCTTGTTTTGTCGAATCCTCCTGTCAAATCAGACATGAGTCCATCGGGTGGTCTGGCTTAGCGCAAATTTCGCATAACCGTGCTAGCTTGTTTTATCTAAAAGCAAAGTTTGAACAACATTAGTCAGCTTATCAATCTTATCTTCTAGAGATAAAGAACTTAACCCATAAACCCGTCTCGTGGGTTCTGCAACTGGTCGGAATTGTTGAGAGTTGGCAGCTATGGTTGAAATCAACTCTCTTGCTCTTTGAGGCGTCATGTTAATAAGCGCCCCCCCCCACTTGCAGCATCTATCATTTTTATTTTCATCGAGAGTAAACCCTCATAAAAATACAACAAGAGTGACTGCTCAGTCAGTCCATGTTGTGGGCATCTCACACACAACTTTTTGTATCACTTCTAGTAATCGTAGAGCGATTCAGTGTCCTTCTGACGAATTCCTACAATGTCCCTCCTTAGTTCAGCCACTCGCGCTGTAGGGAAGAACTTGTCAAGAAACAAACTAGACATGTCAGACCATGTGTTGACAGATCCCGGAGGCAAATAAAATAGCCAATCTCTAGCAGAGTCGGCTAATGAGAACAGAAAAGCACGAAGTTTGATTTGGTCTTCTGTTACTCTCTGAAGCTTCATGCTTATGTACACCATATGGAACTCCTTAAGGTGGGTGTGCGGATTTTCATTTTGTAGTCCACAAAAAGTGGGCAGTAGATGGATCAAACCCAACTTTAGCTTGAACGGTTTCCTTCCAGATAGGTTATACATAAGGGTTGTTATTCATACGGTGCCGCTGCGAGCTGGCATATCGTCTGTTCGGCCATCTCGTTTGACTTGTCAAAAACTTCTTCGGTGTAAGATATAGTTTCAAATCCAGGAATTGGTCATTTACCACGTCGTATGGCTTCTCTTCGTAGTTTTCGGGCTAATTTCTCAATTTCTGGCTCAAACTCTAGATTTCCCGGTTCTGATCTGGTCATAAGGTAGTCAAACAAAATTTAGAAAATATCTCCAATCCCCGGCAACGGCACCAAAATTTGATGGGCGTCGAAACCACCAAATATAATTCTACAAAATAACTCTTATTAGTAGTAAGAATGGTAGTAGGGTCGAGTCCACAAAGATTGGATGTTATAATCTACTTTCGTGTATAGCTTATGATCAGATTTTTTGTTGTGTCGCAGGTAATGGCAATAGTCGTGCCCACGACTCCAATCGTACCTGTAAAAATTAGAAATAAAAGTAAATCGGGGGTTTTTGAAATGTTTAGAAACTAGATAATTGAAACAGTTTAAATTAAATGAATTAGAAAATAAATTCAAAATTTTGCAACAGATAAAATAAGCCTTAGCCTTAGGCTCAGTAAATTTCATATCAAGAATCGATCCTCAAAAATTAATCTTCTCCTCCAAACGATAAGCTGGTTATAGCAGTTAAGAACATCCTAACCAGCAATTCTTCCTCTAGTAGTTGGTTCCGGTACGACCTGCAAACCAACCCTTACCAATTATCTAACCGAGATACACGTGTTCCCGATTCAAGATTCTGGCAGAATTGCATTCTGAGATCCAAATACAGCACGGCCGATTCGTTTCTCCTATCAGAAAACACGACTCCAACCCAATGAGCTCTTTTTGACTTGAAATCAAATTATCCTTAAGAGATGAGTTGTCAATCTCGATACTTAGGAAAAAGGTGAATACCGATTGGAAGGATTTTAAGCTCAAGTACAAATCTCATGATTCTCGACCAGAAAGTACACCGGCCTAAAGCTAAGATAGAATTTAGTTAAGCATGAAATTGTTCATGCTTTGTGAGCTTGGAAAGAAGATTGATGATTTTGGCGAAAAAATGAATAGAAAGGACTTTGAGAGCAATTGGCCCAATTATGGAAAAGAAACAAAAATAGGAGATAAGGCTACAGAATGTAACGTCAATTTGAAGAGAAAAAACTGATATTCCAATTCCAAACTGAAGAAGGAAATACAAGTGAGAGGGTAATTCAATTCCAAATTGAAATAGGAATTTAGAATTAAAAATGGATGATTTTCTAAGAACTAAAAGCCCCTATTTATATACATGTGGTTTACTAAAAATAGCCTAACCTAAATTAATAAAATAAAATAATAATAAATAATAAAATAAAACAAAATAATATCTTCCTATTTTTAGCTTTTTACAAAGTCAAAATATATGATAAATCCTTGGCTTTCTCCATCTTTTTGATTTGGCCCCAATTCAACGATTTGTCTTTCAATTTGACCCTTTGTTGTTTGTTTTTGACCAATTGTATCGCTGACAAGATTAAATCATAAAAACACCAATTAAGCAGGGATCAATTCAGAAATAAACCAAATTAAACACAAGAATCATGTAAATTAATATGTTTATCACTCATGGAGCTATGGAACTCAAAAATGGCAAGACTGGCTCTAATTTCAAAGTTAATGGCCAATGTTTGAAGCATTATTGGGGAGCTACCATGCTTCATGATAAACATTCCATTGCTCTTCAAATTGCATAGTGTTTTATTTTGCTTGATTTTCTTTAATTAATTTGCTTTTGATTTCTTTCTTTTATCGGTTTAATTGATTTTTATTTATTTCTTTTGTTGCAGGTAGATTTTGGCCCAGGCTTTGTCATAGTTAGCCTACTTAGGATACTTGTGAAATTTTTAGCTTAATTTTTATATATATATATTTTTTCTCTTTTCCCACCTAATTTTTACTTTATCATGTCAGGCCATAATTTCAGGCTAATATTATACCCCATGTTATTGTTATATTCTTTCTCATTTTTACCCTAGTCGATTCATTTTCTTTCTCCAAGTTATTTTCAGTTTATTCTTTTTCACGATTTTTAGTTTTTCCTACATAACTGTAAAGGTCTTAAATTTTTCTTTTTATAGTTCCTATTTCTTCTCAAATTGCTCGACATATGTCATCTTCATCAACCTCTATGCCTCCAAGAACATTGTTCAACAAAGCCGTTGAAGAAAAATACAACATGAACACATCAAAGTGACCCTTGTGTAGGCTTTCTTTTTCAAGACACAGCCTTTATGGGATACACTGAAGCAATTTCTTCCGTGGTAGAAAAACATGGATAGCAACTCTTTTTCCTTCATCCTGATGATGTTATTACAAAAGTTGTAAAGGAATTTTATGCCCATTTAACCTCTTCAGGTAATGCTTTCATTTATGTACACAGTGCTTCGGTGTTATTTGATGAATATTCCATCAACGTACAATATGGTTTATCTGAAGTCCCTGATGAACATCCTCAACTTGTCAAGATAGTAACAGTAGAAGGAATCAATCAAGTTCTTCAGGATTTAGGCGTGGAAGGGACCAATTTGACAGTTTCTCAGAATGACTGCTACATCATCGACCGTGTTTCTTTGAAGCCTCATTGTAGGGTACGATACCATTTTATTAAATCTCACCTTAGCCTTTCAACTCATAACTCTTTTATTTCCGAGGAACATATGTTGTTACTGCACTGTTTTATGACTGAAAGAAAGATAAATGTTGGAAAAATTATTTTTAGAGAAGTTCATCGTTGCGCACAAAAGAATGTTGGCACCCTGAATTCTCCATCTCTCATTACTGCACTTTATCAATAGGTCAATGTCCCTATCCAAGAAAATGAGGAAAAAATCTCTAACAAAGGAGTCATTACCAAAAAGGTTGCTATGATATTTTCAGGGGAACAAGTGCCACGGCATCCTGGCTCTACATCAACCTCTTCTCCACCTACTAGTACCCATTATGCTCCATCCACATCTCACAATGATTTCGAGCAACAAGTGCTCGGTGCTTTTGATATTTTAAAACAAAAGTTTCGTTTGATGGAGAAGCAATAACTTAGGACAGCTACAGATCTAAGAAGGGCTCAAGATTAAATGACTTTATTTTGGGGCTATGTCACAATGAGGGATAATGCCATCAATAAATCTCTTCAAAAAAACTTTACCAGGCCCATGTCTGCATTCCCTACTTTTCCCAAAGAGTTATTATCAGATCTAAAGGATGAAGTTGAAGCTGTTGTGACGGACACTACAACACATCCGGCCACTACAGTAAAGACAAACAACGAAACAGAGGGGGAAGATGAGAAAATAGAATCGGCGAACATTGAATCAGATAAGGAAGGAGATAATATGAATCAAACTTTTGTACCTCAGGAACTTGCTACTGCACCTCAAACCACTGCAACCATATCGAAGCAAGATCGTGAGATTAATCAACTAATTGATGATCTCACGAAATCAGATGATGATGAAGAAGAGGTGCCAATCAATCAGCTCAAATGGAAGCAGCGATGCAAGCACGCTACCAGGAAATCCACTCTACCGAACTAAAGTAACACAAATCCTTTTCAAGCTTTTGATTTTTCTTTTCAATTGCATATTTTTCATTTTTATTTGCATTCGTATTTGTTTTCATTGCATTTTCAACATATCTATTTGTTCTTGCATAAGTGAAATTTTGTCTCTAATTATGCATTGAGGATAATGCATCCCTTAGGTTTGGGGGTGTGTTATACATATTGCATGAATGAGATATTTTGTTTGAACATTAGATCATTTTGTCACTCACTTTGCCATGACATACAAATGCTAAATAACTGTTAGACCATGAGAAGTATATTGTTATTTATGATGTTCGATGAGGATAATAACTCTTCAAACTGTGAAAATTGTGATAGTTGATTAGGTATGTTTGGCTTAGAATAGTTGTGTGAAATTTGATGCTTAAAAGTAGAATGAACTATGTATAATCGCAATTGGTCTATAGTAGGTTTCTTTTAATACACTTAGAAGTCTTGAAACTAAGATTAGTAAATTATCATCATGTAATAATAAATACCACAACAAAATAAAATAAAATGTAAAAAGACACTATAAAGCACTCCAATGTTTGAAATTGTAACACCCCCTAACCCCGAACCGTCGCCGAAACAGGGTTACAAGGAATTACCGGACATATCAGACAACTTACGAATAATTCAAAAATAAAATAACATTCATAGTATAATTTAATAACTATGTCCCTATAATGAACTCTCGAAGTCTAAAACATGTATTAAAAGTGAAACGGGACTCATTCAAGTACTCTGAAAATTTTTTTTAAAAATTTGGACAGCATTTCTGCTTATTTTTACATAAAACCTCCTGCAATTAAAACCGTATCCATTTCAAACATAACCATTTCAACCAACTCATTTCACGTACTCAATTTCTATTCTAAATACCTTCTAATCAAACTCAATCAATATAATATCAATTTAAATTTATCAATGTACTAATTAAATTGAAATGGATAAACTTTTTTCATTATAATTCTTAGACTTGTAATACTAACATATTTAACCATTTATATTCAAAACATAATAACATTTATACACATCCTATGTACATGCCACATTACCAAAAGAAAATATGCATCACCAAAAGTTTGCTGAAGTCGAGTCTGGCTTTGAATGCTAGTTCAGTACTTGACTTCTACAACCTGCTCACGGAAACAACTGTATGCTGAGTATGCATATACTCAGTGGTATCACTATAATTCAATTTATAATTAAATACATTAAATCACACACATACTTTTACACTACTATTATCATCACTTAATGAACAATTCAATCTTTTTATGTTACCATTTGAATATATATATCATTCTTATTTCTTTATTTCAATTCTCACCTTTCACATATGTCATATCATTCAAATTTAGTTTTATCAGTAAATTTATTTCATTTGTCCCTATTAACTTGACTCTGGCTCAGCGGATACACAGATTCCAACCAACACACCAGTGCGGTACATTGTGTCTTAACGGTACACAAAACCTAAATAGTAATCAGTAACGGTAGCAATAACAGTAACAGTATTCAACACACAAAATGCTGAATCTGTAACAGTAACGGTAACAGTAACAGTAGTCAGCACATAAGTGCCTGTTCAGTAAGCTGGCAAAAACCCGTACTCTTCCATGTCCTATGGCATGCCAACTATATCCGACTAGTCTGTCTAGTTAATAGGGTACTCAAATAATTTTTCAGTACAATTTCCAGTTCGATTCAATATTAATTATAATTTATTATTTTGATCAGTTTTTCACAGTAATACAGTAATTCGTTTCATCAGAAATTTTACAGTTCAATACAGTATACATAACAATATTCAGTAATTTCACAGTTCAATTCGGTATTCAAAACAATATTCAGTAACTCATAAATTTAGTTCAATATCAATATCAATTTTAATACCCAATCACAAATTTTATCAGTTCATTAAATACTTACCTTAAAATACTCACCGCACATACATATTAAATTAAACACATATTAATTATAAAGCTTGAGTTATAGTGATACAAATCAGAATTTTCTTCGAATTTAATCCTCGATGATCTTTTCTTTTCCTTTTTGGGTCAATGCTTCAGGCTCGATATTAGCTACAAACAATTAAAATAATTCCACAATTATTACCATAACACAATTTAAATGCTGAAATTTGTTTTTAACTTTTACTTTAATTTCAAATTTAATCCTAACTAAACCTATTTTTTTTCTCAATTCATACTTTTTTGCTACTCAATTTCTTGCCAAACTCACATTTAATTATTTAATTTTTATCATATTTTCATAATTTCGAATTTATTTCAATTTAATCCCTAAAACTCAAAACTTATAGCTTAGTTTACAATTCAATCCTTTATTCAATTCCAATTAAAATTTCTATCAAATAAACCCCTAATTCCATCATTTGTTCAACATAAACCCTACTCAAAAATCTATTAACTTTCAAAATTTCAACTTAAATCCAAGAGTATTTCACTCTAGGATTCCAAAAACATCAAATTTATAAGAAAATGACTTAATTAAACTTACCAATTAACCTTCAAGTTTTAAAACCTTAATTTTCCCTTTCTTCTTTCTTCCCTTTTTTTTCTGCTCTATTTCGAAATGGCCTCTGTTTCTTCTCTACTTTGTTTTGTTTCTTTATTTTATTTCATTTCTTTTATTCTTTTATTTTATTAACTTAATAATAACAATAATAATAATAATTATAATAAATATCTTATTTAATAACAAATATATATTACAATTGGACACACATATATTTTACACTTGCCTATTATCATCACCATCCAATTGTCCTTATTTGATTTATTTTATATAATTTAATATTTTAATATAATAAAAATCTTTTTACTTAAATAAAAAGTAATTAAATAAATATATTACAAATGTATAAATATATGCATTACACTTGTACAATTTAATCACCACACATTTGTCTTTATTTTAATTTATCTTTAATAATAATAATAGTAATAATAATAATAATAATAATAATAATTTAATATTAATACTAATAATAACATAAAACCATAACAATTAATAATTATAATAATCAATTATATAATATAATATATATAATCTAAATAAAATCTTAGATTTTTAATACATTTATGCCGCCTCAACCATTACTTAATGGCATATTTACCATTTTGGCCCTTTTTACTTAATGACATATTTGTCATTTTGGCCCTTTTTACTTTCTATTGCTTTAGATTTAAACTTTTACCTCTTATTCAATTTAGTCCTTTTTGCTAATTACTCTAAATTAAGCTAAATTCACCTAATTAAAATCTAATTAGACACACCACTAAATTCATAAATATTTCTAATAATTATTTTTAAACCCGGTTCACTACGTCGAAGGCCCGATAATATACTTTTCCGGTGCCCACGGATTTTGGGTCGTTACATTTCTCCCCCTTAAAAAATTCCGTCCTTGAAATTTCACCTGAAAATAAGTGAGGATATTGTGATCTCATAGTTTCCTCCGGCTCCCATGTTGCTTCTTCCACATTATGGCTTCTCCACAGTACTTTTACCGGTGGGACCCATTTGTTTCTTAATTCATTCACTTCTCGAGCTAGTATTTGAACTGGTTCCTCTTCATATGACAAATACGGTCGAATCTCAATGTCTTCAGTACAGATAATATGAGATGGATCCGATCGATACCTTCGTAACATGGAAACATGAAAAACATCATGATTTTTTTGTAATTCCGGAGGTAAAGCCAATCGGTAAGCAATTGGTCCAACTCTCTCTATAACTTCATATGGCCCGATAAACCGAGGACTTAACTTTCCTTTTCGGCCAAATCTTAATACTTTCTTCCAAGGAGAAACTTTGTGAAACACTTTATCCCCAACTGAGTATTTAATGTCCCGATGTTTCAGATCAGCATAAGATTTTTGTCTGTCAAAAGCTGCTTTTAATCTTTGTTGAATCTTCTTGACTGTTTCTTCTATTTCACGAATCAATTCAGGTCCAATTATCTTTTTTTCATTTAATTTTGTCCAACATATAGGTGATCGACATTTTCTACCATATAGAGCTTCATACGGAGCCATCTGAATACTGGACTGAAAACTGTTATTATAAACAAATTCAGTTAATGGCAAGTAATGTTCCCAACCAGATTCAAAATCAATAACACAGGCTCGAAGCATTTCTTCCAAAATCTAAATTACTCACTCAGATTGCCCATCAGTCTGTGGATGAAATGCTATCCTGAAATTAAGTTTAATACCCAAAGACTCATGTAACTATTTCCAGAATCTCAATGTAAACCGAGGATCTCGATCAGAAATTATAGAAGCCGGTATACCATGCAACCTTATAATTTCCCCAATGTAGACCTCTGCAACTTTCTGAAGTGACCAGTTCGTTTGACAGCTATAAAATCAGCCGACTTTGTAAGTCGATCAACTATTACCCATATAGCATTTTTCTTGCTTACGGACAATGGTAATCTCGTAATGAAATCCATCATAACACGATCCCATTTCCATTTTGGAATAGTAATCAGCTGTAATAATCCAGTAAGGACCTGATGCTTTGCTTTCACCTGTTGACAAACCAAGCATTTACTGACATATTCAACTATATCTTTTTTCATCCCTGGCCACCAGTACAATTCTTGTAATTCACGGTACATCTTTGTACCTCCAGGGTGTAGAGCAAATGGACCGTCATGTGTTTCTCAGAGAATTAATTCTTTAATCTTTGAATTGATTGGAATACAAATCCAATCTCGGTATATCAAACAATCATGTTCATCAATACTAAAATTCTCTGCTATCTCACTCTGAACCATTTCTTTTTTCTTCATTAGCTTATCATCTTCTAATTGAGCTGACTTGATTCGTTCAAACATCACTGGTTTAATTCTTAATTCAGCCAATAAACCTCTATCATCACTAATATTGAGCTGTGCAAACATCGATCGCAATTCAATTGATGTCTTCCTACTCAATGCATCAGCTACCACATTAGCTTTACTTGGATGATAATCAATAACACAATCATAATCTTTTAGAAGTTCTATCCATCGACGCTGCCTCAAATTCAACTCTTTTTTGTGATAGAAGATACTTGAGACTTTTATGATCTGTATAAATGTAACATTTTTCACCATATAAATAATGTCTCCATATTTTTAAAGCAAAGATCACAGCTGCTAATTCCAGATCTTGTGTTGGATAATTACGTTCATGTGGTTTTAATTGCCTAGAAGCATAAGCTATCACTTTCCCACTTTGCATTAGTACACACCCGAGCCTATTCAAAAAAGCATCGCTATACACAATAAAATATTTTCCTAATTCTAGTAAAGTCAAAACTAGTGCCTCTGTCAACATCTGCTTCAATTTCATAAAGCTTTCTTAACATTAATCATTCCAGACAAACGGAACATTCTTTTGCAATAATTTTGTCATCGGTAAAGCTATTTTGAAAATCCATTCACAAACCTTCGATAATACCCAGCTAATCCAAGAAAACTACGTACCTCTGACACATTTTTGGGAGTTTTCCACTGGGCGATTGCTTCAATCTTCATTGGATCCACTCTAATTCCATCTGCTGATAACACGTGACCAAGGATTACCACCTCTGATAACCAAAATTCGCATTTACTCAATTTCTTATACAACTGTTTCTCTCGTAACATTTGCAAAACAATTCAGAGATGCTGCTCATGTTCAGATTCGGACTTTGAATATACCAAAATGTCATCAATAAAAACTCCACGAACTGATCCAAGTACGGCTGAAAATTTTGATTCATAAGATTAATAAAAGCAGTTGGGGCATTTGTTAACCCAAATGGCATCACTAAGAACTCGTAATGACCATACCTTGTACGAAATGTTGTCTTCAATACATCACTTTCTTTCACTTTTAACTGATAGTAGCTCGATCTTAAATCAATCTTTGAAAATACTAAAGCTCCTTTCAATTGATCAAATAAATCATCAATACGTGGTAACGGATATTTATTCTTGATTGTCACCTTGTTCAATTGTCGATAATCAATACACAACTGCATCAAACTATCTTTCTTTTTAATAAATAACACTAGAGCTCCTTACGGTGAGGTACTAGGTCGTATAAAACCTCGTTCTCGTAAATCTTGCAGTTGTACCTTCAACTCCTTCAATTCAGTAGGTGACATATGATATAAAGGTATCGACACTGGATCTGTACCCGGGTATACTTCGATCACAAATTCAACTTCCCGATCAAGAGGTAATCTAGGTAACTCTTTAGGGAATACATCAGGAAATTCACATACAATTCTAATCTGACTACACTGACTTCCGACTGAATCAGAATTAATAACATATGCCAGATATGTTGTACAACCCTGATGAAGCAACTTATTAACTTTAATTACTGATATGATTCGAGCTAACCCACTAGTACGGATTCCATTTACCTCAACACTATCACCATCTTCAGTCTGAACACTGAATTTTTTTTTATAGCAGTCCAAAAATTACCCATGTTCAGCTAACCAATCCATACCAAATATAACATCAAAATCCCCAAAAGGCATTATTAATAAATCCACCAGAAAAGTTTTATCATATATCATTAGCGGGCATCTCGGGCACACCTGATTAACTAATATTGTTTGCCACAATAGACTTGATACTTCTATTGAGACTTTAGACATTTTTGTTTTTAATTTCCCCGACTCTACTAATTTTGAATTAATATATGAGTATGAAGATCTAGGATCAATCAAAGTATTAACAGACTCAGAATACAGTAAAAATATACCTATCACCATATCGTGAGAATTGCCTTCTTCTTGGGTTCTAACTACATAAGCTCTAGCTGGAGCTCTGGCTTCAGATTGATGTGTAGCTATATCACTACCTCTACCAGCTCCTCCTCTTCTAGAAACAGAACCTCCTCTGGACATTCCTTTACCTCTGGCAGTCGATACCGATCTCTGAGATGTGGCAAGTGTACTACTCTGAGTTCTCGGACAAACTTTAACAAAGTGTTCAGTAGAGTCACAGCGGAAACATCCTCCGATTTTCTTCCAGCATTCACCAAAATGTCTTTTCCCACAATAATCGCATTTATGATTTTCAATTTCCCAGGGCGGAGCTTTTACACTACTAGTAAAGACAATAGTCTGTTTTCCTCAGCTTTTGTCACCCCTATCAGACCGAAAGCTTGATCTCCAACCACTTCTTGATTCTCTGAATCTCTTCGATAATGGATTAGAACTGGTAGTTCCCATACGTTTCCCAGCTGATTTACCCATTTTTGACTTTTTATCCAGGCCCAGTACTTGTCCTATCATTTTCGCTCGCTCAACCAAATCAACAAGTTTAGTAATTTTGAGACTTACCAATTGAATCTTGATTTCATCTCGTAGTCCCCGTAGAAATTGTTTACAACTATCACCCTCGGTTGGAACATATTCTGATGCATACCTGCTCGGTCTAGAGAACTCTCGCTCATAATCCAGTACTGACATATAACCCTGTTTCAACACTAAAAACTCTTGCTTTTACTCTTCGATGTACATTTCCCCAATAAAATTTTTCTGAAATTCTTTTTGAAACAAGTCTCAGGTTACCTGATCATCCAGCAAATGCCTAACCGCAGATTCCCACCAGAGATACGCTTCTCCTTGTAACAGTGATACAACACATATCAAACTTTCTTGAGGGGTGCAATCTAATTGTTGCAAAACTCTTTTTGTTGATTCCATCCAATTTTCAGCAGCGGACGGATCAATTCCTCTTAGTCCCAAAAACTCTATGGCACTATATTTCCGTAGCTTTTTAATCGGGGCCCGTCTGACAGTAGGTATTGATGTAGTAGCAAGTACAATTCCCGCTACACTCTATAATACATCAGCTATAGCTCTTAACAGTTGTGAGTCATCTTTTTCTCTTCCTACGTTAGGAGGTTGATTATCTAACGGATTCACACTAGGTACAGCAGATTCAGTTTCTTCAAATTCTCGACTTCTAGTATACATTTCCTATTCAACATCATTCATTCTTTCATCTGGCATTTTATTTATAAAACAAAATGAAATAAATATATTAGCATCCAAAAACCCGACTCAGTTTCTACTTAAATGTGGCAAGTACTTCTAGACTCATTTACGAGCTTGATTTAGTCCGAGAATCGGCTAAACCTTAGCTCTGATACAAATAATTGTAACAACCCCTAACCCCGAACTGTCGCTAGAACAGGGCTACGAGGCATTACCGGACATATCAGACAACTTACGAATAATTCAAAAATGAAATAACATTCATAGTATAATTTAATAACTAAGTCCCTATAATGAACTCTCGAAGTCTAAAACATGTATTAAAAGTGAAACGAGACTCATTCAAGTACTCCAAAATTTTTTTTTATAAATTTCGACTGCATTTCTGCTTATTTTTACATAAAACCTCCTGCAATTAAAACCGTATCCATTTCAAACATAACCAATTCAACCAACTCATTTCACATACTCAATTTCTATTCTAAATACCTTCTAATCAAACTCAATCAATATAATATTAATTTAAATTTATCAATGTACTAATTAAATTGAAATGGATAAACTTTTTTCATTATAATTCTTAGACTTGTAATACTAACATTTTTAACACCTTTATACACATCCTATGTACATGCCACATTACCACAAGAAAATATGCATCACCAAAAGTTTGCTGAAGTCGAGTCTGGCTTTAGATGCTGGTTCAGTACTTGACTTCTACAACCTGCGCATGGAAACAACCATACACTGAGTATGCATATACTCAGTGGTATCACTATAATTCAATTTATAATTAAATACATTAAATCACACACATACTTTTACATTACAATTATCATCACTTAATGAACAATTCAATCTTTTTATGTTATCATTTGAATATATATATACCATTCTTATTTCTTTATTTCAATTCTCACCTTTCACATATGCCATATCATTTAAATTTAGTTTTATCAGTAAATTTATTTCATTTGTCCTTATTAACTTGACTCGGACTCGGCGGATACACGGATTCCAGCCAACACACTAGTACGGAACATTGTGCCTTAACGGTACACAGTACCTAAATAGTAATCAGTGACGGTAGCAGTAATAGTAACGGTAACAGTATTCGACACACAAAGTGCTAAATCTGTAACAGTAACGGTAACAGTAACAATAGTCAGCACATAAGTGCCTGATCAGTAAGCTGGCAAAAACCCGTAGTCTTCTATATCCTATGACATGCCAACTATATCCGACTAGCCCGTCTAGTTAATAGGGTACTCAAATAATTTTTCAGTACAATTTCCATTTCGATTCAATATTAATTATAATTTATTATTTCGATCAATTTTTCACAGTAATACAGTAATTCTTTTCATCAGAAATTTTACAGTTCAATACAGTATACATAACAATATTCAGTAATTTCACAGTTCAATTCCGTATTCAAAACAATATTTAGTAACCCATAAATTCAATTCAGTATCAATATCAATTTTAAAACCCAATCATCAATTTTATCAGTTCATTAAATACTTACCTTAAAATACTTACCACACATACATATTAAATTAAACACATAAATTATAAAGCTTGAGTTATAGTGATACAAACTAGAATTTTCTTCCAATTTAATCCTCAATGATCTTTTCTTTTCCTTTTTGGGCCGATGCTTCAGGCTCTATATTAGCTACAAAAAATTAAAATAATTCCACAATTATTACCATAACACGATTTAAATGCTGAAATTGTTATTTAACTTTTACTTTAATTTCAAATTTAATCCTAACTAAACCTATATATTTTTCTTTCTCAATTCATACCTTTTTGCTACTAAATTTCTTGCCAAACTCACATTTAATTATTTAATTTTTATCATATTTTTATAATATCGAATTTATTTCAATTTAATCCCTAAAACTCAACTTATAGCTTAGTTTACAATTCAATCCTTTATATAATTCCAATTAAAATTTCTATCAAATAAACCCCCAATTCCATCATTTTCTCAACATAAACCCTACTCAAAAATCTATTAACTTTCAAAATTTCAACTTAAATCCAAGAGTATTTCACTCTAGGATTCCAAAAACATTAAATTTATAAGAAAATGACTTAATTAAACTTACCAATTAACCTTCAAGCTTTAAAACCTTAATTTTCCCTTTCTTCTTTCTTTCCTTTTTCTTTCCTGCTCTGTTTCGAAGTGGCCTCTGTTTCTTCTTGGACACACATATATTTTACACTTACCCATTGTCATCACCATCCAATTGTCCTTATTTTATTTATTTTATATAATTTAATAGTTTAATATAATAAAAATCCTTTTACTTAAATAAAAAGTAATTAAATAAATATATTACAAATGTATAAATATATGCATTACACTTGTATAATTTAATCACCACACATTTGTCTTTATTTTAATTTATTTTTGATAATAATAATCATAATCATAATTTAATATTAATACTAATAACAATATAAAACCATAACAATTAATAATTATAATAATCAATTATATAATATAATATATATAATCTAAATAAAATCTTAGATTTTTAATACATTTATGCCGCCTCAACCATTACTTAATTGTATATTTTCCATTTTGGCCCTTTTTACTTTCTATTGCTTTAGATTTAAACTTTTACCTCTTATTCAATTTAGTCCTTTTTGCTAATTACTCTGAATTAAGCTAAATTCACCTAATTAAAATCTAATTAGACACACCACTAAACTCATAAATATTTCTAATAATTATTTTTAAACTCGGTTCACTACGTCGAAGGCCCGATAATATACTTTTCTGGTGCCCACGAATTTTGGGTCGTTACAGAAATTGTTGAGTAGACCAGTAATACTTTGTTTGTTCCATTGTATTATTGATCAGAAAAGCAAGATCAAATAAGAGTAAGTAAAAAAAAAAAGTTTGGGGGCACTCCAATGTAGTAGTAGGCTGAGTAGCTAAGGGGTAGTTGTTTGCTCCATCCATCTTTTAGTCAAAATTTTTAGCTTCATGAGTGAATTACATTCAAATTGTGGCGTGATGTAATACCTGGCAATCTAGTGTATGGTCTATTAAGATTGTCAAGTAAAGAAATCATGTGACAAGATGAATTCCCTAAAAAAATTATAATGCAATGATAGAATAAGTATGAGAAGAAAAACTGAGTTTAGTGGAAAGATAAACTAAGTACATTAGGAGGTGCTTACTATAGTTAGAATTGCATGACTATTAATTGTATTTTTAGGTAACATTTTCTACACTTTGTATGCTAAACGAAAATATAAAATTTGAACCAATTTTTTTAGACTGAATATTGATGAGAATGGAGGTAAAAATATCTTTCATTTGGTTCAACAATACAAGAAGCAATTGTGAATTTATGGCAAATTTATCCATTCATGCATTAATACATATTCTGTTTGAGGAAAAGTAAGAACTCAGGTTTGGGGTGTGATAACTCTTGAAAAGAGTTATATTTCGAACCTTTAAGCTTGATTAAATGTCTGTACTTAAATAGATATATTTGCATTTTTAGGTTATTTTTAGAACGTTGCATAATAACGCTTGGATTGTGCTTCAAATGTCATTTCATGTTACTTTTACTGTTGGGAAGAAAGGAATTGGTTGTTGTATGCAACAGGTGTAGGAAGGATGAAGAAAATGAGAAAAATGAGGAAGAGAATGAAGTGAAATATTGCCATGGCAAAAGGTTGGATGGATTGTCAACAAAAATGCAATGGTAGTTCTAGTAAAATGCTGACTCAGCACTCAGTCCTTGTCGCTCTCAACCAACTGGACGTGTACCAGATAATTCCAATTGAAAAAAGAGGGAGAAAAGTGCGTGCTGAGAGGGGGGGCCTACCCTATAAAAGGGGAAAGAGAAAAGAAAGAAAAGAAGAGGATTTTTGGACGGGGATTTTGGAGAATGGTTTTCTCTGCAAGAAACTCGTGAGAAAAAATCCAGAGAAAAGGGAGAGGGTAGAAGTTTAAGAACAGAGCGGAGACACAATGAAAGGGACAAGCAATCAGCCTTGGGTCTTGCACAATTCAGTAGCGTCAAAGTGAAAGCTGGAGTGGCAAAAGCTTACTGTAGTTCTACCTTCATTCTATTAATTAATTTATGTGATTTTTATATTGTTAGTGATGATGTTGAATGTTATTCTAGTTTTAGATTTTAAATCCTAACCTATGAGCTAATTTCATTTGGGTTGGAATTACTAGATTTATCTTGATATATTTGATGATCATGGTGATATTTTGAGTAGATCTACTATTTTATTCAGTTTGGATTATTTTAAACATATACATGCAAGCTTTAGACGTAGATGAATGCATGGTATATCGTTAGACTTGATTTAATTCTGAAAAGGTTAAATAAGTTGGATCATGATCGAATGATACAAGTGAGCACTCAAGTGAATACTCGTAGCACTATAGACATAGAGTTGTGATCTGTACATAATGAGGAAGAATATTGTTAGGTATTGTTCTTGAGACTTGTAAACGTACAAAGACTTAGAATGATAGCTTTAATTGTAGCTCTTGAAAGAAGCAGAATGCAGTAGTTATACTCTGAGTAGTAATTTGGTCAAGATTTTGCCATGACATTATTATGTTATTAAGATATAATCCAAGTAATTCCAACCTTCCCATTCAACAACATCAATCCTTTCAACTATCTTATAGAATTGCCACATTATTTTATTCATTATTTTATTTTTTATATTTCATACATTAATACTTCACTTCAAATTATTGTTCTGTTTACTTTACCATAAGCCTAATTAGTATAGTTGCTAATAATAACTAAACCATATTTTTACCTATTCTGGTCCCTGTGGAGACGATCTCGCTTATCACTTTATTATTTGATTTAACGTGTTATTTGCACATTCACATTATATATTCACACGCGACAGATAGCAAATAAAAACATCTGAAAGGAAGTATAACCACAAGAAACAAATAAACACGTAAGAAACGTCAAAGAAATCAAAAGGAGATCTTCAATTTTGATGAAAATCTACTTCAGAGCCAACTTCAATGGTGTTTTTCAAGTTGTTTTCTTTAATATTCTATAACAACTCTCTCATATCTTCTTATTTTTGTCATATATAGGTCTTAAAATGCCCGAAAAACCTAAAAATTACATTTATCCGCTGTTTGGAGTGCAAATCGCGATTTTGTCACAGTCTGGCACACATCTGTGTGCCCAACCCGTGTGGGAGAGTCTAGCCCGTGTGGCCCCTATATCTTGCTCTGATTTTCCAATTTTTCGATTTTCACTCGTTTTTGGCACCTTTTTCTCCCAAATGCTCTACTGATTATAGAAAAATAAATTTAAAAGATTAGGAGCATAAAATTCATCATTTTACATCGAATAATCATCCAAAAATGCATTAAAAACGGGATTAAAATATGTTACTTTTATCACTTATCATATATTTTCCCTTTATGCTAGTTATTTTTTTCTTGTGAAGTTTAAAAATTCTATTAGCAATGTACCAAATATTTTCATTTTTTTTACCTAGATAATACAAAAAATTAATTAAAAAATAGGGCATGTTTTAGATTATTTACAAGAATGCTAAATTTTTTACTGTAAAAATGGGTGCCACTAATGTATCAGGCGGCACCAACCCAAAATACACATCATTATCACCCAGTCATTCCAAGTGGAAAAAAAATATTTTTTAAAGTGGTATAGCCACCTTGTTAGGCAATACCAAAAAATACGAGTATATTCTTTAAATATTGGATAAATATCGTACGTGTAAGGGAAAAAAATATTTTTTAAGGCAGTGTTGCTTGACACATTGGTGGCATTAGTTAAGATTTTTAAAAAAAAACTGGTTTTTAAAAAAAAGTCGAAAAGGAAAAAAAAAAGATGCTACTGTTAGATAGACTATCGTGATTGATTGGTAACGTTGGCGGTAGGATGTCAAGTCGGTGCCGTGATAGGTTGTCGTGACCAGTCAATCATAACAGCCTATCCAACACTAGCATTTTTTTCCTTTCTTAGCTTATATATTGCATTTGGTCCCCCCACCCCCCACCCCCCAAATACAAAAATCTCAGCTAAAGTAAAAGGAGAAAAAAATTGTTAATTGTTTGTGTTGGAGTTTTAGGGAGAGATTGTGAAATTTTAAAGGTATGATTTTTTTTATTGCTTGTAATAATAATTTGTATATTATATGTTTATATTTTATTTTTAATATTTATATTTAATGTTTAAAATTATATTATTATAAATTATGTTTATATTTTATTTGTTAGTGTTTACGGCAGCTTGTGAAATTGTTTCTACTAGCGTGTATGTTTTAAGTTTTTGGCTTTTTTTATGTTTTTTAATTATATTTGAATGGATTAGTTATATATATATATATTCTTAATAACAATATTTATGTTTTACTATTAATTTGTTTAGAATAGAAAATTTCAGTTGCAAACATCCAAATTAAGGTAACTTATTTTAATATTTTTTTAGTTGGTGATTAATATTATTCTGTGAATATTTTATTTAAATAAAAAATAAATTTATTTATGAAAATAGGTTATGTTAAATATTATTTTGTGGAAGCATTATTGTTTTAAAATGATATGTTTATTAAAGTTTGTTTGTGCAAATATTAAAATGGATTCATCAATTAGAGCAATCGATCACATTGCCATGATGGTTCATGTGTCAATAAAAAAATTGCTACTTGCTATTAATGAGTGTTTTATAAATTTGCACGTCATTAATATTCTAATTTGCATATTTAAATAAGATGGTAATTTGTTATAGGCAAGGTGAATACTGCATATTAATAGAGCATGTCTATGGTCCGAGTTACCAATTGGACAAACATATTTTCCCATATTTGGATGCCACAAAATTTGGAACGACGGCACTGATTAGCACATTTAAGCTTAAGGCTAACTTGATATTGGCCTTGGTTGAGAGGTGATGCCCAGAGACCCATACATTTTATTTGTCGTGTAGGAAGTACACCATCACCTTAGAAGATGTTGCATTGTAACTCAGGCTCCCAGTTGACAATGTTGTGGTAACGGGTTCAAGTAAAAAGATTGAATCTGCATCGTTTTGCTATCAGTTGCTTAGACAATCATTGGCTAATGGTGCTACTGAATTTTCTAGTTTAAACTTTTCTTGGCTCAAGCAAAATTTTGAAATTTCATAGAGTACTGTCTTTGAGTGGGAGAAGATGTGCGCTGCTCAAGAGTATATAATGGAGCTGATAGGGGGTACTTATTCTGGACTTATATAATAATAAATTGCACCTAATGAACTTTCCTATGTTGGTAGATTTTCAAGTTGTTCGTTTGTATAATTGGGGTTCAGCAGTATTGGCAATGTTGTATCATAAGCTTTGTCGGGCGACAAAGCACGATACACAATATATAGGTGGTTGCCTACTATTATTACAATCCTACACATTGTACAGGATGTCATTTCTAGCATCACTGAGTCACCAACAATATGTTTTCCCACTTGTAAATAGGTAAAAAAAATTAAAACATTGATTAAGAATGATTTTTTATGAAAATGTTATCTAACAATTTTGTTTTCTTTTTAGATGGTGTACTTGCCCGGGGATTAGGAAGTCAAAAACCCTTGCTCTATATGGACAAATGAATAAGGCATACACCGGAGAGCGAGTAAACCTTTTTTCAAAATAAAATTATATTTATGTCATGTAACTATTTTAGTTATGTTATTTTATTCATGTCATTATAATCATGTTATTAATTGTGCAGTTCGTATGGATGTCATATGTTCCGTCAGATGTCGTGAGTGTAATTTTTTGGTTGGCTTGCGACCATTCATACATGTGCTGTATTAATGCACCCGTCCTGAATGTTTCAACCATTGAGTGGTATATGCGGCAATTCGGGTGTAAGCAAAGATGTTCTTGACGTTCTAGTCAACTTCGACAATGTCCACTGCAATAATAAGATGGGAAAAGATGCAAAGAATTAAACATTGGAGCATCAATAGTGGATCATAATATGGAATGCTTGGATGGATAGATGGCTTCGAATGGACTATTATATGGGGGATTTCACGCCCTTGGTCCACTACCAACACTAGTATATGGAGAATGAGTTACTGAATTTGTTTAGTGGCCAGTTGATGGTAGTCCCTACACACATGCATCGACGAAGATATCAACAAAGTGTACTGAGTGACTCTTAATCTCATCGAAGACATCCATTGCTTACTCTTGGGCCTAAAACCTGCAGTTGTTGAAGAAAATGCAGAAGAACCTAAACTTGCAGTGAAGTGTACCAAATCAACCTTGACCCATGCACATGTTGCAACGACGTGTAAATATGGGTACCAAAGAATCTAAAACCTCTCGCAGTCGCACCACCTGTTTCAGAGATCAACTCCATAATACCTGGTCAGGATATCCGCTCGATGCCCAACGAGCTTTGTCACCTAGAAAGTTTCCAACTGCTGGGAATATATTTTTACAGACATCGACCTCACTCTTTGTGTATTGACCGCCATCGCCTTTCTAAGCTCCCCGTAGTGAACTTGTCCTACCTCTATATGTTTTGCTTATTTCTTCCCTATTCTTAGCATCAAAATTATTAGCTTGTAGAATGTAGCTAAAAAAATGACTGAAATAGGCAAATGTTGTGTACACTTCAAGATGGCATTAACAGATTCTGTGAGATTGGTGGTCATATGACCATAGCGAGACCCATTATTGAAACATTGAGCTCATTGACACGACTTCATGCTACTGAACCAGTCATGTACATCACTGTTCGTTTCATCCTGAAGCCTTGCTATCCTCTGTCTAAACTGGTGTTGTTGCAACTCGTAACCTACATATGTATTTACATAAGATGTGTTATTATTCCTTTGAGTTTCTAAATGTATTTAAAAGATAAAATATATATATATGATTGTTGAATTACCAATGTTCGCGAATTAATTACGTCAATATCCATTCTTAAAGTCCCTATGAAAGTGAACCACAGTGTAACAGATGCAGTACACAAGTCTCTATAGAACTCTAGAATGCCTAATTGTCACAATTAGCCCTTTTGACTTATCAAAATTAATGCAAATGTCATATTTTCTAACAATGACTCTGCAAGTTCATTAAGAAAAATTGTCATGATTCCATGTTCTTACTCTCCACAATGGAAAAGTGTATCGGAGTATGTTCTAGTTATTGTCTTGTGCAATTGCAATAAGGAATATTTGTGTATTTCTCATACAGCCAGGTTCAATCAACTTGCAGTGAAGAAAGACCCTAATGCATGGATCGAATGTCCAGAACGCAGTGGAAAATTATTTTCCCTAGATCTAGTTTTTCATTCGAGTTGTAAGCAGGTAAGGTTTACAAGTCAACCACAATCCCTAGCATGTACTCATATATTTTGGCTAACCACCCTTGAAGTTTGTTGTACGACACATCCCAATCATCGTACAACTGTTCCATTTCCATTTGTTTAGCCCACCATGCTTTTCTATATGACACTTTGTACTGAAACTAAAATTGCATGTTAGCAATCAAGACCAATAAAGGAATGGTGGGCATGTCTTCCACCAGTGCCATGACATAGTTACAAATTAATTTCGAATCAAGTTTCTCAAGATCTTCCGTCATCCTTGCAAAAGTACATGTATGAGGCCTTACATATTTCCGAATCTCCTACAGTTGTGACATCTACATTAATGCAACTTGTACATGCCAGTTGCAACCTTTTGTAGACCTCTAACACTCCTCGGTATATAATGTCAATTTAGATGCAATGACTTTGTAGTCATTGACACTTTCATTCTATACTTCTTCATAGTCGCTACACATTCCTCCTTATTTGGGAATTATTGACCTACAACCAACTCTTCTGATTTAGGATCTGGCACCAACATGTGGGAAGGTATTATATTTGGGTATTCCTAGAACTCAGATGCATATGCAACATTAGGATCTACACTCAGTATGTAAGCTGAATGATCATTCCATATAACAATGCCCTGAGTCGGATTCCCGAGTGAAGGGTTGTTTATATTTTCATCATCATCTATGCCTTTGTCGTTTGTATCATCTAGAACCTTATCAAGAACGAGGTTGGTAAAGTCCTCACCCTGGTGATAAGTACCATCATCATTATCAAATCCTTTTTCATCATTTGTTTTGGTACAAATCACAAATGCATATATTTGTAAACGTGGACCCGAATTAGGGTTATTATACACAATAGGAACATTGTGTAGATTGTCGCCCGATGTCAATGTTGCTCCATAATCACACAGTTCTACCCATCCAACGTATTGTTGATTTAATAGAGTGACATTTTGTACAGAAGATCACCTATTCATTGAAGTTCTTGAAACCTCTATATAAGGGTAATGAGCTTCATATTGTTGATTTAATAGAGTGACATTTTGTACCGGTTCAACATCAGCTAACTCAGCGAATAACTCAATTGGTTCAACATTACCAAGCGAGCAATACAGTGCGATCATAGTCTCCACATCATCATCCCCTACAAGTTGCATCGCCCTATGTACGAATTTGAAGAAATTGAAAATTTGTAAAATAGTCTAAACATCCTCCTTCCATAACGCCAAGTGATTTTCGCACCAATCTTTTGTTTGATTTTATCAAGTTTTATACTCTTGTTAAACCTCATTCTTATTTGATGGCGCGATTCAAATATACAACCAATTTCGATTTGAAAAATTACCCCATTGAAATGGACATATACGAAAAATTGGTTTATCTTCGATACTAAATCTATAAAATAAATTAAAAATAATATATATTAATTGCTATTAAAACCATTCATACCATTTTAAAGCAATAAAACTTTTTTTATCAAATAATATAACTTACATCTCATACTAAAAATTAATTATCAATATATAGTCACATAATTACATAATTATCAACTAACCTTATAAACTCAAACTTGATTTTTGAAATGAAAAAAAAAATATTCTTGAGCTTCAATCTTGATTTCTAATAACGGTAGGGACCCAAGTTTGAGATTTTTCTCACTATTTCAAACTTAAGATTTCTACCGTTTAACTTTAACAACTCAATTTTTTCTCTCTCGGTTTGTTTTAGAGCTGATAAATAACAAAATATTTTTTGGGGGTTGGGGAGGGGGTTAAATAGAGTTCTAGTGCTATCAATCTGTCAAGCGGCATCCACCCATGTCACCAGCAGCTTTTTCTTTTCCTTTCCATCTTTTTATTTAAAACAGCCAACTTTTTTTAAGTCCCAACGGTGCTGCCAATGTATTAGGCGGCACTACCTTAAAAATTATTTTTTTCTTACACATACGGTATATATCCAGTGTTTAAAGAAAATACTCTTATTTTTTTGTGTGCCTGACAAGGTGGCTGCACCACTTAAAAGAGTACTTCACCTCGAATGATTGGGTGATGATAGTGCGTATTTTGGGCCGGTGTCGCTTGACACATTGATAACATCCATTTTTACAGAAGAAAACATACCATTCTCATAAATACTTTTAAAATGTCCTATTTTTGTAATTAATTTTTTGCATTATCTAGGTAAAAAAAACCCAATATTTTTGCTTTATGTTTTAGTTATTTTTTTACTTATAAAGTTTAAAAATTTTATTGATAATGTAACAAATGTCTTCCTTTTATGTTTTAGTTCTTTTTTTTTAGAAAATTTTTACATGTTGATAGTTGTATTTATATTTTGCATAATTTGTTATTATGGTTTATTTTGAATAACTTTTTGTTTAAAGTGATGCATTGAAATTCATTACAATTTTATTCATGATGTCAATTTATAATATTATTTTTTATTTGTTCAGAGTATTATAAATTTTTACATATTCTACACTTCAATAATTCATTTATATAGATATTAACACATGTATTCGCATCATTATATTGTTTAATAATTTGATATAGAGATTTAGTTTTAACTTTAAATTAAATTTCTTAAAACTAATAAATACAATATTATATACAAAACTTTAATCTAATTTTTTGGGATCGTAGATTCATTTTAATATTAAACAAAGCATAAATTATTTGCTTGATATTGTTAATTTCTTTGGCCCATAATTTCGTTTACCAGTCTTTTGCAGGAGAAGAGATGCAATGGCCCCGAAAGAAAGGAGAGGAAGAATTTCTAATAAAAGACTAGCCCGTATGTAGAATGACCCAACGGAGAGAAAGGATTACTGACTAAAAGAAAAGGATGGAATGAAGTTTTGAGGGAAGGTCTTAGGCAATAGCTTGATTGACAAGATATCCACGCACATAGAAAAAAAGGAAAGGTCGAACTAATTTCGTAGATGTGGGCTGGAGAGTTTTGTTCTGTCGAAATAAAAAGCAGCAAGAAGGATGAAATTGAGAATGGGAAAACTTATCTATCGATTGGAATGGCCAAAAAAAATTAACAGAGGCTGCCTCTAGGCCCCGAATGTGCAAAAAGTTAAAATTTTAGGGGCCACAATATAGAACTTAACCCGTTATGCATGAATTAACAGTAAGCTATATGTTCTTCATTGCTAGATCAACAGAAAGGAAACGCCGGTTCCAATGGTACAGATGGAGAAGCTAGCAAAGAGAGACTCAATTTGGGGTTGATAGTAGATCTGATAACTCTCGAATTGCCCGTTCTACTCCATAAATTATCATTTTGTTGATCTGTTTGAAAGCAAGTGAAATAAGTAAAAACCAAAACAACAAAAGTGTAAGAATCTAGATGAAAGGATATAAACCTCGAGATTGTCTTCTCTGGCCCTATGGTTCTTTGGTAGTTGGCGGAACTCCTCAGTTAATCGGAGGCATTCCTTGATACTCTGGGGAGATACAAAGTCCACAGCAACTTTGGTGCATGACTGCAGAAACAGAGACAATGAGAGCATGAGAGACAGAAAACGAAATTGTACAAAGAATGAGGATTGATGTATTGATTAATACCTTCAGATTCCTAACTTGGTGCGGACATCCGGCAGGAATAAAAACTGCCTCTCCAAGGTTTTGTTCGAACGTCCATGGCTCAACTCCTAGATAGCACAAATACTCGCATAAGGAATCCAGTACCGAGCAAGTGTCTAAACTGAACATCAAAGTGTATTTGTTGTACTAACCAAATTCCTCCTTCAATTTCCTTTTGTGCTCCATGGTGAGGTAAAACGATTGGTCATGAATTGGATGGATTACCTGAGCATAAATGCAACCAACTAGAATGTAAGCAAATGTAACTTAAAAGTGTTTCTTTCAATGTGCTTTGGTAAGAAAAAAGTGAGAAGCAAATAAGAGATTCATTTATAAAAAGGACAGAAAATGTAAGTCTTTCATTTTTCAATTCCATCAAGCAATGGACTGTAAAAAATTAATTTCTCTATATTTTTCCAGCATTCCTATCAAGTGCACCAATGGAAAGAAGTGTTTTGTTTTAATCCTTTTTACTTTACTCTTCAATTTTCTTTTCACTCTTAACGAGAAAAGATAAGCTCAACTGCTAACTAAAAGATATATTCAATTCTTATAGATTACCTTTTCAACTGGGGAGCAATAGATATGCCTGAATTCTTTAGAATGCTTTCTAAGATAAGCTTCCAGTTTAGGAACATCCTCCCTTCTGAAAATGTCCCAAAGCGCACCACCTGTGTTCTTTGAGTGGCCTGAATTTCTAGCTCTGAGCTCATCTATGTTATTATCCGAGTACCGATTCTGATCTGTGATTCCTTTTCTGCCTTCATTAATTGGATGCTTGTCTTCTCTATCTCTCTCTAAACTTTCCTTTGCATCCTGTGCCTTGTGTTTCATTTTCAATTTTTCTATTGCAGTAAGCTGCTCCTCACCTAAGGCTACATCTGCAGTATGTGTCAAAATATTTACCTACACCAATTAATAACAAAAAACAAAAAGGTCAGAAGATATTATACCAAGTACCCAAATGAGGTAGAAAACAAAGAATTCTATATCTGAACACTAGGCTCTGTTATAATGACTTCGTGATGGATTAAAAGCTAGACAATATATTTTGATATTCTTATGATTGATGTGTAAATATAATGTGCAGGATAAACAAAATATAGTGAATACTTGGCTGCTATTTCTTTTGGCTAATTAAGGCATACCGCATCTGACAGGTCATAGTGAAGCTTGGTGACTGAGTCCCCTCTTCCAAGCTCCTGTGAAATCCCATAAGCAATGTATGTTTTTGGGCCCAAGTCTGGTTTCAGGACACCAGCTGGCAACTTGACAGCAAGGTTAAGGATACCGGACCTAGGATCAGTGTATTCTTGAAATGGCAATATCCTTATAAATTCATCACAATGCCGAGGCAAAAGATCCTCAAAGTTATTAGACGGCGGCCAATCCTTTAACTTTAGCATCTCTGGCCAGAAGTTATGATAACTTCTTCCTTCCATATAGCCTTTGAAAAATTGGTAAGTATTAATCCCCACCTGTATATATTGCAAAATCAGACTTCAAATATAATGTAGCCGTGAAAAGAATGCATGAGAAAGAAAAAGAAAGTGGCTTAAAAGCTAAAAGGAGAGAACAGAACTAACCTCACAGCACGCTAGACAATCAATAGCCCTAACTTCAGACATCTCCAAACTAGTATGTAAATCCTCTGTTTCACATAAAGCTCGCCACATTACCATTGGTTCCCAACTTAAACCAGTTGAATTTGAAAGAGCATTGCGAACAATAACTGGTTCACCTTTAGCCCATTTCATTTGAAAGTGAGAAAGGTCTTCCTTTTGAATGTCATATGAAGTTGGGGAATGTAAGCAATTGTCATTGGTTCCTTCTCTAGAAACCCTGTGATGTAATGTATCTCTGCCTTTTACAGCACATTTATGCTTCAATATTCCTTGTCTAATTCTGCAGGCGCGCAACATTTCCCCAGCCTTTGCCGCCAAATCCGAAATCCATCCAACTGGAAAGATGCATTTTAGCTCCAATCTGCAATCACCACAACCATTCATTTCTCTGGGGGGACAAGTAACACTTCCATCACTATTGGCTTTCCATTGAATTGATCGCTTAGTTCGATCCTTCACTGTTTCACTTAGATAAGATCCTGGTAAAGGGTCGCCAGCATGAATATAATCATAACCTCTGTTCCTGTATTCATATGCAACTTCATCACGGCTAGAAAGCCTTCCCTCCCGAATTTCTTGACAACAACGAAGACAAAGTTCATATGCACAATTTGGGCAGCTACGATGAAGGTCAAAGATGGAAGTTGCACAGTGGTTACTGTTCCAAAGAGATGAAAAAGTGGAGGTGAAGATAAATTGAGAACTAGTGAACAATAGTACAATCACAAGATAAATTGTATGCTTATAGAAAGAGAAATGCTTTACCAATAGATACGCTCATCACTATAACAAAGAGTCTGTGGTATGTCAACTGCAGAAGGCAGCAACTCTAAACAGAGAACCTTTTGTAAGAACCAGAGAGAAGTTGCGGCTGAAGTTTGGTAAAAAAGGGAAAAGAAAAGAAGAGCTCAAACCTTGAATTTCTGCCTCAATTTCTATCTCCTGCTTTTGCATTTTGCATATTTGTATAAGGAAGGGAAGCATTGACTCAATCAAGTATTTCAGATGCTTAATCTTTTCCTGATATGTGATGTCCCTCTTTGATGTCTGTGGATTAAGCAGAATGAAAATTATTATGTGACAATTTCATTGGAATATTCATGGCCCGGTACTGATGAAATAAGTAATCAACCTCATAAGCAAAAACATTAGATTTCACTCACAGCACCACCATGGTAAAATCTTTTACTCAATAGACAGTTTTTCCAAAAGAATAAATCTGAGGCCATTATATGATTTAGTCATAGTTTATTTAAAGAGAAAAGTAGACCTTAATTAATCCACTTGAGTGCAAACAGATGCTGCAGTTGCAATTCCTACAACAAAATGGGCACTGCTTTGCTATTTCTTCTTTTGGTATATTGGGATACCTAATGCACCACAACAGTAACAATAAATGAGAAACAAAGTGTATTAGAAATAAAAAAATCTAAGCCTATTAGGTTGAGCATGTTACCATTGTCTGATGCAATTGACGCAATACACTTTCTCTTTACATTTCATGCAGGGAACAATGGTCCTTTCTTCAGTCATACACTGGTGACACTTCACATATTTTCTTCTGCCCTGTTTAAAGCAAGATTTCTCATAATTGTAGTCAGGAAAATGAATATCAAATTGAATAATCTTTATCGGACTAAAAAGAAATAAAATACCTTCACTTTGTTCTTTTTGCATCTGTCAGTGCTGCTAAAGTCACTTTCCAAATGTGAAACTGGAGAGCCTGAAGATGATGATGAGGACAAAGATGAAGAATCAGACAATGAAGTAACTATATGATCAGAAAGTTTCCTCGTAATCTCCTTAGGCCTTCTTTCAACCATCACACTGTCAAAATTTCGGCTTTTGCGCCGGTCTTTCATGTTCATAAACACGATAGCTTCCTCCTCCCATTCATCCAATTCTTCTTCATCCAGTGTAGCTGTCTTGGCTATTCCATTACAATGTCTCTTAGCCTTGGGAATTTTCTCATCCTCTAAGAATTCAAAATCCTTACTTAGCTTTTGTCTCTTTGACTGATTCTTTTTCCTTGCTAACAATTGCTTCGCATTGCCCTTATTTTCAGGTTTGGCCCTTTTATTTCCACAATGCACTGTCATGGGAATTCTTTTCTTTGTTGCAGGCCATGAATTTAAGGTTATCTGCTTACTTTGACCAGTATTACAGTTCTGTCGTTCTCGCTTTGCAATCATCGCCGCCATTGAGAAAGATTATAATTTATCAGAACCTGCAAAGACCTCATTATATAGCAAAAAAATGGTGATAAAACTTTAAAGACTTGGCATCCCTGTTTATATAACAGAAATCACAAAACGAAGAAGAAAAGAGCCTAATTTCAAGCAAACAGCATAAGTTTTGTATACCTAATTATAAAAAAGAAAAAAACTCCAAGCATTATACCTCTCATATGTCGGTGAATTAAATGTATTAAAGAAAAAAATCAGCTCAAATTAATAACAATAAATCGCAGGATAAGAATTTACGATCAATTGAAATAAAAGAAATCCAGATATTGAAACCTGCAACGTTGACTCAGGTCAAGTCAACTGAATTTTAGGATGAATTTTTCATCTAAAAACGCAGAAAATTAACACGAAACCTAACATCAACAAAATCACAACGAATAATCTTGAAACGCAAGTAATTCGGAAAGTAATTACAACAAATTCATCGATAAAACTTCATGATCCATTGAAATATAAAACCGATGCAGATATTAGAACCAGCAGCATTGGCTCAGATAAAGTCAACTGAATTTTAGGATTAATTTTCATCTAAATACAGAAAAAAAGGAAAAAATCAAGAAAAAAAATCACCGCGAACATTCTTGAATCACAAGGAAAAGAAACAGAGATATTGTTTTGAACGAAATTAAACGTAAAATATGAATCAAAGAGTGAGAAGACGAAGAAGACTTAGACTTACCTGATGGAAATATGGTGGATTCAAAGAGTCGAATCAATTAAATGTACTATATAATTAGCCCAAAAATCTCTTTCAAAGATCGTTGATCCAAATTTTCTTTAAATTTTTATATATAAAGAGAACAGAGAATGAGAAAATCAGCCTATCCC
Source organism: Gossypium hirsutum (assembly GCF_007990345.1). NCBI lineage: Eukaryota > Viridiplantae > Streptophyta > Magnoliopsida > Malvales > Malvaceae > Gossypium > Gossypium hirsutum. The sequence goes on along the minus strand of NC_053432.1, from coordinate 58,840,330 downwards.
AAAGCTGCGTTTTGTTTATTTATACCCGACGAGCGTGGGGCCAGATAGATATATATATTTTTTATAGTTTATATTTATACAATTAATATTCCCCTTATCTCCTCGTAGCTTCTTAGGAAAATAATATATTTTAATGTACTTGAAATCAGGTTTTCTTAACCCACGTCCTTTAGAACCACATAAATTTTTTTAAATATAAATTTTTCTCTTCTAAATAGATATCTTTATTGGATTTCAGATGATTTTTTTTATTTTCCTTAAAAAAATTTATTTTTATTTAATCTATAATAATTTAAATAACCATAACTTAATATTAATATATTTTTAAAAAAATTATTTAATATTAAATATTACTTATTTATTTTTAAGATATTTAAATATTTTTATTTATCCTAATGTGTCTTTTCATTTTTTTTAATATATGATAGTTGGTAAGAATATACGTCACTAAACCTTCCTGTAATTTTTTATATATTACATTTAACAATGTATAGAATAATAATTCACAAATAAAAATGTCTAAAATGCTTTAAATTAAATCAGAAGAATTTTATTATTTAAAGTTAAAAGAGATAATTTTAAAAATCGATTTTGAGCACATGATTGAGATCTTATTGTTAAATATTATTTGATTCCTTATAAAATTTATTCACTATCAATCTAATAAAATATTAGACTTATAATATAAAATTATTTTTAAATGTGAGTCAAACAATAATTAGAATATAAGAGCAATCGTTGGAAAGTAATGCTAATGGCTTTTGGGAATGAGACATTGCCTACGTCGGAGTTTATAGTGGGCGGTAATCCTTTAGGGTCGAATAGTGGAGTTGGTAGGGTGACAGAATAAGGTTCGTCGATGGTCGGATCTTCCATTGGATCTAGACGACCCAACGGTGGACATAAACGGTTAAATAGTACATAATGCATACCAAGTGAGGGCGCCGTACAAATCCACGTTAATGGGGTCTTCCACAAGGCTTAATCAACCCGTTGGCATGGAGGAGGATTTTGAACTCCCTGATGGAGATGTGGTAACAAAAATGGTGGACGGTATTCCATCGATTACATTCTCGGACTGCGTCTATAAGTATATGATAAACCATAAAAGTAATATATTTTTAATCTCATTCTTGATGCATTTTTGGATGATTTATTATGTAAATTAGTGAATTTGATGCTCCTAATCCTTTAAATTCATGTTTCTATAGTTATATGAGCATAGGGAAGTGAAAGGAGCAAAAAAGGGGCCAATCGGATAAAAAGAGCTGTTTTCATGATCCACACGGCCAAGACATTTCCACACGAGTTGGGCACACGCCCATGTACCAGCCTATGTTGATTTCGCACTATGTTTCTCTTTTAAGCGGAAAAAGCCAATCTTTAGGGATTCTGAGCATTTTAAAGTTTATAAATACACACTAGAAGAGTACCTGAAGGGCACGCAGAGAAGAACGAAGAAAAGACTCGAAGAACGCCATCGGATTTATTTCAGAAGCAAATCTCCTTCAAGATTGAAGACCTCCATTCAATTTCTTTAAAAGTTTATTTGGGTTTCTTTATGTCTTGTTGTTTTCCTAACTTTGAGATAATGTTATTGCATATTATGAACTAAATTCCCTAGATACCTAGGGAAGATGAAACCTATATGAATCTTATTATTTCATTTTTGAATTACATGATAAATACTTGATTCTTGTTCTCAATTATGTATACTTATTTCATGTTTTAATATTTTAGGATATTAATTCATGTTTAATGTGCTTATTTCAGTAGAGCAAAAGTCCCTATTTAAGAGTAGATCTAGCATAATTGAGTAGAGTTGCATACAATCCTAGAAATAGGACGATATAAATCTACCGGATTAGAGTCAAATCTAATATGGGAATCCATAGATCGAGTTAATGCGACAATAGGGGTTTTAATTAGAAAGAGATTTCAATTAATCAACTTAGAGTCAGTTATTTTTACTCTCGAAAGAGATGTTAACATAATTTAGGGATTTCTACGGATCAAGGCGCAAGTGAATAAATCATTTAATTCATATTCAAAATAATAAGTGAAGTCTAGGTGGATTCTTTCCTGGGTATTGTCTATCTCATTTGTTTTATTCAAATATTTTCCTAATTCATTCTTTGTTGCGTTCTTAGTAATTAGTTAGTTAATTTTAAATTAAAATCAGTCCCATTAATTTATCGGCTAAATAATAGAAAAATAGTCATTACTAGTACTTTTAGTCCTCGTGGATATGATATTCCTGACTCGCCATAGCTATACTATTATTCGATAGATGCACTTGCCTTTATTGTAATTTTAGTTAGTTTAGTGACCATCAATATATCAAATGGAAAACGACGAGGACTGTTATCGTCAAATTGTTGGGTGGGATAGTTGGCTTCAATGCATTATTGAATAAGATTTCTTTGATGTGGAGTCCTAGAAACCCTGTACAACTCTTGGATCTGGAGAATGATTTCTCTCTTGTGAGGTTTCAAGATGATGAGAATGTCAACAAGGTTTTGACGGGTGATCTGTGGGTAATTTTTAGGTGATATTTGTCTATTCGGCCTTGGTCGCCAGAGTTTTCGACGACTCATGATGAGGTGGACGTTCAGGTGATGTGGATAAGGCTTATGGGTCTGCCAAAAGGATATTATTCTGATTTCCTCCTTCGTATGATTGGACTATCGTGGTGAAAATTGACGAGCACACGGATAGGGCCTGGTGGGGAAGGTTTACTCATCTAGATGTGTGTATTGATTTGAGGAAGCCATTAGTGTAAAAAATCAAGACTAATGGTTGACTTCAAAGAATTGAATGTGAGGCATCACCAAATGTGTGTTTCAAGCGTGGCTTGTATGACAATGGAGCGTGTTTGTGTTCAAGTGTTAAGAAGTCGGAAGGTCAAATAGTCTTTACTGATCCAATTAAGGAGAAAACGAGGCTCCAATGAAGGGTGGAGGAGGAGTCATTTGGATCTTGGATGATAGTTAAACGCCAGAAGAAGGGGAAGGGCCAGAACATAGGGGCAGTTAAGGGAGATAATCATTACGTGAAGGCTAAGGCATCTCATTTCTTGAAGTTGAATGAAGACATGGGAGGGGTGATACCGTGACTATTGAATCAATTGAAGGATGTCTGGGTAGTCGCGCTAAAGGGCAGGACAAGGTTTCGAAGGTTGCTAGAGGTATGGGAAATAAGGAGCTAAAGTAGCCCCTTAAGCACAAAAAATTTAGCAGGCTAAAGGGAAGGATTTTATTATTGGTAGTGGACCCAAATTAGGGTCCAAGGGGTTTAAGCCTAAAAATATGAATGTAGGGGTTAAGCCTAAGCAGAGTCAAGCTTTGTTCGATGATGGTTTGTTAATGGGCCTAAAATCTTCAGTTGGTGAAGAATTTGTTTTGCTTTTACAACTCGTATATGTTTCTTCCAAGTTAGATAAGGATAAGCATAGGGCTATTCAATTTTTGGGAAAAGAGAAGGCCGAGTCTTCGAAAGGGAAGGAAAATGGGGTGTTTCGGTTTGGAAATTTGTATAAGGGTGACAATGGGAAGAATTCCTATGTAGCTGAAAGAGAAATGCTTCACCAAAAAAAAACCCTTCAAATATTATAATGAGTGAACCCAAGCAAGCCATAGTGGAACTGAAATCGACTTTAGAGGGTTTAGCGGATAATTTGGAGAGGGTGGCCGAGACTGCTCCTATGGAAGATGATGGTCGATCTGATGAAGATGGCTTGGACGATGGGAACAGTGGCAACATTAAGGTTAGTTACTGATGAAGTTTGTTGTGTTTGGGTTGGTTTTTTTTCCATTTATTTTTTATGGACATGAAGATAATTTTCTGGAATTGCCAAGGGGCTGGGCATCCCCAATTCTATAATAGAGTAGTTGAGTATAAAAAAGAATTTTTTTCCTGATGTGTTATGTTTGTTTGAGACTTGGATCAATGGAGTTAGGGTCGATTGTGTTATTAATAAAATTAGGTTTCCTAATTCTTTTCGGGTTGAAGCTAATGTATTTGTTGAAGGCATTTGGATAATCTAGAATGACAATTTTTTGGTGGACATTTTAGATGTACACCCTCAGGTGGTCTACATGAAGATTAGTTGTCGGCAAAGCTCAGTTACTTGTTTCTGTTCTGTGATTTATGCTAGCCCACAACCATCTATGAAACAGAAGTTGTGGTAGTATTTGGATTCACTGGCTGAGTTAATAGATGGGTCGTGGATTATAGTAGGGGATTTTAACACAATCTTTAATAGCTTGGAAAGGGCGAGAGGTGCTTGTAACAGCCCAAAATTTACCCTAGTCGGGAAGTGGTTTCGGGACCACAAAACCGAGTTATGAAGATAATTAATTGTTATATTCTATGTTTATTATGTGTGTACATGCATATGTGGAAGTTTCATGCCTTAATTTTGCCAATTGCATGAGGAATTATTAAATAGGGATCAACATGAGACATGGTGAAAAATGATAGGTTAATTTTAAAGGGGCTTATTAGTGCATGTCAACACAAAGGTGGACTTGCATGTCAAATTGCCCAATTTTCCTTATAGTGGCCGGCCAAGGTGGGTTGATGATGGGCAAAATATTTGTTGAAATTGATATTGGGTTATGGGATTTAATAAATAAAAGAAAAGAATGAAAATGTGATGAAAAAAAAGGGGCTTCATTCTTGTCTTCTTGGCCGAATTGAAGGAAGGAATAGGGGCAAAGAACTTTCGGCCATTTGAATGTTTAATAAGGTTAGTATATTGTGTTAAAGTTGTGAAATTTTAGCTTGTTTTAGGTTAATTATCATGGTTCTTACTTAGACCATGCTAATTCTTTTTAAAAAACTTTGATGGATGGATGGACCATTCGGCTATGGCTATTAAAGAAGGAATTTGATTATTTCCTTTAAGTTTTGATGGATAAAGAAACAAAAGGTTGTTGATGGAAGAAGTTAATGTGTTAAGAGATTATATGAAACTTATTCATGTTTATATATGTTATATGCATTGAAAATGGTTGATGATTTTGGAAGTGATTAGATTGAATCGGCCATGGTATATCCATAAACCCGATTTATGCTTGTTATGTGGTGGAAATTAAGGGTTAAATGTATGAAATTTGATGTATATTAACTATAGGTAATCACATACGTAAGGTCAAATTTAATTTGGTATATTCGGCCATATAGGTGTATATGTTTGTGATACTATTTTTGTTAACTCTTGATAACCGATTAAGGGAGTAATATTGGCTTATAAGGTTGAGTTGATTCATGATGTTGTATATTAGAATCAAAAATACTCAAGACTAGGTTACCATAATAGCGATAATGCATTCGGCCTTGAAGCATTAATCGAATATGGTTAAGGTTTTGATATTTTGAACAAGGATAATTGTGAAATGGAGTGAAAACCGTTAAATTATACATAAGTATCCAGCAAGAAAATTAAACTACTAAATGTGTTTATTATAGATCAAGACATCAAAGGGAGAGAATCAAGCAAAGGCAAAGAAAAGATCATCGAGTAGCCGAGTTGGAACCGTCTTACCCAACATAAAGTAAGTCATTAAGCATATAGTTGGTATTAATTCAAATGGTCATAACGTTTATGTAATGATGCTGAATGGAATGAATAAATATATATATGCATGTACGTATGTGGTGATGAAAGTGTTGAATGAAAAGAAAAGAGGTGAGGTGTATTGAGTTGTTGATCTCGGCACTAAATGTGCGGGTATAAACATTTATGACCATGAGATTGACGCTAAGTGTGCGGGTTTAAATTGTGCAGCACTAAGTGTGCGAATTGAATATGTAGCACTAAGTGTGCGAGTTTGACTATGTAGCACTAAGTGTGCGAGTTGACTATGTAGCACTAAGTGTGCGAGTATGATTATGTAGCACTAAGTGTGCGAGTTGATTATATAGCACTGAGTGTGCGGACTTAATAAATATTCTTGAATCATTATGGACACTAAGTGTGCGACACTATTGAGTCGATCACGGATAGCGGATCGGGTAAGTATCTTGAGTTCATGGCTAATAGGTGCTATGTTTATATTTGGAGTTGAGCTTGGTAACTTGAACCTATGTGACAAATATACTTGAAGTCACGTACATAAGATTTATCGTGGAATGGGTGAAAGGCCGTTTAGTTGTATGATTGTAACGAAAATAAAATGATTTATGAAAATGCCTCGAATATTCTATTGATGAGTATATGGAATGTGAATGCATGATTTGGTATGAGATTGAACCGATAGGTCGGAGGAACTATGGTATGGTTCGGTATGGATGGAGTAACTAGCCTCGTTCCATTTTGTTTCCTCTTGTGATAATGTTATTAATGGATGGTAGTGTATTGCTTATGACTTACTGAGTTATAAACTCACTCGGTGTTTCCTTGTCACCTATTCTATGTTTCTTGGACTCATCTCCTTTTGCGTGGTCGGGCCGTCATCAAAGTCATCACACCGGATAGCAAGTTTTGGTACTTTCTTCTTAGTTGGCTTAGGAGAACATTTCGGCATGTATAGGCTATTATGTTGTGTTTGAACTTTGGTATGTAATCTTTTAGCCATGCGAAAATGGCATAAATGTTCGGTTGGGTTTGGATTCATAACGTTAGGTCGCAAATCTTGATAATTCGACCTTTTTATGCCATACGTCATGGTTGATTATTTTGGTGTTAAAATTCATGATATGGCAATAGTGTAGTAGGCGGAAGTTTGACAATGATTAGCCTTTGGCATTGTTAGTCATGATCATAATTTGTGATATGCATGATGAATTATTAGTTAGATCAAGGAGTAAACACGAAGTGGGCATAGTTGCTTTCGTAACAGATGCTGGCAGCAGCAGTGACATGAGATTGAAAAATCACTAAAATAGTAGGAGTGGAATTAATTGATGAATAAATTATGTAATCGAAGTTCGATGAGTCTATTTTCATATAGAAGTAACGAAAGGATCATATGGACAGTATGTTAAGAGATAATCAGGTTCTCGTGGGACAGGGCCAGAACGGTTTCTGGATTCCCTGCTCCGAATTTGGAAATTCATTATAAATTAACCAGAGATAATTAGGAGTCATACCATATATGTATAGATTCCTCTCTGAGTCTAGTTTCTATAGAAACAAACGGCATCAGTATGGAAGTTCTGTACAGGGAGATATCCAGGTCGTAATGCGCAAAGGTCAGTGTAGTCGAACCCAGTAACATGGGAGACTTTGACTAATAAAATGTACTAATTGGCCTGACCAAAAATTCTAGAAAAAAAGATGTAGATGGGAATATGAGTCTAGTTTCAGGGAAAATTCACGGAACTGGATTTTGAGTTCCAGAGCTCAAGATATGATTTTTAAAGCGACTAGTACGCAGATTGACAGCTTGTCTGGAAAAATTTTAATAAGTGGTTTGAAGTCTGTTAACACCTCGTGTTCGACTCCGGTGACGGCCTCGGGTTCGGGGTGTTACATTTGATTGGTATCAGAGCTATGGTTTAGTCGGTTCTAGGACTACCATAGCACGTATGAGTCTAGCTATACATGCCGAATGTTAATGTTTAACTGTGTGATGACTTCTGACGGTTAAAATTTATGTTTTGATTAGTAAATGGATCCCGGTGTAGAAAGAATCTTAGCGGATGACGTTGAAAGTGTAGCGGCTGCTCCTGTACAAGGGACACCGCCTATTGAACCTCAGTCATCTGCGAATAATCAAGGTGAGGGGGCTAAACAAGCCTTCTTTACCATGATGAATGAGTGGGTCGCGCAGTATGCCCGAACCAATCCGGCTGTCCAACAATTCCCGAATTTGAATAATCCACCCCCGGAGCCAGTAATGCCATCAGTTACTGATCCTGTGAGGCTGAGTAAGCCACCTGTAGACTTGATTAGGAAGCGCGGGGCTGAGGAGTTCAGGGCCATAGTTACTGATGATGCTGAAAGGGCCGAGTTCTGGCTTGATAAGACCGTTCGGGTGTTCGATGAACTGTCATGCACACCTGATGAATGTCTAAAGTGTGCTGTATCTTTGTTGCGAGACTCAGCCTACTATTGGTGGAGACCTTGATTTCCATAGTCCCGAACGAACGAGTAACTTGGGACTTCTTTCAGACGGAATTTCGAAAGAAATATATTAGCCAACGGTTCATTGATCAAAAGCGTAAGGAATTCTTGGAACTCAAGCAAGGCCGTATGACAGTATCTGAATACGAACATGAATTCGTGAGACTCAGTAGGTATGCCCGGGAGTGTGTAGCTGATGAGGTTGCTATGTGCAAAAGATTCGAAGAAGGATTGAATGAAGATTTAAAGCTACTAATGGGTATTTTGGAAATAAAAGAATTCGTAACACTAGTCGAACGAGCCTGCAAGGCGGAAGAACTTGGAAAGGAGAAGAAGAAGGCTGAATTTGAAGCTAGAGACTATCGTAAAAGATCGACGGGTAAAGCTCCGTTCTCAGCTGTAAAGAAGTTCAAGGAGGACACTAATAAGTCGAGGACGACTGCGGGAATTTCCATCAGAGCAAAACCATCGACGGGCTCCCGAGCTACTTCGGTAGCTAGTGTGGGCAATAATCGTCTAGAGAAACCTGAATGTCCCCAATGCGGAAGACGACACCTAGGTGAATGTTGGGGTAAGTCTACTAACAGGGCCTGTTACGGATGCGGTTCGAAGGACCACTTCATTAGAGATTGCACGGAGCTTGATGAGAAGAATAAGATTCAAGGTGCAAGACCTAGTGGAGTGAAAACTAGAGGTAGACCACCGAGAATTTTGGGAGGTAGGGGTGGTAGTCAGAGAGGGGCCTCTGATACGGCTGTTCGAGCCGAGAACCGTACTCCTGCTAGAGCTTATGCCATCCGCGCACGAGAGGAGGCATCCTCCCCTGACGTCATCACTGGTACCTTCACTCTCTTTGATACTAATGTGATTGCATTGATTGACCCTGGCTCTACTCATTCATATGTATGCGAAACCTTAGCATCCAGTAAGACTCTACCTGTTGAGTCTACTGAGTTCGTAATTCGAGTGTCAAACCCTTTGGGTCAATGCGTATTTGTTGATAAAGTGTGTAAGAGATGCCCTCTAATAATCCGAGAATCCTGTTTTCCGGCCGATTTGATGCTTTTGCCGTTTGACGAATTTGATGTTATTCTTGGTTTGGATTGGTTGACCGCGCATGATGCGGTTGTGAATTGCAAAAGCAAGACTATTGATTTGAGGTGCGCAAATAACGAGATAATTCGAGTTGAGTCTGCGGACTTAAGGGGGTTGCCAGCTGTAATATCAGCAATGTTGGCCCAGAAATATGTGAGAAAAGGGTGCGAAGCATACCTTGCGTATGTACTTGATGACAAAGAGTTAGAAAAGAAACCCGAATCTGTGCCGGTGGTTTGTGAATACCAGGATGTTTTTCCTGAAGAGTTACCGGGTTTGCCACCTGTTCGAGAGATAGAGTTTGGTATTGAGCTTGTACCTGGAACTACGCCAATTTCGATAGCTCCGTATCGTATGGCACTAACCGAGTTAAAAGAGTTGAAAGCTCAGTTGCAAGAATTGACGGATAGAGGTTTCGCTCGACCAAGTTTCTCACCTTGGGGTGCACCAGTATTGTTCGTGAAAAAGAAGGACGGAACCATGAGGTTGTGCATTGACTATCGTCAACTGAATAAAGTGACGATAAAGAACAAATATCCGTTGCCGCGCATCGATGATTTGTTCGACCAACTGAAGGGAGCCTCAGTGTTCTGAAAAATAGATTTGAGATCGGGCTATTATCAGTTGCGAATTCGAGATTCGGACATACCCAAAACTGCTTTCAGAACGAGGTACGGTCACTACGAGTTCTTAGTGATGCCGTTTGGGCTCACTAATGCCCTTGCAGTATTTATGGATTTGATGAATCGGATCTTCAGACCATATTTGGATCGGTTCATAGTTGTGTTCATTGATGACATCTTGGTCTATTCAAGAGATGAGATCGAACATGCTAAACACTTGAGATTAATGTTGCAAGTTTTGCGGGATAAGAAGTTATATGCTAAGTTCAGTAAGTGTGAGTTCTGGTTAAGAGAGGTTAGCTTCTTGGGTCATGTGGTATCCGCATCGGGTATTCGAGTTGACCCGAACAAAATCTCAGCCATACTTAACTGGAAACCTCCGAGAAATATTACTGAGGTTCGGAGCTTTTTGGGACTCGCCGGTTATTACCGACGATTTGTCAAAGGTTTCTCGATGATAGCCACACCAATGACGAAGCTACTTCAAAAGGATGCTAAGTTCGAATGGACGGAGAAATGTCAGAAAGGCTTCGATCAACTGAAAACTCATTTGACTGAAGCTCCAATTTTAGTGCAACCCGAATCAGGCAAAGAGTTTGTCATTTATAGTGACGCATCCCTACTCGAGTTGGGTTGCGTATTGATGCAAGAAGGTCGAGTTGTGGCCTATGCGTCGAGACAATTGAAGCCACACGAGAGAAATTATCCCACCCATGATCTCGAGCTAGCCGCCATCGTATTTGCTTTGAAAATATGGCGACATTATTTGTTTGGCGAAAAGTGCCATGTATTTTCGGATCACAAAAGTCTCAAATATTTGATGACTCAAAGAGACCTAAATCTGCGACAAAGACGTTGGCTTGAGTTGTTGAAAGATTACGAGCTTGCCATTGATTACCACCCAGGAAAGGCTAATGTGGTTGCGGACGCCTTAAGCCGGAAATCGTTGTTTGCTTTACGAGCGATGAATGTGCACTTGTCTGTTCTACCCGACAATGTGTTAGTAGCTGAATTAAAAGCCAAACCATTATTGATTCATCAAATTCGTGAAGCCCAGAAAGTTGATGATGAATTGGTTGCAAAACGGGCTGAGTGTGTTCCGAACAAGGAATCGGAGTTTCAAATGGATGATGATGATTGTTTGAGGTTCAGAAGTCGTTTGTGTGTTCCAAGGAATTCGGAACTTATTTCGATGATTTTGAATGAGGCTCATAGTGGCCGAATGTCTATCCACCCGGGTAGTACTAAAATGTACAACGATCTGAAACGTCAATTTTAGTGGCCGGGCATGAAACGAGACATTTCGGAATTTGTTTTAAGGTGTTTAATATGTCAACAAGTGAAAGCGGAACATTAAGTGCCTTCGGGATTACTTCAGCCAATCATGATACCTGAATGGAAATGGGATCGAGTCACGATGGATTTTGTATCTGGGTTACCATTGTCGACGAGTAAGAAAGATGCGATTTGGGTTGTTGTCGATAGACTGACTAAGTCGGCTCACTTTATCCCTGTATGTACGGATTTTTCATTGGATAAACTAGCCGAATTGTATGTTTCTCAGATTGTGAGATTACATGGAGTACCTATTTCTATCGTGTCGGATAGAGATCCGAGATTCACCTCGCGATTTTGGAAGAAATTGCAAGAAGCTTTGGGTACCAAGCTGCATTTTAGCACCGCTTTTCATCCCCAAACCGATGGTCAATCCGAGCGGATAATTCAGATACTCGAGGATATGCTGAGATGCTGCATCCTTGAGTTTAGTGGTTCATGGGAACGGTATGTACCTTTGATTGAATTCGCTTACAACAATAGTTTTCAATCAAGTATTAAGATGGCACCTTACGAGGCTTTGTACGGTCGTAAATGCCGTACACCATTGTTTTGGACCGAGCTCGGTGAAAGTAAAGTTTTCGGAGTTGATTTGATTAAAGATGCCGAACAGAAAGTAAAGGTAATCCGCGAAAGTCTGAAGGCAGCCACAGATCGTCAGAAATCGTATGCGGATCTGAAACGAAAGGACATTGAATATCAGGTGGGGGATAAAGTGTTCCTTAAAGTTTCGCCTTGGAAAAAGGTACTTAGGTTTGGCCGTAAGGGCAAGTTGAGCCCGAGATTCATTGGGCCGTACGAAATCTCCGAACGAGTGGGGCCAGTTGCGTATAGATTGATTTTGCCCCCTGAGCTTGAAAAGATTCACGATGTCTTTCATGTTTCGATGCTTCGACGCTATCGATCTGATCCATCGCATATAATTAGCCCATCAGAGGTCAAAATTCAAGCCGATATGAGTTATGAAGAAGAACCGATACGTATCCTAGCTCGTGAAGTGAAGGAGTTGCGAAACAAAAGGGTTCCGTTAGTGAAGGTGTTATGGCTCAAACATGGGATCGAGGAAGCTACTTGGGAAACCGAGAGCTCGATGAAAGAACGATACCCAAACCTATTTACCGGTAAGATTTTCGGGGACGAAAATTTCTTAAGTGGGGGAGAGTTGTAACAGCCCAAAATTTACCCTAGTCGGGAAGTGGTTTCGGGACCACAAAACCGAGTTATGAAGATAATTAATTGTTATATTCTATGTTTATTATGTGTGTACATGCATATGTGGAAGTTTCATGCCTTAATTTTGCCAATTGCATGAGGAATTATTAAATAGGGATCAACATGAGACATGGTGAAAAATGATAGGTTAATTTTAAAGGGGCTTATTAGTGCATGTCAACACAAAGGTGGACTTGCATGTCAAATTGCCCAATTTTCCTTATAGTGGCCGGCCAAGGTGGGTTGATGATGGGCAAAATATTTGTTGAAATTGATATTGGGTTATGGGATTTAATAAATAAAAGAAAAGAATGAAAATGTGATGAAAAAAAAAGGGGCTTCATTCTTGTCTTCTTGGCCGAATTGAAGGAAGGAATAGGGGCAAAGAACTTTCGGCCATTTGAATGTTTAATAAGGTTAGTATATTGTGTTAAAGTTGTGAAATTTTAGCTTGTTTTAGGTTAATTATCATGGTTCTTACTTAGACCATGCTAATTCTTTTTAAAAAACTTTGATGGATGGATGGACCATTCGACTATGGCTATTAAAGAAGGAATTTGATTATTTCCTTTAAGTTTTGATGGATAAAGAAACAAAAGATTGTTGATGGAAGAAGTTAATGTGTTAAGAGATTATATGAAACTTATTCATGTTTATATATGTTATATGCATTGAAAATGGTTGATGATTTTGGAAGTGATTAGATTGAATCGGCCATGGTATATCCATAAACCCGATTTATGCTTGTTATGTGGTGGAAATTAAGGGTTAAATGTATGAAATTTGATGTATATTAACTATAGGTAATCACATACGTAAGGTCAAATTTAATTTGGTATATTCGGCCATATAGGTGTATATGTTTGTGATACTATTTTTGTTAACTCTTGATAACCGATTAAGGGAGTAATATTGGCTTATAAGGTTGAGTTGATTCATGATGTTGTATATTAGAATCAAAAATACTCAAGACTAGGTTACCATAATAGCGATAATGCATTCGGCCTTGAAGCATTAATCGAATATGGTTAAGGTTTTGATATTTTGAACAAGGATAATTGTGAAATGGAGTGAAAACCGTTAAATTATACATAAGTATCCAGCAAGAAAATTAAACTACTAAATGTGTTTATTATAGATCAAGACATCAAAGGGAGAGAATCAAGCAAAGGCAAAGAAAAGATCATCGAGTAGCCGAGTTGGAACCGTCTTACCCAACATAAAGTAAGTCATTAAGCATATAGTTGGTATTAATTCAAATGGTCATAACGTTTATGTAATGATGCTGAATGGAATGAATAAATATATATATGCATGTACGTATGTGGTGATGAAAGTGTTGAATGAAAAGAAAAGAGGTGAGATGTATTGAGTTGTTGATCTCGGCACTAAATGTGCGGGTATAAACATTTATGACCATGAGATTGGCGCTAAGTGTGCGGGTTTAAATTGTGCAGCACTAAGTGTGCGAATTGAATATGTAGCACTAAGTGTGCGAGTTTGACTATGTAGCACTAAGTGTGCGAGTTGACTATGTAGCACTAAGTGTGCGAGTATGATTATGTAGCACTAAGTGTGCGAGTTGATTATATAGCACTGAGTGTGCGGGCTTAATAAATATTCTTGAATCATTATGGACACTAAGTGTGCGACACTATTGAGTCGATCACGGATAGCGGATCGGGTAAGTATCTTGAGTTCATGGCTAATAGGTGCTATGTTTATATTTGGAGTTGAGCTTGGTAAGTTGAACCTATGTGACAAATATACTTGAAGTCACGTACATAAGATTTATCGTGGAATGGGTGAAAGGCCGTTTAGTTGTATGATTGTAACGAAAATAAAATGATTTATGAAAATGCCTCGAATATTCTATTGATGAGTATATGGAATGTGAATGCATGATTTGGTATGAGATTGAACCGATAGGTCGGAGGAACTATGGTATGGTTCGGTATGGATGGAGTAACTAGCCTCGTTCCATTTTGTTTCCTCTTGTGATAATGTTATTAATGGATGGTAGTGTATTGCTTATGACTTACTGAGTTATAAACTCACTCGGTGTTTCCTTGTCACCTATTCTAGGTTTCTTGGACTCATCTCCTTTTGCGTGGTCAGGCCGTCATCGAAGTCATCACACCGGATAGCAAGTTTTGGTACTTTCTTCTTAGTTGGCTTAGGAGAACATTTCGGCATGTATAGGCTATTATGTTGTGTTTGAACTTTGGTATGTAATCTTTTAGCCATGCGAAAATGGCATAAATGTTCGGTTGGGTTTGGATTCATAACGTTAGGTCGCAAATCTTGATAATTCGACCTTTTTATGCCATACGTCATGGTTGATTATTTTGGTGTTAAAATTCATGATATGGCAATAGTGTAGTAGGCGGAAGTTTGACAATGATTTGCCTTTGGCATGGTTAGTCATGATCATAATTTGTGATATGCATGATGAATTATTAGTTAGATCAAGGAGTAAACACGAAGTGGGCATAGTTGCTTTCGTAACAGATGCTGGCAGCAGCAGTGACATGAGATTGAAAAATCACTAAAATAGTAGGAGTGGAATTAATTGATGAATAAATTATGTAATCGAAGTTCGATGAGTCTATTTTCATATAGAAGTAACGAAAGGATCATATGGACAGTATGTTAAGAGATAATCAGGTTCTCGTGGGACAGGGCCAGAACGGTTTCTGGATTCCCTGCTCCGACTTTGGAAATTCATTATAAATTAACCAAAGATAATTAGGAGTCATACCATATATGTATAGATTCCTCTCTGAGTCTAGTTTCTATAGAAACAAACGGCATCAGTATGGAAGTTCTGTACAGGGAGATATCCAGGTCGTAATGCGCAAAGGTCAGTGTAGTCGACCCCAGTAACATGGGAGACTTTGACTAATAAACTGTACTAATTGGCCCGACCAAAAATTCTAGAAAAAAATATGTAGATGGGAATATGAGTCTAGTTTCAGGGAAAATTCACGGAACTAGATTTTGAGTTCCAGAGCTCAAGATATGATTTTTAAAGCGACTAGTACGCAGATTGACAGCTTGTCTGGAAAAATTTTAATAAGTGGTTTGAAGTCTGTTAACACCTCGTGTTCGACTCCGGCGACGGCCTCGGGTTCGGGGTGTTACAGTGCTGCTATTTTACAAGTAGGTTGTAGATGGTTTAATCCATTTTTGTTCAATTATGGCATTAGAGATTTGGGTTCTAGTGGTGCAAAATTTACTTAGAGTAGAGGGAGTTTGTCTCAGAGGTTGGATAGGGCCATGTGTAATTCTGTTTGGGACTTGTTTGCGCCTAATTGTTTAGTACACAATCTATATCACTTGAAGTCAGACTATAGGATTATTTTAGTCTCATTTCTTCCTAAACTGAACAAGGGGTGTAGACCTTTCTGATGTCTTACTAGTTGGATGCTTTATGCTGAGTTCAAACATCTAGTAAGGGAGAATTGAATAACTAATGGGGATGTAGGTGCGAATTTGGAGCATTGCTAGAATGTGGTCCAGATTTGGAATAAACAGTGTATAGCAATATTTTCTCACATAAATGGAGGTTGTTGGTTGAAGTGGAAAAGATACAAAGAATTTTAGAGTTGAGATCTTCCTTAAGTCTTCGTACACGTGAGTTGGAATTCCGTCAGGAGATAGAGGAAGTGTTAAAGAATTGTTATGGCTCTAGAAGTTTAGAACAATGTGGCTTTTGAATGGAGACAGAAATATGAAGTATTTTCATAGTCGTACAATGGCTAGAAGGAAAAGGAATAGAATTAAGGGGTTAAAATTGAAAAAGATTAATGGTGTTTTGATGATGAGGTGTTGAAATGGCATGTTGCAGGTTTCTTCAAAGAGCTTTATACATCAAATTATATAGTTAATGGAGTTTTTTTGATGTCGTGGTAAGTTTCCTCCAATTTCTCTAGTTGAGACAGATATTTTGGTAATGGTGGCATTTAATGAAGAGGTTCGGAATGCGGTCTTTAGTATGGCTCCACTAAAAGCTCCAAGAATTGATTGGTCCTAAGATAAATTCTTTCAGTTGCACTGGGATATAATGGGGGCATCAATTTGTTCACTTGTTCAGTAGATATTGTGGGGTAGTTGTTAGATCTGAAATTAAACAAAATATTGTAGGTGTTTTTACCCAAAGTTAAAGCCCAGCAAGGATCACCCAGTTTCGACCAATTAGCTTGTGTATTATCCTTTGCAAGATCATCATAAAGACGTTAGTTAATAGGCTAAGACCGCTAATGGGGAAGCTCATTGGTCAGAATCAATAAAGCTTTGTACCATGTGGAAATATTTCCGACAATATAGTTGTAACACAAGAAGTAGTTCATTCCATAAAGATTTTTAAAGGGGAAAAGTGTGAGATGACATTAAATATTGATTTGGAGAAAGCATATAACAAGTTTATATGGAAATTTTTTTAATGATACTCTTATTAAAGCTAGATTTCCACTGTTATTGGTCAAAGGGATCTTAAATTATGTGTCATCATCGTCTCTACAAGTGCTATGGAATGGAGCTGTTACAGATGACTTTACTCCCTCGTGAGGGATAAGACAATGAGACCCGCTCTCTCCATATTTTTTTCCTTTGTATAGAATGGTTAGGTGATCTGCCACAAATTGACGTGGCAAATTAGGCTTTTTCGACACACTTAAGGAGTTTTTTCTCGAGCAAAATAGATTTTTCGCATAGTTTTCCATTATTTTTGTTATTTTAATATTTTTGAGTAATAAGTGAAAATGCCTCCTTTTTGTCTCATTTTTTATCCAAATTAGTCAATAGTGCCATTTGGAGGCCTAACATGTGTTTGAGTACTATAAGGACATATCGGAGGTAAAAAAAAAAGCAAGAATGACATTTAGGGCAAGGGTATCGCAATATCTAACCCCTGGAATCGCTATACCTCTGACAGTGTAGAAGACCAATGAGACCCTTCAGTGGTATCGTGATATCCTCTTTGGGTATTGCGATATCCACCTCAAAAGGAAGACTCCAAGTTCAATACTACTCGAGATATCGCGATATCCTCCCTTGGGTATCGCTATATCATCTTCGTCAAGGGGAAAAACTTGGACAAAAAAGGCAACATTTGTCTACCCAGCTCACCAATCACACAAGGCCCATATAGAGGTAATTTTGGCATCGAAAAGTCCTCAGAACACCATTCAAAACAGCCAAAAACTGTTGAGGAGGAGAGAGACATATTCTAGCTTAGTTTTAGGTTTAGCTTTCTTTAGGTTTTCTTTAGTTTTTTTTGCACTTTTCTAGGGTTTCTAGTTTTTCTCTTCTTCTACCTTAGATTAGACTTTATTTTTTGCATTTACTTCTTGTTCTTGATGTTAGTTAAGTTAATTAACACTGTAATTAAGGTTTATTTGCATTTCAATCCCTGTACTTTACTTTTAAGACTTTTTAAGCTTTAGTTTAATATATTTTAGTTTATTTTACTTTAAATATGTTAAAGCTTGTTCCTTTTATGTTTATTTCCTTAGATTTTCTTGTTAAATGCTTTTGGTTTCATGCTATTTAAGTTTTCTTCATAAAAATCTCAACTTTCATATTTTTCTTAGACTTTACTTTCATGGTTGCCTTATTTTCTATTGTTATGTTTATTTTCTTCACTTTAAACATGACTAACTAAACCTTTAAGGAGGTTGGTTGATGGAGCTGTGGATAAACTAAAATCTTTAAACAAAAGACTAAATCATAACAAATTGGATTAATTTGAATAGAACTAAAAACTTAGATAGTGATGCCCCTAAGAGAATATCAAGATAAAGTGAGGCCGGGAGGTAATCTTGTCGCGCACTCATTTGTTAGTCCCATATTAACTGGAGAGATCGAGAGATAAATTGGACCTAATTCGTCTAAGTCGATGAAGTTGAGATCGAGAGATAAAATGGAGCACTTTAGTAATTTAAGCTATTTATGTCTCTAGCCCGAGATTTGGTGAACCACATCAAAGCCAACCAACCCCCATTAATGATTTGTTGGATAGTCTCGTTAGTTTACATTTCTTGCAATTTAGTCCTTAGAGTACAATATGTAATTTTCTTGCAAAATATTATTTTATGAATTGTTGTACTATAAAATTGTATTAGTAGCCACTTAAACTCTATTGTGTATTCTAATCATTGCTCAATCTCCTCTTCCTTTGGATTTGGTCCTTGAAATACTTTGGTATTTCATTGTAACACTATAAATATTACAACTTGCACTGTATGCCTATAGTAAAATCAGAGTTTAAAAATATTTTCATAAATTCAGTGTTGTAATGCACACATGCACAGTTGGTCAAGTTTTTGGCATCGTTGCTAAGGAAGACGGTGTAAGATTGAGTAATTTTTAGTATACATTTTTAGGTAGAGATAAGGAGTCAAAGTAGGATTTATAGATACAACTTTGTTTCCTATTTGTTTTTATTTTGTTTTCAAATTTAAGTCATTGTATTCCATTCCTCGTGCTTGTAGGAACGTTGTATGACTTGAACTGGTAATGGTGTCTTACCATTTGAGCTAGAACCAAAACGTATTATTACACATACAAGGAGGGTACAACACCTGAGAGAGTAACCCATCGAAAATCCGCAGAGAGAAATTTGACAACCACCACAACCACCTATGGAGCAAAGAACTTTGCACGACTATGCAATGCCCAACTTAGATGTTGTTCGAGGTAGCATTAAGCATCCGGCAATTAATGCTAACAACTCTGAAATTAAATTGGCAATTATCCAAATGATACAACCGAACCTTCAATTTCGAGGGTCAATGAATGAGGATCCAAAGCAACACCTTAAGCGGTATCTAACCATTTGTGATACTTTGAAGTATAACGAGGTATCTGATGACGCTATTCATCTTCGGTTGTTCCCTTTTTCTCTTACTGATGATGCTTTTATATTGTTAGATTCACAACCAGTAAATTCAATCAACACTTGGGACGAGTTAACGAGCAAATTTTTGGCAAAACATTTTCCACCAAGAAAAACCATGAAACTTCGGATGGATATTATGAATTTTTGACAATTGGAGGGAGAGTCATTATACGAGGCTTGGGAACGCTTCAAATTGATGTTACACAAGTGTTCGTACCATGGTTTACAAGATTTCTTGCAACTTTAAGTCTTCTACAATGGACTTGACAGGAATTTACGCTCTAGCCTTGATGGAGCATCCATTGGAGCCTTCATGTCAAAAACCTATGCCAAACCCTATTAACTCATTAAAGATATGGCGATGAACTCTTATATGTGGCTGGTTGAGTGGTTCACATATCGAGCGAAACAAGCAGTAAAAAATGCTATTAGTGGGTATAATAAGTATCAACAAGTCCTCGAAAGGTTAAACCAATTAGAGATGAATACGACTAATGCACAAGTTTAACACCAACCCAATCTAACTCATTTTAATACAGGACACGATGAGGAGAGCAATCATATAGAGGTGAATTATGTGGGGAATAGTGGATATAATCCTTACTCCAACACTTATAACTTCAAGTGGCATGACAACCCTAACCTTAGGTAGGAGGAAACCAAGCGGGTCCGTCAAACCAAGTGATCCAAAGCATTGACCCTCTAAAACCCAACGCACTATACCAACCTCAAATGCCTTTTAAGGCACCCCAAGATCAAAAGAGAAAACCAGCCTATAGGAGTGACCCTCCATTATCGATTAGGATGAGTAAAGTAAAAGAAGGTTTGTATGTAGTGCAAGGTAATGTATGTCAAATCCGTAGTCAATTGGATCAAGTTTTAAAATTGTTGCAAAACAATTTAGCCTCTAGCATACCCAGTAATACCGAACCTAATCCGAAGAGAGAAGGAAATGAGCATGCCAAGGTTATCACCATTAGATCTGGGGTTGTGGTTAAGGAACTTATCTGACCTAATTATGGGGAGAAGGAACCAAGTGAGAAGAATGAAAGCATCCACAATCGTAGTGGTAGAGATGGGATGCTAGAAAATGAAGGACCAAAAAGTGAACCCACACCAGTTGAAACCGAGGATAGACTCATTCCACCACCACCCCCTAGCCTAAGGCCCTTACCCTTTCTGGGTCGTTTGAAGTAAAAAAAAAAGAAAAGGGATAATGAATATTTTTTAGATTTCCTCAAAATGTTGGTGTTGAATGTCAATCTCCCTTTACTCAAAGTCCTAGAGAGGATGCCTAAATATACCAAAGTTCTCAATGAAGTAATGTCTAAGAAAAAGAGAATTAGGAGAGATGAGCTATTCAATCTTAACACTGAATGCAGTGTTGTTGTGTCTAGGAAAGTCCCACCAAAACTCAAGGACCCCAGTAGTTTTACCATTCCTATAGAGATTGCGGGTGTGAAATTTGGAAAAGCACTTGCGGCATTAGAACGAGTATCAATTTAATGCCCTTTTCCATCTATCATAGGTTAGGCCTAGGTGACCTTAGGGAAACTTCAGTAACCCTTCAACTAGTTGATAGGTCCCTTGTCCACCTAAAAGGAGTTTTGGATGATGTATTAGTGAGATTTCAGCACTTCATTTTACCGGGTGATTTTATAATGATCGACTTTAAGGAGAATGTAGAAATGTCTATTCTACTAGGGAGACCTTTTCTAGCTACCTCGAGAGCCACCATAGACGTAGGCAAGGGAAAAGTGACGATGGAAGTCAATGAGGAGGTAGAAACCCTTAGGTGTGTGGAATCTAAATAAAATATGAAAAAGGTGTCTCCTAATAGGGAATTAGAGTGTCAAGCCATCCAAGTGGTGTCGAAGCACGTAACTAACAAGATGAAAAATTCAAAATGATGTATGTCTATAGGTTCGAGGCTGAGGAAGCGAGGCATACGAGTGAAGAAACGAAGATCACGAAAAGGCATGCTATGAATTAATTTGTAGGGTTGAAAAGAAGGAAACATGTGTTGGTACCTGGAACACTGTGCAAGCACCACTATGGGGGTATTATGTATCACCTTAAGATGAAATTTTAATTGTCGTCTGTGCCAAATGAATTGAAAATTTGTAAATAATTAGATATTTTGAGCATGGACTTCAGTTATCATATGTATTTAGATTATGATTTTAATTTATGTTTGTTTAATTTTAGACTTGGTACGTTTGATGATTGAGATGAAAATTGATGATTTTGTCAAGTTTTTGGGATAAGTCCAGTGATATCGCGATATACGAAAGGGATATCATGATTTCTTGGACAATTTTGAAAAGGGTCCAAAAATCTTTTGGGTATCGCGATATCAAACCCTTGATATTGCAATACCCTTGGTAATTCAAAAGTAAAATTTTTATTATTTACACAGTGGTATCATGATACCCACCCCTTGGTATTGTTATACCGAAGAGAAACTCAAAGATGAAGGGTCCAAAAATAGGGGATATCGCAATACCCACCCTAGATATCATGATACCCAAGTTGGGTCACGCAATACCTGGTTCTAGATATCATAACTTGCGTGTTTCAGAGGCTTTTTAAGCCTTCAAATACTTCATAACCCTCAAACCTTATCTTATTTCCCCAAAAAATTTATTATAAACCCTTAAAAACTCTTCCCCTACCAACTTCTCTCAATCTCTCTTTCAAATTTCCTTCGATTCATTGATTGATTTCTTTTCTTTTGTTTTACTTTTTGTCAGTTTTTTTCTTTTGTAAGTATTTTAGAGTTTTGGCTTGGGGAACACGACACCTCTCGATTCAATCCATTTGACTAGGACAATCAATACGGTTTAAATTTTCTTTTCCCTTATTTATTATTACTATTTTTCATATTTCCATTTTAAGTTTTTAATTTACATACTGACTACTTGGCATTGGGTACTTAATTGATTTTTATTGACTTTAAGTGCGAAAATTATAAAAATGCCCTCAATGCCACAGAAGCAATCTCGTTCCCAAACTGCCTTGGTTCCGTCATCAGAATATGAAGGCGTTAAATTTGCATAGTGTTGGCCACGAATTTTTATCAAACAATTTAGGGACTTATGTACATCCCTGAATGCGTTTTTAAGTCAGCCTCCTCGTTTAATGATGAGATATAGGACGATGTATGCTTTCATTGCTGGGACAATTTTTGCTTGCTTCCCAAGCAACTTGCCATTGTACTTGGAGCTGATCATGGGCCGGGCGGCCTGGACCGACCCGAAGGCCCGCCCGAAAAATGGGAGGGTTTGGGTAAAAATATAGGCCCGAAAAATGGGCTTGGGCAAAAAAACGAGGCACGTTTAGAAAACGGGCCGGGCCTCGAGTAAGAGTTTTTTGGCCTGGGCCCGGCTCGAATTATATATTAATTTTTTTTTATTTTTTAATTATTTTAAATTTTTAATATAACTATTTTTTATTATATTGTTAATTTGTGTATTGTTTTAAAAATTGTTTTAGTATTATTTTTATTTGTTTTAATATTTGTTTTTATGTTTTTTAAATATATTTGATTTATTATATTTTTAAAATTTTTTATTTAATGAAATAAGAAAAAAAAATTAATACGGGCCGGGCCGGGCTCGGGCTTAGTAATTTTATTTTGGGCCGAGCTTGGATAAAATTTTAAGCCCATATTTCGGGCCGGGCCAGGCCCGGGCCTAATAGGCGGGCCTAAAATTTTGTTTGAGCCCGGCCCAGCCCGGCCCATGATCACCTCTAATTGTACCTTTAGTATTGGAGTTTTACTCTAATTTAAAATTTGCTGCGTGTGACTGAGTATACATCAGACATGCTAACATTGATATTGCCCCTACCACCATGCTAACATTGATATTGCCCCTACCACCATTTGTGAGTACTATGGCATACCGTATTATGAAATGGACGACATGTTCACTCTTGACTTGAACAATTTCACAAATGTTGACATGGATGTCATTCTTAACTACTTACGAAAGGTTGAGGCAAATGGAAGCACGAAGCTTTTAGAGGGCGGACCCTCTCTTTTAGACAAACAATTATGTTTCCCATGGAAAAAATTTGGATGCAATTCATATGCACTAGTATTTTCCCTACATTGGACACTAATGATGTGAATGTGCTTAGAGCAGCCTTGTTGTATTTTGCAGCATAAACGAATTTGTGTAGATACTTTCATAAACCGATAGATGAAGTGTAGCATTGCAAGTGGTAAGATTGGTATTTACTTCCCACACTTGGTCACTGACCTCTATCGCAGGGTTGGTGTTGACATTGCAGCCATTGAGCAAACTTAACATCTCATACGCATTATCATCAGTGATTCCTTGTTCAAGCAATTCCAAGAGCTTCATAAGAAACAACTGTAAGAAGGGAATTAGCAAAGTTATGAGATAATGGAAGCATCTCAACCTACAAAGAAACCGATTGCTGGAAGGAAAACCGAGGGTGAGCTCACACAGTAGGAACATAGGTTAAAGTGTGATATACACTACAACAACTGGATGCTTGAGACGATAAAACCTTTTCTAAGCACATTCATGACAAGTCAAGGAATAAAAGCAATACAATGGTCCACTCAATTGAATGACTCATTCGAGGGTGAGGATGACAGAGAGAATGAAGTAAAGTCAAAGGGGAATGAAAAAGGTGCAGAGGCCGATGACGAGACGTCAGAGGGTCGTGAAGCGTCACATTGGGTGTAGACTATGGAGGACACCGCTATGCCTACAGGTCCCATGTCCAAGGATGTAGATACAGGTGAGTAGAGCATGCCTCTCAGAAGAACAAAATTGAAGAAGACTACTCCCAAAGGAAAAAAAACATATCGAGAGTTGACGAGACCGATTAGGGGACGACACACACAATGCTTATTTAAATGCTTTCGCATTTTTGTTTTTTATTTTTTATGGCATGTTAATTATCAAACAGTTTTGACTTTGTTTTTTTGGATACTATTATTATGGTTTGGTTTGTTTTTGTTTGTTTTCTGTGGTTTTCTTATGTGCAACGAGTTACCCTGAAGGACTACACAACATTTAGAGCTTCAACGAGGAGGTGGACAACTAAATGAACTAATTGATCTATAGTTAAGAGGAAGAAATTATCTAATATCATTCCAATTTTATTACTCAATAGAATTCCAAGAACCATATAATAATTTACACATTTGATATGTACAACTATTAAGTTATTACTCAATCAAAGTCCAAGCACCATGCAATAACATAAAGAAAAAGAAAAATATTTTTGGATTTTTGAAAGAGTAAAAAAAAATCAAAAAGTATTTTTGGGATTTTTTAATTTTTTTTAAAATGCATGAAAATTAACATAAACACACATAAAGCTTATGTGCACCCCCACACTCAAACTACACATTGTTCCCAATGAACGCAAAAGAAGGAATAGGAGGTTACCGGACTTCCCTAGAACTGAGCGTTAGACTAGCTCAAAGTTAGAGGCAATAACCAAAATGAAAATGTATAAAATGTACCGTAAAATGAATAAAAGATACGGATCCTTGTAGATAAATAACTCAAATTGCTAATTTCTCATTTAAATAGATTTATGCTTAAATAATTATTGCTAGGTGACTAATTCGAGAAAGACCTTAGGCATTGTTTGTATAGCCTTGAGCCTAAAGGACAATCTTAAACACTAGATTAACCCCAGTTCCAAAATTTGAGCCTTACATAAACCTTCTTAATGAGTCATTGTGTTTGAAACCTTAAGCCTAAATTGAGTTCAAAACTCAACCCTTCATTGTCCTTGAACTATGTAACACATTATTGAATGGATGTTAGGCCATGGACATCGAGGGTTAGGTAGGAACATTATGGTGGTTTATCACAAAAAATGTACTCGAGTGATTAGTGAAGAGAAGCTGAGTTAGCCCGTAAATGGTTCTCACTAAAAATAGTGATTAAAGAAAAAGAAGAAAACTGAGGATCAAAAGTATTGTGAGAGAAAATAACAAACAAAGTGTAAAAATGCTCAAAAATAAGAAAAAAAAGAGCATAAAATAGTTTTGAAATCATAGTGCATAAAAATGAGCTAATATCAATTAACCTCTTCCACATTGTTAAAAAGATAAGGAATGTGAGAGAGGGAGAAATAAAGCGGTGAGATGTAACGATCACATTCTGGGGTAGTTGGGAACAATGTTATGTGCTATACTATTCATAGCGCTTGAACCATTTTGAGATAAACTTCCTTGGAATCCACACCAACCTCAGCATTAGAACGATACAAGCCTAAAAGACCTTTGGGACCCGAATAAGTCATCGACACATTAATTTGTATAGAGCTTGCATTTTTTAGAATGAGCATGAACAATTCTTTTTAAATATCTATGAGTGCTTCGTATAATTTATTTTGACGAGTAACATTTGTACATATATTCATTTACATTGCCTCTATCTCTATTGACACATTAACTTCTTAAACTAATAATATTTGCATTAGAAGTAGGTAAATTAACTAGATATCATTCCTAAGTTGCATGTGAAGTAATTCTTGTACAAATTTGTTGTTGTATAGCTATATAGCTTAATTGATTGATTTAGTCCAAAAGTCATCTTTTTGCATGTTTTGTGTAACACCCTGATTTTGGGCCTAGTCGGAACAGTGGTTTCGGGACCACAAATCCGACGATGAAATTTTTATTTTTTATTATATTTTATGGTCTAGATTTCATGAAATAATTTCGTAAAAATTTCATTCGAAAATTTTGACTTTCGGGCACTTAATTTAGTCAAAAGGACTAAATCGTAAAAAGTGTAAAAGTTGAGTTCTACATACTAGAGGTGTCCAATTGTTATGAAATTTTAAATTGAGGGTCCTTAAATGGTAATTAGACCATTGGTTAATTTCTAGACAAAATAAGACTTGAAATGGGTGTAATAAAATATTTTTAAGTTAGGGGTATTTTGGTAAACTAATAATTAAAAGAATTAAAAAAGGGAAATAAGCCAAATTAGCTATCATCTTCTTCATTCAACCATTTCTACCAGCAGCAGCCATGGTTAAGGTTTGTTCAAACTCCCAAGCTCGATTGTAAGTGCTCCCTAGCCCCATTTTTAAAGTTCTTTACGTTTTTGAAATCTCAGTAACTTCGTTAAGTTTATTCTAGCAATAATTTAACCTAGGGTTTATATTTGGAAAAATACTCATAGGTGAAATGTGTTTATTTTGATGTTTTATGGTAGAATATGAAGCTTGAAATTGTGTTAAACAACTTTTATTTAGCGATTTTACGTGAAAACGAGTAAAACGACATAATCGGTAAAAATACTTAATGTTCATAAGTACATGTTAGAGTGCGAATTTGAGGTTTCTATAGAAGGGAAAAATGATTAGCATGTCATAAAACATAAGGAAATAGGATGAAGTTTAATTTACGAGCCTAGGGGAGAAAATGTAATTTTTACAAAGTTTAGGGGAAAAATTGTAATTTTGCAAAAATATGGTTTTGGGTTAATTTGAATAATGTGAGTCCTAATTAGGCTATATTTGAAATGATAGATCAAGGAAAAATTGAAATTCGGGCTAAAATCAGAAAATATCAAGTTGTGGACAAAATAGTAAAAATGGTCATTTTCACATACGAGGTAAGTTCATATGATTTTTAATAATGCAATGTGTAATTTAATGTTATTGTCTTGATATTAAATGATATGTAAGTTCATGTGTAAATGTGGTAACATAATTGTCATTTTAAGTAATTTAATGATATTTATTTGATATGATGATATTATCATGAAATATTATGCTTTGTGGTTATTATTGAGTAATATGCAAATTATATTAGCTACTTGATAAATATGAAATGCTACCAAGTATCAGTTCTGACATTTCATGGAAGATGACAAAGACGTGTGATTGAGGAAAATCCCGTTTGAACCTTGGGAATAGATTAGGATACAAGTGACATGTCACTAGGATATTTGAGTTCCGAACTCGTTGAGTTGAGTCTTAGTTCGTTAGATGTAACTAGGCATCCGAACTTGTTCAGTTGAGTATGAGTTCACTTATGGATGCGAATGCCCGAGCTCATTGAGTTGAGTCTGAGTTCGCTTATGGGTGGGTTACATGGTAGCTTGGGTACACAAATATTCCGCAGGCTATTGAGTTTGTCTAGCTGTGGGCATGGCACTTATGTACATGCATTCCGTGTATCTGATTATATTCCGAGTGTTCAAAGGGTAATTTGGTAAAGTATTTGTTGATGATCCCAATGAGATAATCCATTGTTGAGTATGTCTTTGAGTTATGTTACAAGTTGTACAGGTATGTACACTAAACTTATGTGTGATGCCTTGACATGTGATGATTTATGATGTATATAGTATTTAGTGAATATTATGAAAATGACATGATCTGGAATAAGTCATTGATACTTGATGACATTGAGATTATGGATTTATGCTTATGAAGCATAATTATGTGTTCTTACCATTATGAATGAAATGATATTTTATGGATTTTGTGAATAATAGTAATGAATGAGTAAATTTAGCCTTGGCAGTTTTGGGTTACTGCAGTGGTGCAAATTTGGAAATTCACCATAAATTGTGAAAATTGAATTAGGGGCTGAATAAAATATGAGTCAAATCCCAATGAGTCTAGTTTCACATAGAAGAAACGGTATATGCAATCGAAATTTATATTATGAGATATTTAAATTGTTGTGAGACAGAGTCTGAATGACTTTGTAATCCCCTATTTTGATTTGAGAAAATCATTAAAAATAGTATAAAAATAATTATGGGTTTTAATTTATATTTTTAAAATCCTTAATGAGTCTATTCTCTAGAAAGATAGATGAGAGCATTATCCGAATTTTGTACTATGAGAAAAATAATTTTTAGTGAAGAGAGGTCAGAATTGTTAGACAGCAAAACATGGGAAATTTTAATGAATAAAATGTACTAATTGGCTAAACCAAAAATTCTAGAAATTTTATGGCAGAAAGGTATATGAGTCTAGCTTCAAGGAAAATTAATGAAACTTAATTTGGAGTCTTGTAGATCCAGATATAAATGAATTAGTAACTGTAACTTGGTAAAACAGCTTAACCTAAACAAGAGTAAACTATACAATTATGATGTTTTACCTTAAAAAAACATGTAGGTAATTGCTTATTAACTTCATATGGACTTACTAAGCGTAAAGCTTACCCCTCCTCTCGACTTCTTCAGTTTTGGCAGGTCGGCTCGAGGTTGGAGACCATCGGAGGCAAAATCACACTATTAAGCTATCATTTTTGGGAGAATTAATTCAAATATTAGAAATATCAAGTGAGTGGCATGTATAGGAAGTTGGTTTGTGATATGTATTTTTATTATGATTTTGAGCATACGTATCGGTCTGCATTGAGTCATTGTATATGATCATGAGATGTGGTCATTATCCATTATGGTTTGTAGGTTTAATTAATCATGCCATGTCCTATGTTTTGATGTGATGATATAGTTAGCTTTGTTTGTTATGCACGATTGGTAATACATCAAGTAAGTTAAATGTAGGCCAGTGGATCATGAATTAAATGGAAATGAGTAATGTTGCCTTGAATATGGATGTTTAATGGACAAATTGGTAACTACATTATGATGGTATAAAATGAGAATAAGATTTAGCATGTCTAGTTCTAGTTAATGTAAGAATGTATATTATATACAGGATGGTAAGCAAATATGTTTAAAGTGAATGACATGTTATTGCATGATTATGGATGTGTAAGTGCTCATTTATGCCATGTTATATATCTTTAAATATGAGTATATGCATGTGTTCGTAAAGTTTTGAATTAAATGAAATTTTATGGCTCAGTTTTTGTCTATGTGTATGGTTAAGTCTGGTAATCCCTCGTACCCTGTTTCAACTTTGGATATGGGTAAGGGGTGTTACATTTGGTGGTATCAGAGCTATGGTTTAGTCAGTTCTCGGACTAACCTAGCATGTGTAAAAGTCTAGTTATACATGCCACTGATCCGTCATAGTGTGATGTCGCCCGACGCGTAAGAGCACTGTCTTATTTAGACAAAGGTACTCTCCAACCGAGCTGCACCGACCATATTCAAGGTGATTGAAGGTATTTGAGTAAAATTATGATTATGATAAGTCTCGATTTAGGAAAGTATGAATAAAAGTTTATGATATGTATGTGATGACACGTGATATGAAAGTTTATGTTGTGATAAATATTTATATTTGCTTAATGCTCATATGATGTAGTGAACTTGGCTTACTTGACAAGTTGAATGGGATAAAAAATTCGTAGAGGTTTGAGTAAGGGTTCATAATATCATGATATGAATGAAAATGTCATTGTCTTGATTGGACATTGAATGTTGATGAATGTTAATGATATTTTTATGAGATAAAGAATTATAACGAAATGAACTTATCTATGTTAAATTGTTTGGACTGAATTATATGATTGTAATGATATGTATATGATGATACACAAAGTGAAAGTTGCTATTGTGATGCAAATATTCATGTTTGTTTGGCCCTTATGTGATGTCATTAGCATGACTTATTTGATTAAATGAATGGAGAAGTAAAGCTATCCAGAAAACATAAGATACATGTATAAGTATACTTGTCTAAATGGGATAATTAGAAAATTGGTGTAAACCAACATGAATGTTGCATTGCCTGAAATGAATGACATGATTTTGACGATGTTGCTATGATGATAAAAGTTGTGTCATATGTATATGTATAAGAAAGTCGAGTCAGAGGCCCTACAACCTCGCCCCCTTATTGAAGTGGTGCTTATAATGGAATTTCATGAGATTTGTACTAAATAAGTTCCTGGTTGAAAAACCAAAGAGTTCAATAATAGAATAATTATAAGTATGATTAGAGATTGTGAATGAGTTGATAAGTAAAGTCAGAGCTAGAAAAGTATCAGGTTGACAAAAAGATTATGGGAGCTATGCACTGTCCCAGTTAGAGAATGAATTTACTTTGGTAAATTGAATTACTCAGGTACAAGGTTGAGAAAAGTGTAAATCAAAATTTATTCAGAACTGGTCTTCTTTAGTGAAAGGTCTAACATGAAATTTTTTATGGCAGAACTAGTTGTGGGAAATGGTATTTGAAATGTGTAATATCTGAGTGTGACAGTTACGACTGAATAGATTTAACTGTTTCTTCTGAGATTTAACAGCTTAACCTGAACAGGAGTAAATTATACAATTATGATGTTTTACCTTAAAAAAAACACGTGGGTAATTGCTTATTAACTTCATATGGACTTACTAAGCGTAAAGCTTACCCCTCCTCTCTACTTCTTCAGTTTTGGCAGGTCGGCTCGGGGTTGGAGACCGTCGAAGGAAAAATCACACTATTAAGCTATTATTTTTGGGAGAATTAATTCAAATATTAGAAATATCAAGTGAGTGGCATATATAAGAAGTTGTTTTGTGATATGTATTATTATTATGACTTTGACCATACGTATCGGCCTGCATTGAGTCATCGTATATGATCATGAGATGTGGTCCTTATCCATTATGGTTTGTAAGTTTAATTAATCATGCCATGTCCTATGTTTTGATGTAATGATATAGTTAGCTTTGTTTGTTATGCATGATTGGTAATACATCAAGTAAGTTAAATGCAGGCCAGTGGATCATGAATTAAATGGAAATGAGTAATGTTGCCTTGAATATGGATGTTTAATGGACAAATTGGTAACTATATTATGATGGTATAAAATGAGAATAAGATTTAGCATGTCTAGTTCTAGTTAATGTAAGAATGTATATTATATACAGGATGGTAAGCAAATATGTTTAAAATGAATGATATGTTATTGCATGATTATGGATGTGTAAGTCCTCATTTATGCCACGTTATATATCTTTAAATATGAGTCTATGCATGTGTTCGAAAATTTTTGAATTAAATGAAATTTTATGGCCCGGTTTTCGTCTATGTGTATGGTTAAGTCTGGTAATGCCTCATACCCTGTTCCGGCTTTGGATACGAGTAAGGGGTGTTACATTTTGTATGTTTGCTTGAGGACAAGCAAAGTTTTGAGTGCAAGGGACTTGATCTGCCACAAATCGACGTGGCAAATTAGGCTTTTTTAATACACTTAATGAGCTTTTTCTTAAGAAAAATAGAGTTTTTAGCTTAGTTTTTGTTATTTTCATTATTTTAATATTTTCGGGTAATAAGTGAAAATACCTCTTTTTTTATCTCATTTTATCCAAATTGGTCGATAGTGTCATTTGGAGGCCTAACGTGTGTTTGAGTACTATAGAGACGTGTCGGAGGTAAAAAATAAGCAAGAACGACATCTAGGGCAATGGTATCGCGATATCCAACCCCTGGAATCGCGATACCTCCGACAGTGTAAAAGACTAATAGCCCTCAGTGGTATCACGATATCCCCTTTGGGTATTGCAAAATCCACCACTCAAGGAAGACCCCAAGTTCAATACTGCCTGAGATATCGCGATATCACCATCATCAATAGGACAAACTTGGACAAAAAGGGCATCCTTTGTCTACACGGCTCACCAATCACACAAGACCCATGTAGGGGCAACTTTAGCATTGAAAAGTCATTAGATACCCTTCAAAACAACCAAAAGTTTCTGAGGAGGAGAGAGACACATTCTAGCTTATTTTTAGGTTTAGTTTTCTCTAAGTTTTCTTTAGTTTTTTCTGCACATTTCTAGGGTTTTTAGTTTTTCTTTTCTTCTACCTTAGATTAGACTTTATTTTCTACATTTACTTCTTATTCTTGATGTTAGTTAAATTAGTTAACACTGTAGTTAAGGTTGATTTGCATTTTAGTCCATGTACTTTACTTTCAAGACTTTTTAAGCTTTAGCTTAATGTATTTAAGCTTATTTTACTTTAAATATGCTAAAGCTTGTTCCTTTTATGTTTATTACTTTAGATTTTCTTGTTAAATGCTTTTGGTTTCATGCTATTTAAGTTTTCTTGCATAAAATTATCAACTTTCATATTTTTCTTAGACTTTACTTTCATGGCTGCCTTGTTTTCCATTGTTATGTTTATTTTCTTCACTTTAAGCATGACTAACTAAACCTTTAAAGAGGTTGGTTGATGGAGATGTGGATCAATTAAAATCTTTGAACAAAGGACTAAATCATAACAAATTAGATTAATTTGAATAGAACTAATAACTTAGGTAGTGACGCCCTTAAGGGAATATCAAGATAAAGTGAGACCGAAAGGTAATCTTGTCGCACACCCATTCATCAATCCCGGATTAACCGGTGAGATCGAGAGATAAACTAGACTAATTCGTCTAAGTCGGTGAAGTTGAGATTGATAGATAAAAATGGAATCACTTAGTAATTTAAGCTATTATGTCTCTAGCCCGAGATTTGGTGAACCACATCGAAGTCAACCAACCCTTATTAGTGATTTCTTAGATAGTGTCATTAGTTTACATTTCTTGCAATTTAGTCCTTAGAGTAAAATATTTAATTTTCTTGTAAAATCTTCTTTTATGAATTGTTGTACTATAAAATTGTATTAGTAGCCACTTAGACTCTATTGTGTAAGCTAATCATTGTTCAATCGCATCTTCCTTTAGGTTCGATCCTTAAAATACTTCGGTATTTCATTATAACACTATAAATATTACAGCTGACACTGTATGCTTTCAACAAAACTAGAGTTTAAAAATATTTTCATAACTTCAGTGTTTTAATGCAAAGGCGTGCAGCCTATCATTAAGGAACCTAATCGGCAATGCAGTTGATCATGGGAATTGAAAGTTGTTATTTCTATCTAGGAAATGGTCGACTTATCCCATTTATTTTTTTCGACGATCTTATGCTTTTTCTGCAAGGCTGATATGGGTTAAGCGGTGCTTCTTAATGATATTCTTAATAGGTTTTGTCACTTTTTGGGTCAAAAGGTTAATAGATGCAAGTCTTAGATTTTTTCCTTCTAATATACTATACGAGTTAGCTGGTGTTATTTGTAATATTGTGAGGTTTGTTTGTGTGTCTGATCTCGATGCTTATCTAGGGTTACCATTGATGCATAACAATTTTACGTCGAGTACTTTTAAATTTGTGGTTGATAAGGTCCGTAAGAATCTATCTGGTTGGGATGTAAGGAAGATACTTTTACTAGGTAGAATAACGTTGGCCAAGTCGATGGTTTTAACTATACCAAATTATTTTATGAGTACGATTTGCATGCTGGTCTCGGTGTGTAATAAGATTGAAAGGATTGCCTATAATTTTATTTGGGGTACTTGCATTGAATCCAAGAAGTCATCTCTTTTGTCTTGGGGGGCTTGTTGTCTTCCAATAGATAATAGAGGTCTAGGGTTGCGAAGCCTTGCTAATCAGAATCGAGTTTTTCTATTGAAGCTAGGTTTCCAGCTGCTTACCAATATGGAGGCCTTGTGGGTGTAGGTTTTGAGGAATAAGTATAATATACATGAGGTGTTGTTGGTCGCTATTGGTAGGAGTAATTGTTCGTTTATTTGGAGATCTTTGATGAGGGTTTGGTCTGATGTCATCACTAATGTATATTAGTCTATTGGGGACAGTCGACTTGTAAACTTTTGGAATGACGTTTGGGTTTGGTAGATTGGTCCTCTTCGAGGGTTTTATACAGGTCACGATCAGCTGGATGATGCTTTAAGAGCATGTGATTTGGTAGGCGGAAATGGTTGTTAGGATTGGTTTCGTCTATTCTCACTATTATATGTTAATATTGTTACACAAATAGTATTTATTGTGCCCCATTCCAATAATGTAGATCGAGATTGGTTAGCTTGAAAATGGATGAAGAAAGACGGTTTTTCCACAGCGAAAAGGTTTAGAAATATGTATAAGGGGGAATTGAGCATGCTAATATTTAGAGGCTGATTTGGAAGGCGAAAACACCTCTAAGAGTTTGGGTTTTCATCTAGTTGCTGTGGCAGAATAAGTTGTTGACGAATAGGGAGCGAGTGAGGAGGCACATGTCTAGTGATGATCACTGCCCTAGATGTGGTAGTATGTTGGAAACTGGTCTCCATGTGATTTGAGAGTGCCCTTTCTCGAGATCGGTGTGGTTTGCAGTGGTGCCGATTCATGCTCAAATGGTTATTACAACATTTGCACGGTACAAGGAGTTGTGGTAGTACAAAGGTGGATTGAAAAACTTTGTTTTCTATACTATGTTGGTTGCTTTGGAAGAACTGCAATCTCTTTGTTTTTCTAATGGCCATAATTGTGTAATTGATATTCTGAATACAGGTTTTACTTGGGAAATGAGTTTTGCAACATCACTCTCAAAGATCCTACAACCTAGTCCTATGGTCTCATTTGGGAATTGAGCTCTTTCGGAGAATGGTTGGATTAAACTTAATACTAATGAAGCTTTGGCTGCAGGTGACACTACTGCTTCTATTGGAGGTGTGTTTAGGGACTCTAATGTAAATTGGTTGGATGGCTATTCAATGAGGATTGGCAAAGAATCTATTTTTAGAATTGAAGCTCGGGCAATGTTGGAAGGTCTGTACATTGAGTAGGACAAGGGTTTCAGACAGATTGAAT
Source organism: Gossypium hirsutum (assembly GCF_007990345.1). Classification (NCBI taxonomy): domain Eukaryota; kingdom Viridiplantae; phylum Streptophyta; class Magnoliopsida; order Malvales; family Malvaceae; genus Gossypium; species Gossypium hirsutum. The sequence continues at coordinate 58,805,521 of NC_053432.1, read as the reverse complement.
TGAAATGTGATAATGCACTTTTGGTCAAGTTTCTTTTAACTTGATGGCATGCCAATAGTAGATCAATGAAGTTACGGTTAGTACATCAACTTCTAAGCAAGATTTGAAAAATACGGATTTGTCATATTTCGAGATCTCTGAATGAAATGAATGCTCATCTAACAAAAGGTATTGTAAGTGGGCTTGTACTTCTACAATGGTTTGAGGAACCATCTGATATAGATGTTTTCATTGGAAAATGATATCAACGGAGGAATAGGAATTAGAATTCTACATTTATTTAATTTCTTTGGGAGTTTTAGTTTTACTAGGTTTTTTATTTCCTTATAAACTTTAAATTAGGAATTAGATTAGGATTTTCCCTTGTAATTAACAGCCTATAAAAAGGCTACCAATATGAAATAAAAGGGGGGTTTTATTTTTTATCACAAACGTTAGTTTGGGAAGGGGGTTCAGTCAAAGACGAATCTACCTTTGAGTAACCATAGGTCGAAGCAAGGATACTTTCTCGTCTAGACCTGTGACTAGATCTTACGCCAAGGCGCATAACAACTTGGTATCGGAGTCAGTTGTCATGGGTGACGAAAAAACTTTGATAGCCAAGCTGGAGGCATTTATGGAACAAATGGCTACAAGGCAACAAGCATTAGAGGAGCAGATGGCGATTTTATCTCTTTCAGTCCAAAAGACAACGAAAGAAAATTTAGAAAAAAAATAATGAAGAACAAGGCAGCAATGGAGGCAAGAAAAGAAATTCAGATTCACAACACGGTGGGGGCATGGTGCTAAGATACTCCAAGATGGAATTTCCCACTTATGATGGTGTTGGTGATCCTTTAGGATGGTTAAAAAGATGCGAAATTTTTTTTGGCAATCTGCGGACCAACGAAGAAGACAAAGTCGGCTTAGTTTCATTCCATCTCTTAGGAGAAGCACAATTGTGGTTTGATCAAATCGAGGAAGAGGAGGCAAATTTGGATTGGGAGCGTTTTAGAGAGTGTTGTCATGTCAGGTTTGGGCCACCTATGAGTAATAACCCCTTGGGGGAGCTTGCAAACTTGAGACAAACTAGGACGGTAGAAGAATATCAACGTCAATTTCAATCACTACTGGCTAGGACTACTGATCTTAAACTTCGACAACAAGTAAACCTTTTTACTGCCGGATTAGTAGAGGAACTTAGAATTGATATCGAGATGCAACAACCGGGAAACCTTGGAGTTGCAATGAATATGGCTCGAGCTTTGGAACGGAAACAAAAAGTCTCTTCCAAGATGTTATCTCAAACCAATCTAAACTGGTCAGCTTCCCAAAACACTGGCAGCAATTCCATTATTCCAACAACTAAGAGCTTTGCAAAGGGAGGAGGACAAACAACGAAACCAATGGGGAATAACAGCAAAATAGGTTCTTCTGCACCATTTATCAAAAGATTGACACGAGCAGAGATGGCAGAGAGAAGGGCTAAGGGATTGTGTTATAATTGTGACGAGTCTTACTCCATGGGGCACAAATGTAAAAGGCTATTTTGGATAGAAGTACCAGATATTGAAGATGAGCAAGATGATGAGGTAGATGATCTTGAAATTTCCTTACATGCCATTAGAGGAACTTGCAATTCATTTACTATGCAACTACCAGCAAAGGTGTCAGGAAAAACAGTGTTAGTTCTCGTTGATTCAGGAAGTACACATAACTTTCTACGCGAAGGTCTAGTGCCAAGATTGGGACTGAAAATACAAAAGAAAAGGGGGTTGCGAGTATGTGTGGCAAACGGAGAACGAGTTCCTAGCATTGGCATTTGTAAATCAGTACAGTTCGTTGTGGCCAATGACAACTTTCAAGCTGATTTTTATACAATACCATTAGAAGGGTTTGATATGATTTTGGGGGTTAAATGGTTGTGTACCCTTGGTCCAATTTTATGGGATTTCAGCTCCTTAATTATGCAATTTGCAGTAAACAAGAAGAAGATACTCTGGCAAGGGCAGCACCCAGAGGAAGTTCCACGACTCAGCTTGATACAGGGATAGGATTTAACTAATATAGTATTAGATAAGCTACTGGTAGAATTTGCGCATTTATTCCAAGAACCGTCTGGGTTACCTCCTAACCGTAAATGTAACCATCGTATAACTCTCAAACCAGGAACGAGACCAATTGTAGTCAGGCCTTATCGATATCCACATTTTCAAAAGGATGAGATTGAGAAGCAGTGTGACCAAATGTTACAACAAGGAATCATTCGACCCAGTAGATCACCATTCTCTTCTCCAGTACTATTAGTAAAGAAGCATGACGGGTCATGGCATTTTTGCATCGATTATCAAGAGCTTAATGCTTGCACTGTTAAAGACAAATATCCGATTCCTGTCGTGGATGAATTGTTGGACGAACTTCATGAGGCAAAATATTTTACAAAATTGGATTTACGATCGGGATATTTTCAAATTAGAATGGCAACTATTGATGTGGAAAAGACAGCCTTTCGAACCCACCATGGACACTTTGAGTTTCTTGTCATGCCATTAGGGCTTACCAATACCCCTTCCACATTTCAGAGTTTGATGAATGACATTTTTCGCCCTTACTTGCGTAAGTTTGTTTTAGTCTTCTTTGATGACATATTAATTTATAGCAAAACATGGACTGAACATATGCATCATGTAAGATTAGTTTTTGAACTCTTGCGGGATAATATGTTGTTCTTAAAGAAATCCAAGTGTTTCTTTGGAGAGTCTCAGGTAACCTACCTCGGTCATGTCATCCATGGTGAAGGGGTTGAGGTTGATCACACTAAAATTAAAGATGTCACCGATTGGCCAACTCCTAAAACTACCAAGGCTCTACGAGGCTTTCTTGGGTTGGCAGGATATTACAGAAAATTCATCGAGAATTATGGACAAGTGGCTGCACCCTTAACATCTCTTCTAAAGAAAAATGCCTTCAACTGGACTAAAGAAGCTGATGTTGCTTTCACCCAATTAAAAACTTCTCTTTCAGCAGCCCCAATTTTGCAATTACCCAACTTTGTGGAGGAATTTGTGGTTGAATGTGATGCTTCAGACAGCGGGTTTGGAGCTGTACTACAGCAAAAGGGACACCCCATTGCCTTTTTCAGTTGCAAGATTGCAGATCGACACCTTAAGTTGGCTGCCTACGAACGTGAATTAATTGGTTTGGCAAAGGCAGTGACTCATTGGCGACCCTATCTTTGGGGAAGGCATTTCCTCATCCGTACTGATCACTTCAGTCTTAAGTATTTGTTAGACCAACGACTTACGACATCTCCACAACAACATTGGATCAGCAAGCTAATGGGGTTTGATTTCCGAGTGGAATATAAAGCAGGAAAGTTGAACAGGGCTGCAGATGCTTTATCTAGAAAAGACGAAGATTTACCACACCTCATGACTGTTTCATTCCCTCAAGTTGAAATTCTTAAAGCCATCAGACGAGAAATAGAAGCTTCTCCAGAATTATCACAACTCCAGCAAAGAATTCTACAAGGAGAGTTGGGGCCCGATTGGGTTGCACAAGATGGGTTGATTTTCTTCAAAGGGAGGTTGTACCTTTTACCTACCTCACCAATTATTCCCACTCTTATCTCCTCTATACATGCTATGGCACATGAAGGGGAATTGAAAACATTGCATCGTCTTCGCCAAGATTTTTTTTGGAAAGGAATGAAGCTTGCAACCTCAGAATTTGTGCAACATTGTTTAGTATGCCAACGCCACAAATGGAAAAATTTACAGCCCGCAGGTTTACTTCAACCTCTTCCAATACCACAACATGTTTGGGCTGATATTTCTATGGATTTCGTGGAGGGTCTACCCAAAGTAAAAGGGAAATCGGTACTTATGGTGGTTGCGGACAGATTGTCGAAGTACGCTCATTTTTTACCTTTGTCCCATCCATTTACTGCTATATCTGTTGCTACCGTCTTTTTTGCAGAGGTATTCCGACTTCATGGCTTGCCTGAATCCATAGTTTTAGACCGTGATAAAGTTTTCCTCAGCCTGTTTTGGAAGGAATTATTTCGTCAAAGTGGTTCTAAGCTCGCTTTTTCCTCAGCATACCATCCCCAATCTGATGGTCAGACAGAGGTAGTTAACCGAACAATAGAAATGTACCTACGATGCCTCTCAAGTGATCGTCCACGACAGTGGGTCGATTGGGTTCCATGGGCTGAGTATTGCTACAACACCTCATATCACACTGCCCTAAAGGCCACTCCCTTCCAATTAGTATACGGTAGGGATCCACCTCGACTTCTCTCCTATTCAGCTGGTTCTACAAGGATTGAAGCTGTGGATAAGGCTCTACAAGATAGGGATGCACTTTTACACAATGCTCGGGATAGACTCTTGCAAGCTCAGCAACGAATGAAAGCTACTTATGATTTGGGGCATAGAGAGTTGAATTTTAAAGTCGGGGATTGGGTTTGGTTATGGCTTCAACAATAACGACAATTGACGATAACTAAACAGAAGCATCACAAGTTATTGCCAAAATATTTTGGTCCTTTTAAAGTCTTGAACAAAATAGGATCAGTGGCCTATCAGCTTGAATTACCTACAGGCAGCAGAATACATGATGTATTTCATGTTTCTTTCCTCAAAGAATACAAGGGACCTCAACCAGATGCGGTAGGAGACTTGCCTTTAGTATATGATGGCAAGGCCTTGCCTACTCCACAAGCTATTATTAATACCAGGCTTAATCGGGGTCGGCGGGAACTATTAGTGCAATGGGCAGGATGCCCTCAAGAAGATGCCACTTGGGAACCAATTGATAATTTTCGAGCAGCTTATCCTGAATTTGAGCTTGAGGACAAGCTCAACTCCGAGAGGGGGAGTAATGATATAGATGTTTTCATTGGAAAACAATATCAACGGAGGAATAGGAATTAGAATTCTACATTTATTTAATTTCTTTGGGAGTTTTAGTTTTACTAGGTTTTTTATTTCCTTATAAACTTTAAATTAGGAATTCTATTAGGACTTTAAAGATCTTTTCTCGCATAAACAACCAGCACCCTAAAAGGGTAAAACTCTAGGTTTAGGCCTTTTAAAATTATAAACTTACAAATTAATACAATAGTAAAATTGCAGTTTATCCTTTCTAAAAGAAATTATAATTCAATTCTACAACAGAAAAATCAAAACCAAAAGGAAGAAGAAGAGAAGAAGAAGAAGAATCATGCATGCATTGCTGAATATGGAAAAAAAAAACAAATTCATGGGGAGGCAAATTACCTTAAAAAGTGGCAATAGTAGCCAAAAGTGAAGGATGGTGCACTCTTTCTTCTTTCAGAATTTATTTCGGAGGGGTTTAATGTTTTCTTCTTTTTTTTTTCGAGCAAACGAGAGTGAAATATGCAAATAAAATGGAATTATATTTAAGAAATATGGTGTTATTATATAAATATGCAAATTCTATTTTCCCAGCACCAGGGTTGCCCCTGGTTTTTCTTTTATATATTACTTTTAGCCCATGGTATTAGGGTCATCAACATTACGTTTCTAAAATTTTACTGATAATATTAATGGTTCAATTTGAAGTTGAAGATATAGCAGTTTTTATTGAAGCTGGTCAAGCAAGTTCAAGCCTGGAAGTTCCCCAAAAGAAAACCAAATTTATTCAAAAAACTGGAGCCATCATTATTGACCATGTTTCGTAATTAAACAGTCGAACTGAACCTTGCACCGCCTTGTCTTGATCATAAATGGTCAAATGCTATAGTTAGTCACTCTACTTTGCTCAACTTATGGAATTAATCCCTGTAATTTTAGTAAATTTAGTTCTGAATTTAACTAGTTTTGCAAATCTTGGTCCAATCGTTAACTCTATTAATATGTGACGTTAACAAGAGTTAACAATTATATTAATGGCACTTTTGATTGGCATGAATGGCGGCAACAACTCTATTCCATTTTTTGTTTTGATTGAATGAGTGAAACGGCAGAGTAGTATTAGGTACTCATTTTGGCCTCTCACAAAATAGCCATTCAAGGCTATCATCAAAGAATAGCCATTCCAACCTCTCATGGAATAGCCACCAAACTTTTTTTTAAAAATATCTCAAACCAAATACATCATATTAACCACAATTTCAATCGATGGTGTCGAAACTAATTTTTTGAAAACGGGAATCGACTTTGTTTGAAAGTGAAAATTAAAACGGGAGTCGGCACCGATCTTTATTGGGTGTGATCGGATCACCTTTGTTTTAATAAAATGTTTTGGTTTACTAAAACGGTGTTGTTTGGTCTACGAAACTTGAGAGAACGGGTTCGGGAGTCGGTTACGTGCAAGGAGGGATTAGCACTCTCGTCACGCCCAAAATTGGTACCGAATTGATTAGTTAGTGTCTTAATGTCGAAAGTTGAAAAATCGAGCACGGATTTAAAATACGATCCCCTTTTTTATTAACGCCGATTTTAAAAAAACCTGAATTAGATCAAAATGATTGCTAAAGATTTCCTCATCTCGAGATATCGGAGTACCCGTAAGTTAGGACGTGATACTTTGAACTCCCGAGCGCAAGTTTGTCTTTAATTTTAATTGAAATTTCATGTGTTTTGGAATTTAAAAGGATATTTGGCCATTTAGGTTTAACGAGAAAATCGAAACCCCGTGAGTTAGGGTACGATTTCTCGAATTCCCCAAATGCTAAATATTTCCTTATTTTGAAGATTTTTCGTTTGAATAATAACGAGCATGGCATTTAACAATGTGCATTATTTTGTTTGAACTAAAAACGAAACGATCTATATTGGATGAATACGTTCGAACTTCATACACGATGCGATTTAAATGAAATAAAACAAAAATATAACATAGAGCATGGAATAATAAAACGCGAATCAAATGCAAAGTTAATGAATGTCAACAATATGAGGATACTAAATAAATAATTTCAATAATATGTAATGGCAATATTCACACGACGTACATTGTTTTTAAGATCAACATTAATAAACATAGAAATGAAATCATAATATAAAACAACTTAAAATAAATAATAAGAATATTTTAAATACATAATATGTATATATATATATATATTTAAAGGTTTAGAAGAGATACTATAAAAGCAATTTAAAATAAATAATATAAAACAATTTAAAAATCATTAATATTCAAAACAATAAAATAATATCTAGAGCAACTTAAAATAAAACAAATCAAACTAACATATAAAAGACTTTAAAATAAGATAAATTTACAACAAACAGTATATGAAAAAAGTGCATAAAATAGTTTAATATAAATAATACATGAAATCTTAAAATACATAATAATAAAAAGGTTTATAATGAATAATAAAAAGTATTTGAAAGTAGTTTACATATAAAATGGTATAACTAAATGACATACATAAAAAAATAGTTTAAAGTAAATAAAATATAAAAATATTTAAAATAAATAATATGTAAAGGAGTTTAAAATAACTGATGCGAAAAACTTAAAATAAAAGTAAAAAATAACTTAAAACAATGTATAATGAAACAATTTGAAATGAATATTACAAAACGATTTTAAAATAAATAATGCATAAAATAGTTTAAAAGAACTAATCTGTAAAAAAAAACCTAAAATAAATAATATATATGAAATTGTTTAAAATAAAATATATATATATAAATAATAAATAAGCATAATATATAAATCAGTTTAAATTAAATATTATACATGAAAATTTAGAATAGAACATATATAAAATAATCTAAAGTAAAGAATATATTAAAATAAATAATATATGGGAAATTAAAAAATGAATTTAAACGGTTAGAATAGTGTAACCAAATAAAGTATGAAAAGAAACTTAAAATGGAAAATACATATATAATAGTTTAAAACAAATAACGTGTAAAAATATTTCAAAATAAGTAATATGTATAGGAGTTAAAACAAATAATATATGTAAAAATACTTAAAATCTATAACAATTTACAATACATAAGACGTAAAAAGGATTACAATAACTAATAATAAAATGGTCTAACATAAATAATGTAAGATAAACAAACTTAAAATAACTAACAATAAAATAGCTCCTAAAAAGTTGAAATAATAAATAAATGAACAAATTAAATAGACTAGGACTACGCTGAAATTTAATTAAAATTTAAGATGCAAACTGTAAATAAAAAAAATAGGCCACTAAGGATCGAAGTGAAACACGCATAAAGAACGAGGGACTGATTGGGAAAATGTTCCTAGCCCTCTATGCGTAGTGTTTCAAAGGACCCGAATGTAACCCAAACGAAATCTAAGAGCTAAATTAAAAAATAAAAGAAAACAGAAAATGGGGTCTGATCGAATGGAGTTGCAAAGGAGAAGGACTAACCGCTCAAATCTCCCCCTTTAGGGAGAATGCACAAACCCCCACTCCAACAATCGGCACCGATTCAAATGATTTAAAGACAAAAAAAAATTCCTTCTTTTTCATTCTGCTGGTTCCTCTTTTCTTTTAATTTTCAAAACCCTCACAAGCCCTCACTTCACCCTTTTTGCTCCAGCCGATCTGTGTAACACCCCTATCCCGTAACCGTCGCTAGAATAGGTAAGGGGCATTACCAGACTTGTAACTCATGCCAGATCAGTAAAATTTTGAACATTTTCTTGAAGTAAAGATCATTCAATTGGGTAATTGCTAGACACAACCAGGGATAAAATTAAAAAAAAAACTTATAAAAGTAAACATTCAAAAGATGTCATATTCGCATAGCTTATATACATTAACCAAAATATCCTCCCACTACTAGTCTATTCTATACATGCCATAAGATAATCCAAAACATAGCAGTACCAAACAGTGGATAGTGATAGTGTGACTAGTTGCTGACGATCCCCGAGCCTGTAGCTTCCAAATGAGATCTATAAAACAGAGGAAACAAAGTAAACGGAGTAAGCATTACAATGCTTAGTAAGTTTTAAGCAGTGTCAACAGATAACAATCAAATTATAACATAGTTGTTCGTATTTTTATTTCACTCTTCCTTCGGGCATACCATCCCTTTACCGAATATGCACATCTCATCATATATAATAGGCAGATAAATTCTCACTTGATAGTGATCTCTTATAAACATAAGTACATTACATATTTTCACCTAACTTTCCACATTGACCAAACGCACAATAATCATAGAACAGTCTTATTGCGTTACTCACATATGCATCACATAACGACCTTGTGATTTAGTCCAAATCAAGCTTAAATATAATCTCAAAATACATACCTGACCAACTTAACGCATTGAACGTATTTATTACCAATTGTTATTGTGAAGTCGTATAATCTTATGCTTTACTCGAATCTTCAGTGAAACCTTTAGCTCGAATAGTCCCCACACGTAGCTATCGGGTCTTACCCGGACAAAATCTCCACACGTAGTCATCGGGTCTTACCCAGACATAATCTCCACACGTAGTCATCGGGTCTTACCCGAAATATATTTCCAAGTTTCATGTACATTTAATCACATGTTACAACATTCACATCGACTGTCATATTTGTAATTCATTTGCCTCATCAAATATCTAATAATACACACCTTTCACATTTGGTCATTCGGCCACAATATACACACATCTCCTACATATTTCACACTAGCCATTCGGCTTTACCACATATACATATCTCATACATATTTCACACTAGCCATTCGGCTTTACCACATATACATATCTCATATATATTTCACATTAGCCATTCGGCTTTACCACATATACATATCTCATACATATTTCACATTAGCCATTCGGCTTTACCACATATACATATCTCATACATATTTCACACTAGCCATTCGGCTTTACCACATATTCATATCTCATACATATTTCACATTAGCCATTCGGCTTTACCACATATACATATCTCATACATATTTCACACTAGCCATTCGGCTTTACCACACATATTTATATTTATCTTGTACATCAATTTCAGCAATAGCTTATAAGAACCTCAAATAGTTTCATCAATGTTTACAACAAATTCACATATTCACTACAAGCTGTTTTCCTGAGCAATAGTCACTAAATTATTTATAACTGGAGTTACAAAACTCTAAATCAATTGCCGTTAATTTTCCCTGAATATAGACTCATATATCTTCCATCCATAAAATTTTCAGAATTTTAGGTTTGGCCAATCAATACCAGATTTTTCTTAAAGTTTCCCCTATTTCACTGTTTGACTAATCTGACCACTCTTTACTACGAATCAAATTTCTCATTGTACAGAATTCAAAATATGTTCTATTTGATTTCATTTGAAACTAGACTCATTAAGGAGTCTAAGAATATAAATTTTATCTTATAAACATTTTTGTACAAATTATAATGATTTTCTAAAAACAGAACAGGGGATTTCGAAGTCATTCTCACACTGTCTCACACTATTTTAAATATCTCTTTATAGGAAATTTCTTTGCTTACACGGTCTCTTTTATAAGAAACTAGACTAATTAGGCTTTGATTACATATTTTATTCAGCCTATAATTCCACACCAACAATTTATATTGATTTTCTAAAATCACGTTACTGCTGCTGTCCTAAGCAAATTATTACAATTTGCTCTTAAATTTCCAAGTCCAAACACTTATGAACTTCCCATTTGAGTTTGAGACATATCATGGCCACATCATATCTTATTAAATCAACTCATTATGTCCTATTATGATTGAATTTACTCAACGTTTAATCACTTAAAACTTACCTCGGAAGTGGTCGACGACTAGATATCCACGGCTATTCGTTTACTTTCTCTTTTCCCCTATCCGACTTTGATCCTCTTTGCTCTTAAGCTTAAGTAAAACAATAGATTTGCTTAAGTACTTAACTAATATTATTCACTTAACAATCACATTTGGCAATCACATATCATTTAATCTATATCTAAAACAATAGATTTCAATATGTATCATATTTAATAAAACATGCCATGACTCGATTTCATGCTTATTTAATTTATATCTAATTCACATTCACAAGCAAGGAGTCACTTAATTTATCATGCTTCCTTATACATGAATTTAATCATATTGCCGAATGTCCTTATGTGTACATGGTACATACATAAGGCATATATATATATACCTATATATGACCATTACAATTTAAACATTTAATCATAATCGGCAAGCTTTATTTCAACTATTTAAGGTGCAAACCAATTATGTTATTCATTAACATTTCGTCATATTAAATCTTTGATTAACCAATTTAACACATACCAAAATCCAATCATACATCTAACCTTTATCTCAATACTAAACCGAGTTATAAGATTATACATTACACTAAGCATATCATTAAACATACCTATTCAATTTAGCTAATTTCATAGCCGATTAATCACCTTACCCCACATTACTCAATGCCAAATATTAACCCAACATCACAAGCATAATCACCATGAAACTTACCTTAATACACATTTTATCCCATTGCCAAATACATATATATATATCATCAAACAAATATTTATTCACATAACAACAATTCATTCACATCTCTATAAATGATCATAATCGGACATTATAAACAAATCAACTAGTTTAGCATTCAAATTCTTCTAACCATTCCTCAATCACTTACTCAATGAACAACAATCCAAGCACATCAAAGCATAGTCGAATGTATCATTCTTCTTAAATTCATATTCAAACACTCAATTATACCTTAACTTATCCATTTCTTTCATTTAAACAACCCACATAACTTATTCATTCATGAACACATTCGGTACTATGCATGTTTACAAATATTTCTTGGCACCTTTATCACATTTTCACAATCGGCATAACCATGTTACCAATCTAATACATCAAAATTTACTTATCCAAGACTACATTCAGCATATATATATATATTCACATAAACACAATAGCCGAACTCTTCATGAAGTTACCGAGACTCATCATTTGCCATTTCACACACACTCACATCCAATCCTTTTTATTAAACACTTAAAATCAACCATCTTCATGCCTCATCACAAAAACATCAAAACACCCACCAAGACACTCTACAACCCATAGCCGAATGCATCACTTCAAACCAATAACAAAAATTGAGTCATGGGCTATGAAAGGAGCTTAGCAATTAACTCAATTTCACATAAATTATCAAGAAATAAAATTAAACATACCTCCAATTAGAATCACCAAGGCCAAATATCAAAGAGCCCTTTTGTTCTACCTTAGATTTTGAGCTTGCTCGATTGCCGAAATCCTCAAAGCATTTTTCTCCATTCTTTCTCAAACATTCACATGAACAAGGCAAGGATGTATGGCCTTCTTTTTTTCTAATACTTATTTCCTATTATAAAACCATGTAGTCATTATAATATTAATACAAAATGCATATATTTTGTATCCCATACCATCATGGCCGGCCACTTCCTCTGAAGTGGGGAATTTGACATGCAAGTCTACATTTTTTTCCACCATGCATTATTTGCCCACTACCATTTAACCTATCACATTTCCAAAGTTTCACACTAAGTCCTTTCTAATTAATTTCACATTTAAAAGACAAAATCAAAACATGAAATTTTCACACACACACTTTCACTTATAATTGGCATAAAATATGACATTTAATTATTCTTGTGACTCGATTTTGTGGTCCCGAAACCACTTCTCGACTAGAGTCAAATTAGGGCTGTCACAACTCTCCCTTCTTTTAGGGATTTTCGTCCCCGAAAATCTTACCGGCAAATAGGATAGGGTAACTTTCTCTCGTTGAGTTCTCTAGATCCCACCTAGTTTCCTCAACTCCGAACTTACGCTTCAGTGCTTTAATTAACAAAACTTTCTTAGTTTGATCATAATAATTCACAGAGATCCACAAAATTGACACTTACTCACTTACTTTTCATTTCGGTAATAACACACATAGGTATAACACAATTTACTCATCGGTCTGAACCTATTAGGTATAGGCTCGAACCCCACACATAGGTTCTAGCCTACTTAACCCAAAGTCCGAATAAACTCGACAGCCATCAACTAATTAGGCTATTAGCCTAGTATACACTTCACCGGTCCCAAACCTACTAGGCACAAGGCCTGAATAACTCAAATATCCAAAATTATCACCATTCATCAGAAATTCTTACCAACTTTCAAATGTCGAAACTTAGTCAAAATAATTTCTTGAACATGATTAACAAAATAGTGTTTATTCACAATAGCACATATAACTGCATATACTGAGAATCTCATATTTATAATGTATATATATATCACGTACCTTGTCAATTTAATGTCTCGAACTTATTTCATTACCAATTTAGCACAATGTTGTATAATCTCCGACTCTAATTAGTTCACCAGTGTTGAGTCCGTTTAACGAATTTTCTCTTTAGGTCTTACTTACTATTTCAAATCAATGCCATCGTCTCACACGAGGTCATACATGAAACACACTTCGCATACACAGTGCCCACTGACTGATTTCGCACACATAGCGCTCGATTAAAGAACTCGCACACATAGTGCCTCAATTACCAATCTCGCACACATAGTGCTCGATTGAAGAACTCACACACATAGTGCCTCAACTACTGATCTGGCGTACATAGTGCTCGGTTGAAGAACTTGCACACACAATGCCTCATAACTCCAACATGAATGCCTTCGAGGTTTAGCCCGGATATATCACTAGCACGAATGCTCTTCGGAACTTAGCCCGGATACATTACTAGCACGAATGCGCTTCGGAACTTAACCTGGATACATTACTAGCATGAATGCTCTTCGGAACTTAGCCCGGATACATTACTAGCACGAATGCTCTTCGGAACTTAGCCCGGATATATTACTAGCACGAATGCTCTTCGGACTTAGCCCGGATACATCACTAGCACGAATGCTCTTCGGAACTTAGCCCGGATACATCACTAGCACGAATGCTCTTCGGGACTTAGCCCGAATATATATAACTCTCAATTCTCATGTTTATATACATATATAACAATGCACATTAGTATATCATTTACATTACTTGAATACAAACACAACATGCTTATCGACCATTCAACTTTCAGTTCCATAGCCACATACAAAGATCACATTTATAGTCATAACACTCTTTCAAAATTGCATCACTTATACCTTTATAATTCAATCCAAATCAAAATTCAAATATGAGTACATGATACGTACCTGATCAACATAATAATCCGAGCATGTCCAAGTGAAATTATATCGCAAATTCTCATAGTCAGAAGCTTGCTACAGCTCGATCGGGAACAAGATTCATTACAATACAACAAACACATTTTAATAGTCAAAAATCATCACACTATCATTTTATCACTTTATGGCATGTATAAATAGACTCACGCGTGCTACGTTAGTCCTAGAATCGACTAAATCGTAGCTCTGATACCATTAAATGTAACACCCCTATCCCGTAACCGTCTCCGGAATAGGTAAGGGGCATTACCAGACTTGTAACTCATGCCAGATCAGTAAAATTTTGAACATTTTCTTGAAGTAAAGATCATTCAATTGGGTAATTGCTAGACACAACCAGGGATAAAATTTAAAAAAAAACTTATAAAAGTAAACATTCAAAAGATGTCATATTCGCATAGCTTATATACATTAACCAAAATATCCTCCCACTACTAGTCTATTCTATACATGCCATAAGATAATCCAAAACATAGCAGTACCAAACAGTGGATAGTGATAGTGTGACTAGTTGCTGACGATCCCCGAGCCTGTAGCTTCCAAATGAGATCTATAAAACAGAGGAAACAAAGTAAACGGAGTAAGCATTACAATGCTTAGTAAGTTTTAAGCAGTGTCAACAATAACAATCAAATTATAACATAGTTGTTCGTATTTTTATTTCACTCTTCCTTCGGGCATACCATCCCTTTACCGAATATGCACATCTCATCATATATAATAGGCAGATAAATTCTCACTTGATAGTGATCTCTTATAAACATAAGTACATTACATATTTTCACCTAACTTTCCACATTGACCAAACGCACAATAATCATAGAACAGTCTTATTGCGTTACTCACATATGCATCACATAACGACCTTGTGATTTAGTCCAAATCAAGCTTAAATATAATCTCAAAATACATACCTAACCAACTTAACGCATTGAACGTATTTATTACCTATTGTTATTGTGAAGTCGTATAATCTTATGCTTTACTCGAATCTTCAGTGAAACCTTTAGCTCGAATAGTCCCCACACGTAGTTATCGGGTCTTACCCGGACAAAATCTCCACACGTAGTCATCAGGTCTTACCCGGACATAATCTCCACACGTAGTCATCGGGTCTTACCCGGAATATATTTCCAAGTTTCATGTACATTTAATCACATGTTACAACATTCACATCGACTGTCATATTTGTAATTCATTTGCCTCATCAAATATCTAATAATACACACCTTTCACATTTGGTCATTCGGCCACAATATACACACATCTCCTACATATTTCACACTAGCCATTCGCTTACCACATATACATATCTCATACATATTTCACACTAGCCATTCGGCTTTACCACATATACATATCTCATATATATTTCACATTAGCCATTCGGCTTTACCACATATACATATCTCATACATATTTCACATTAGCCATTCGGCTTTACCACATATACATATCTCATACATATTTCACACTAGCCATTCGGCTTTACCACATATACATATCTCATATATAATTCACATTAGCCATTCGGCTTTACCACATATACATATCTCATACATATTTCACACTAGCCATTCGGCTTTACCACATATACATATCTCATACATATTTCACACTAGCCATTCGGCTTTACCACACATATATATATTTATCTTGTACATCAATTTCAGCAATAGCTTATAAGCAACTCAAATAGTTTCATCAATGTTTACAACAAATTCACATATTCACTACAAGCTGTTTTCCTGAGCAATAGTCACTAAATTATTTATAACTGGAGCTACAAAACTCTAAATCAATTTCCGTTAATTTTTCCTGAATATAGACTCATATATCTTCCATCCATAAAATTTTCAGAATTTTAGGTTTGGCCAATCAATACCAGATTTTTCTTAAAGTTTCCCCTGTTTCACTGTTTGACTAATCTGACCACTCTTTACTACGAATCAAATTTCTCATTGTACAGAATTCAAAATATGTTCTATTTGATTTCATTTGAAACTAGACTCATTAAGGAGTCTAATAATATAAATTTTATCTTATAAACATTTTTGTACAAATTATAATGATTTTCTAAAAACAAAACAGGGGATTTCGGAGTCATTCTGACACTGTCTCACACTACTTTAAATATCTCTTTATAGGAAATTTCTTTGCTTACACGGTCTCTTTTATAAGAAACTAGACTAATTAAGATTTGATTACATATTTTATTCAGCCTATAATTCCACACCAACAATTTATAGTGATTTTCTAAAATCACGTTACTGCTGCTGTCCTAAGCAAATTATTACAATTTGCTCTTAAATTTCCAAGTCCAAACACTTATGAACTTCCCATTTGAGTTTGAGACATATCATGGCCACATCATATCTTATTAAATCAACTCATTATGTCCTATTATGATTGAATTTACTCAACGTTTAATCACTTTAAGCTTACCTCGGAAGTGGTCGACGACTAGATATCCACGGCTATTCGTTTACTTTCTCTTTTCCCCTATCCGACTTTGATCCTCTTTGCTCTTAAGCTTAAGTAAAACAATAGATTTGCTTAAGTACTTAACTAATATTATTCACTTAACAATCACATTTGGCAATCACATATCATTTAATCTATATCTAAAACAATAGATTTCAATATGTATCATATTTAATAAAACATGCCATGACTCGATTTCATGCTTATTTAATTTATATCTAATTCACATTCACAAGCAAGGAGTCACTTAATTTATCATGCTTCCTTATACATGAATTTAATCATATTGCCGAATGTCCTTATGTGTACATGGTACATACATAAGGCATATATATAAATACCTATATATGACCATTACAATTTAAACATTTAATCATAATCGGCAAGCTTTATTTCAACTATTTAAGGTGCAAACCAATTATGTTATTCATTAACATTTCGTCATATTAAATCTTTGATTAACCAATTTAACACATACCAAAATCCAATCATACATCTAACCTTTATCTCAATACTAAACCGAGTTACAAGATTATACATTACACTAAGCATATCATTAAACATACCTATTCAATTTAGCTAATTTCATAGCCGATTAATCACCTTACCCCACATTACTCAATGCCGAATATTAACCCAACATCTCAAGCATAATCACCATGAAACTTACCTTAATACACATTTTATCCCATTGCCGAATACATATATATATATCATCAAACAAATATTTATTCACATAACAACAATTCATTCACATCTCTATAAATGATCATAATCGGACATTATAAACAAATCAACTAGTTTAGCATTCAAATTCTTCTAACCATTCCTCAATCACTTACTCAATGAACAACAATCCAAGCACATCAAAGCATAGTCGAATGTATCATTCTTCTTAAATTCATATTCAAACACTCAATTATACCTTAACTTATCCATTTCTTTCATTTAAACAACCCACATAACTTATTCATTCATGAACACATTCGGTACTATGCATGTTTACAAATATTTCTTGGCACCTTTATCACATTTTCACAATCGGCATAACCATGTTACCAATCTAATACATCAAAATTTACTTATCCAAGACTACATTCAGCATATATATATATTCACATAAACACAATAGCCGAACTCTTCATGAAGTTACCGAGACTCATCATTTGCCATTTCACACACACTCACATCCAATCCTTTTTATTAAACACTTAAAATCAACCATCTTCATGCCTCATCACAAAAACATCAAAACACCCACCAAGACACTCTACAACCCATAGCCGAATGCATCACTTCAAACCAATAACAAAAATTGAGTCATGGGCTATGAAAGGAGCTTAGCAATTAACTCAATTTCACATAAATTATCAAGAAATAAAATTAAACATACCTCCAATTAGAATCACCAAGGCCAAATATCAAAGAGCCCTTTTGTTCTACCTTAGATTTTGAGCTTGCTCGATTGCCGAAATCCTCAAAGCATTTTTCTCCATTCTTTCTCAAACATTCACATGAACAAGGCAAGGATGTATGGCCTTCTTTTTTTCTAATACTTATTTCCTATTATAAAACCATGTAGTCATTATAATATTAATACAAAATGCATATATTTTGTATCCCATACCATCATGGCCGGCCACTTCCTCTAAAGTGGGGAATTTGACATGCAAGTCTACATTTTTTTCCACCATGCATTATTTGCCCACTACCATTTAACCTATCACATTTCCAAAGTTTCACACATAAGTCCTTTCTAATTAATTTCACATTTAAAAGACAAAATCAAAACATGAAATTTTCACACACACACTTTCACTTATAATAGGCATAAAATATAACATTTAATTATTCTTGTGACTCGATTTTGTGGTCCCGAAACCACTTCTCGACTAGAGTCAAATTAGGGCTGTCACAATCGGGCTCTCTCACTGCCCGTCGTACCACCACCGTACCCGGTGGCCGCAAAGCGCAGAGATGGGCTTTTTAGCCTCGTTTTGAGGCACACTCGAAGGCCATGTCTTCTCAGCCCCAAAGAAACTGAAACAAAGGTCCTCCCTCCCCTTTTGGCTCAACTTCGGCGATTGGAGAAGAGATCTCCGGCGATGAGTCCGTGGGAAGATCAAGGTGAGGTTATCTTTCTCTTTTTTCTTTTTTATTTTCGAAAGTAAAAATAAAAGAAAAAATAAAATAACAAAATAAAACTTGAGAGTAAAAAGAAAAACAATAGAAAATTGAATGAATATCACCTTTTAAACTTTTCTAGTTTTTTTATTGATTTTGTATCCAAAAAAAGAAGAAGAAAAAATACATTAAAATGTCATGGCTTTTATAACCGAAACTACCATCTTCTTATTTCTATTTTTTTGTCTCTTTGTTATTTGTTTCTTCTATTTATCGTCTTTTGCTTGCGTGTTGCAGGTGGTTGTCAGAGACTGACGAAGAGGCGCGCGTGGTGGCCTTGCTGGTGAAGAGCGGCGGCTGAAGAAGGGGACTAGGGTTTGTTTGCTTGCTGAAAATTTTTGATAGCTAATGGGCTAGGGTTAGTTGGTTTTTAGCTTTTGTAATTGGGTCTGATGGGTTTGGTTTAGTGGTTAGGTGGGTTAAGGTTTGTTTAGGCCCCGGCCAAAATTGGGCTGTACAGATGGATTATAGCCATGGAAGAAAAATCAAGAAGAAATAGAATTTTAAACCCAATCATTAAACCAAACTTCCATTAAATGCTTTCCTACTTCAATTTCATCCGACAATACTATTTTCACAATATCAACACAAGGTCTCCTCCACTTTGCCATGTTCCAAGCCCAATGGCAGGAGATTTTAGATCCAGTATTCAATACATAGAAATTCCCTTGTATCTCAGATTTTCCTTTCCTTTTTTCACCCACCAAACAAGAAAAAGGGGCAAGCTTTTCAGCTATATATTCACTTCAATTTTGGTATTTGAATTACCAAAAATACTTTCCAAAACCCAAAATATCAGTTTTGCACTAGAAAGTGCAAAATTAAACTTAAAACTCAGTAATAAAATTTAGAAAACAAAACAACCCAAATAAAAAAAAAAACTATGACGGACGGTGAGAGATTAACATATGAAAGATTTGTATGTATGAATCTATGGGTTTTGGTGGGCTTTTAGGACAAGCTAATCAAAAAAATTGAAAGAGGAGTATGATTGATGATGGAAGGTGGAGGATAGCAACAATTATGGTGGTTGACCAAAATTGAGAATAAAAGTTGTAATTTTGGAGGTTTAGAGAGAAATTCAAGAGAGGAAGACATCTAAGATAGAGAGAAGAGTAAAAATAAAATGAGTAAAATAAATAAATTGGGTGTTTATACCCAGTAAAAAAGACAACAAATTTATTATTTTACATTAAATATTGATACTTTTTATAATCACTTAAATATTAATATTAATTTATATCATAATTATTCAAAAATACTAATTTATACTAATTAAAAAATAATTGATAACTATATATACTTTTAAAATTTTGAAAAAATATTTTTTTATTAAATTATTTAAAAATAATTCATATATTATTGTAATTCTTTTAAAAATAATATTTATAAATACTTTTGAAGACAATAGTATATTCGTCATTTGAGTATTTTTTTTTTCTATTACATATCTATTTCTCTCAACCAAATGCATGAATACTATTACAATACTTATTTCATTCCATCCAACCAAACCACTATTATGTCTATTCAATTCCATTATAACTTTATTAAATTCCCATAGAATGGCTATTCCATTTCCAATGAATCAAACGTGCCGTAAGATTTGCAAGCTCATAAAATACAAAGACTCAACTCACTAAAATTAAACTACAAAGACTAGTTCTACAAATTGAGTGAAATATAGGGACTAATAAAGTTTAATATTAGGGACTAAATAATGAATTTTTTTCTAAACAGAAATTTAATTGCAATTGTCAGACAAACTTTGATATTAGATGCCTTTGTGAACGTATTATATAAGAGATGATGTTGGATTTTGGAAGTTGTTCATAGAAGTGTTTAGAACTACCAATGATGGTTTTGGAATGTTTTGAGAGTTATAATGAAGTTTCAAGGGAGTTTCGATATTAAAGTTGTAGCTTAGAGTCTTTTTAATTTTATATTGTAGAAGAGCTTAACATCAACCTTTTTGAACCTTGTTATACATCAGTAATCACTAACCCGGGTCCTAGGCAAGATCCAGATCACCAACCCATGACCTGGATAGGTCCCACCAGAAGATTGGGTGTAAGACAAACCGCGAGAGAACAACAAGGTGAGTTCGCGTATACCCAAGAAACTCGCAAGCTCGTGGACCTAGTACACCACTGTCTCAGTTCGCATATACATGAGGAGCTCGCAGAAAGGAGAAGCTCGTGGACCCAGCCCACCATAGTCTCAATTTGCATAAACCCAAAGAGCACGCAACCGCCCAAACGCAAGTCCAGCAGGTACAGAGCTTGCTCAAAACGTCAGTCCTAGAAATAGAAAGGACCGTGTGCTCTGTATACACATGTTTAGTGGGCTTGGAGTCCGCAGAGAATGTCAATAATAGGGACTGATAATGTCAGTATTAGAGGTAATGGAGTTAAGAGAAAATAGTTGGGTTCTAGCAGTGGGTCCTATCATGAGTTGTAATAGCATATGTAACAACATGTATAAATTCCCGACTACTCCCAAGAATAACATACAAGAAAACATTACTCAACAATTGGTGCAGTGAGTGTGGATCGAACACATGACCTTCAGATATTGAGCTAGTCGAATTCGGGATAGACTTCACTCCACGAACGGCAATAAAAGGACAAGTGCTAGTTGATTTCATAGTGGAATGTTCCTTTGAAAAAAACTATTGACACGCAGGTAACGTAATGTGCAATTGGAAATGTCAGACAATGAATATCTTATAAAAAATTGTATGTTACATGAATATCGATAAAAACTGACAATTTGATCTCTTAAATTGAAACGTAATATGTTCCATATTTTACATTGTATTTCATACTGGGATTTTTTTTTCACTTGTTGTACACCATTTAGTAGCTAATCCACATTCAGAAGGTGCACATACAACTGATAATTCAAAAAGTTGGCTAGTTTATGTCAATGGCTCTTTAACCAAAGCAGGATTAAAAACACGTGCATTAATAATTGATCCCAATGGCACCAAATGATAGTACAGATTATCATTTGGGTTCCGAACGTCTAATAACATCATTGAATATGAAGCTTTGATATTGAGACTATAACTAGCGCGCTAGCTAGGAGCAAATGGCCTAATTGCCCATACAGATCCGTAGTTGGTGGAAAAATAGATAAACAACGAATACAATGTAAAAGAAATAGTGCTGAGAAGATATCATGCAATGGCAACTCAATTGCTTACAGGGTTCGACAAAGCTCAAATTAAATAACTCTCGAGAAGTGACAATACGTGTATCGATGCTTTATCCAAGTTAACATCCTCCGTTGTCATTGAACAAAGAGGAAAAATCCTACTCGAGGAAAGGGAGACCCCGAGTTATGACATGCCTCGAGTACTATGCCTAGACCAGGATAAAACCTGGATGACTCCAATAATTCGCACTCTCTAAGGCGAAGGCGAATAAGACAATCAAGACAAGAAGGAGCTCGCAAAGCTACAACACAAAGTCGCGAGGTATGTCATTATCATTAATTATAAATGCTTGAAGAACTCCCAATACATAAATCAAATATTTGAATATTTCGAACTCATTACATAATGAATTAAGACAACACGTTTTATCCTACACTTGATAGATACACCCTTTTGGAGGGTGTACTATATAGAAAGAGGTTATTGCACCCACTGCTATGATGCTTATCACCACCTGAGGCTAGATACTCATGCAAGAAATCCACGAAGGAATTTGCTGTGATCATTTAGAAGGTAGACTACTCACACAAAAAATCTTTAGACAAGGGTATTATTGGCCTACAATCCAGAAAAACGCACACTAGTTGGTTCGCATATGTGATTATTGCCAAAGAAATGCCAAGATCCAGTGACAACCAGCGGAGCCTCTATAGGTCATGTCAGGCCCTTGGCCATTCGTAACTTAGGGGGTTGATATCCTTGGTCTGTTCCCAATAGCCACGGTGCAGAAAGAGTTCATAATGGTGGCTGTAGATTATTTCATCTAATGGATTGAAGTTGAAGCATTAACAACTATTACAGAGAAACAGATGGACAATGGTACACAGTTTCAAGGAAAGTTCAAAAAATTATGCACTGCCCTCCAAATAACCCTAGCTCAAAGTTCAGTAAAAATGCCTACAAACTAACGGACACGTAGAAGCAATAAACAAGAAAATCCTAACAGCCCTCAAGAAAAAAGTCAGCAAGGCTAAGAGCACTTGGTTGGAAGAAGTACCTAGAATTTTGTGGGCCCTGTGAACTACACCCTATACCATAATAGGAGAAACAACTTTTTCTCTTGTTTACGGTGCAAAGGTTGTAATCCCTATAAAAATTGGTTTGAGGTCACACAGAATGCAACACTTCAACAAGGAAGCTAATCAGATCAGGCTCAACCTCGATATGATTGATGATCTCAGAGAAACAACCGAAGTTAGGAACGCAACACACACCCAGTAAGTGGGTCACTACTACAAGTCTAAGGTTAAAAACAAGTAGTTCCAAGTGGTTGACCTTGGTCTAAGAAATACCGAAGCTATTCTACCTGCTTCGTAACAAGAAAGATAGCTCCAAATTGGGAGGGGCTATACAAAGTTATAAAGGAAATAGGTTATGGATCATATTAGCTTGCAAGGATAGAGGGCATGGTTGTACTACGAACGTGGAATTCCTTCAAAAAATATTATGTGTAACTCATTATCCTTTGAATGAAGAATTTTCCCCTAGTCACCCAACTATCATATTAAAGCTCACAGGTGAAAAACTACAGCTTCCAACACAGTTAGCTAGAGTTAGAAACTCCCAACTATCATATTAAATCTTGCAGGTGAAAGACCGCAGCCTCCAACACAGTTAGCAAGAGTTCCAAACTCTCAGCTATCATATTAAGGCTTATAAGTGAAAAATCGCAGCCTCCAACATAGTTACCGATAGTTACAAACTCCCAACTGTCATATTAAGGCTCGCAAGTGAAAAACCACAGCCTCTAATATAGTTGACGAGAGTTACAAACTTCCAGCTGTCATATTAAGGGTCACAGGTGAAAAATCGTAGCTTCCAACACAATTAGTGAAAGTTACAAACTCCTAACTGTCATATTAAGGCTTGTAGGTAAAAAACCACAGCCTCTAACACAGTTAGCGAGAGTTACAAACTCTCAACTGTCATATTAAGGCTTGCAGGTGAAAAATTGCAACCCCTAAAATAACTTACGGATTAACATTCCCAGTTGATTATTTTCAAATATTTTCCTAAGTATAGAATAGCTTACGAAATGATATTCCTAGCTAATGATTCGCAAAATTAATAACTTTAAGGAATTGCTTCAATTTCCAAGTAGCTAGTAGCTGCTGATTTTTTAAGGATTTATTTAAAGCCTTCGTAACAAAAAATATAGTTGTACGATAATTATGGACTTATAAAAACATGAAAGCAACAACTATTAAAAACAAATTCTTTCAAAACATAAAATTTCATTTCATTGAAAAAATAACAACAAAATACAAATTATCAACTAGCTAAGATACATTGGTTTCCTCTTTCCTCCTATTAGCATCTTGTCTCATAGAAGAAGTGGTTGCGATGTCATTCTCAGCATAAGAGGCCTTGTTGTCACTCACAAGAAGATGGGTCGCGTTGTTATCCTCAACTGGGCCTTTGTCTAGATAGAAATCTGGTGAATTCTTCCAGATAGACACGAATGAGTTCCACACAACACCCAAAGGGAACAACACATCAAAATCTAATTGATTTATATCTACCTCACCGAATGCATCAAGATCCACTGCATGAGCATCGAAAGGGCTACCAGCAACCTGAGCATGCCATAATATGTTCAGTTTCATCTTAGAAATAGACTTACACACATTTTTTGACTGTTTTTTCCTTAAATTTCTATAGAGCCTCGGGCTAGTTCTGCCTCATCCTCTCTACTTGAGAATGGCATTCCCTGATGATCTTATTTGTTTGAATGGCATGCTCCGTAACAACCCTATCTAGCTCAGCTTGTGTAGCCTCTTTGCTCTATCTCTTAGCGACCACCTCACAAGCTAGCCCCTCCATTTTAACTTCAGCAACCACCAAATATTCTGTAAGGTCCCCATTCTGTGTATTAATGACCTCATTTTCCTCTCTCATCTTAAGATGAAACTCGCGGAATCTTTCCAATTCTATCTTAGTCTCAGTGAGCTCATTTTGGCAGGCCTCATCATATTTCAGCATGACCATATTAAGCTTTAGAAAGCAGGAATTACAGAGATGGGGAAATGCTTGGCGCTGAGGGTGTTTGCGCACTGCTTAACCTCGCAACTTCTGGTATAAGGGCCTGCCATTCGAGGGACACATCAACAAGATTATAGGGATACTCCTACGCATTCGAATCTCTACGCCACATAAATGAACCTCCATTACTTCAAATTGGTGTTTCTCCAACAACATGCACAGAAGGAAAGACACGAGGGACAGGTAGAAGGGTATCCTCATCGATGGAAATCGGTGAACTAACGAAGGGAACAGGCGATAAGCTCATCACTGGTGAACCTAGAAAACTTAGGGTTTTAACCACAGTAGAAATATGACCAACAAGGTTTGTCTTTCTCTTACTATGTCACTCTAATTATACACTATTCCCATCCTCTTCACTGGTAGAAGCGATGTGCATAGCCCTTGCGTTAGACTAGCGTTTCTTGTGCGCCCTACTTATCACTAAATCCATGTCCATGACCTTATTGATCTAGCCGAAAACACTACTAGTTTCATTTGAATCTTTTCTAAAGCTACGATCGTCGTCTGCATCAACAATAATTCTATGATCAGTAGGAGCAGATAGTAAATTAACGTTACTCCTACCACTTTCCCCTTGCAATGACACAACGAAAACAAATGGGCAAAGACTTATCTCGGAAAAGCGATAAAAGAAATTTATTGGTTTCTCCTTGAAACCCAGCAGTATCAGACCCAACTCATCCACAAAACCATGGAGCCATGTGTTTATTTCAGGAAGTGTACCAACAGATTGGGCTACCACTTTGTTGTCACTAGATCTTTACCTATTGGGGCTGAAACTCTCCAAGTAGTATTGAAAAATATTCCTCGCCATGATAAGATCCTCCAAAACCAAAAAACACCTAGCACGAAGCCTCCAAAACTAGGCTATGGCTTCATTTATGGGGAGGGTCCATTGAAACAAGCACAGTCTCGACTCGGCGAAAACCACTTTACTAGAAACCCAAAGCCATCACCGAGTTTGCTACGAACTATAACATACTTCCTCTAGTTTAGGAAAAGATTTGAACATTGATTCACAATAATGGTCCCCACCTTTTTACGATGGGTGAAATAGTATAACCCCATTGAGTTCTCCCGATTGTAACCTTTTAATTGACACAAGTGCTGGAAAACGATGAGCAAATGGACATCATCACGCTAACAACAATCGATAAAATATGCCATGGCAATCCACCAATAAAATCCCGAGAGTTGATCGAGGGCGATTTCGTAATCCTTGAGAAGACTGTAAAAAAAGAGGTGCAACGGCAAGTGGAACCTAGCCTCGAATGCGTGAAGTGATAGCACTAAGCTATCCTTGGTGGTTTCGCACAATCGATGTGACCCCTCTAGGATGGAGAACTCATACGCAAAAATTCGAGAGCTTCCCCCGCACGACCAGAACCCATCGTAGTTCCTCCCGCTTAGTGGTATAGGGAAAGAGTTTGATCATCTCCAGATCTTGAGATGATCGTTCTCACGGTGGACGGGCTTGGACTATTCGATTACTGATCCCTCTCATCTTCGTTAAAATATTGGTAAAAGAAAAAAGTAGAAATTTAAAGCAATAGTGTTTTTGAAATTACCTTTCTTTCAGTAGCAGAAAATGCTAAGTGCGAAGAATTTAGAGCTTCGAGAGTTATTTTAAAGAAGGGTTTCTCTTTTTGCATTTTGACGATTCATATAACCGAGGAAGACCAATAATCCAGATACGAGTAGATAGAAACTGTTCAAATTTCAATGGTCAGATACGTGCACTTAAAATTCATTTGCGCATGTGGCAGAATGGCTATTATGCATCACAGCTTGCAACACGCCTAACAAGCTGCGTTTAAAATTGATGTGATGGATCTAAGAAGTGCCATTTTATAATCTTTCTTAGACCCACTAAGGGGAATAGATTGTTATACATTAATGATCACCAACTCGAGTTCTAGACAGGATCAAGATCACCACCCATGATTCGAATAAGTCCCACCAGAAGAGTGGGTGCAAGATGAACCGCTAGAGGACAGCAAGGTAAGTTTGCGTATGCCCAAAGAGCTCGTAAAAAGGACAAGCTCGCAGACCTAGCTCGCCATAGTTTCATTTCGCATATACCTAAGGAGCGCACAGCCACCTAGGCGCATGTCCAATAGGTACAGAGCCCGCTCAAAATGTTAGTCTTAGAAATATAAAGGACCGAATGCTCAGTATACACGTGTCCAGCAAGCTTGGAGTCCGCCGAGAATATAAGTAGTAGAGGCAGTGGAGTCAAGACAAAATAATGGGGTCCTAGTAGTGGGGTCCTATCATGAGCTGTAATAGCATTTGTAACATGTATAAATACTCGAATACTCCTATGAATAACACATAAGAAAATATTACTCAACACTCCTATGTTTTATCTAGCAGAGTGGTGATAGGTCTTGAAAAATGTGGACATTATATATAATAATAATAATTATATATTATTATTTAATATTATAAAATATTAGCCCAAATTAAAATTGATCTAATTTGGTTAAGGTTTATTGGGCTTTAGTTATTAAATAAAGTATGCAACAAATATGTGTAATACTCTAGTAACTAATTTCTAATTGATGATGGGCTGATTAGAAATTAGGGTCAATGTGCAAAAGTTATATATTAGGATTGTGGTCCCAAATTACACATATGTAACTTTTCTAATATCTAATCTTTAGAAAATAGACTTCTCTGAATTACTTGTATGCTAATTTAGAAGATCCAAATCACAAGATCTAAAGTATCAAGAAATCAATGGATTCAAGTACGATTTTGCATCTAATTTTATTTTTTATTTACTCTTGATGGTCTAACATGATAGGTCCTAGTTTGTTAAGTTTTATATTTGATCTTGTTTTACGATTTTAACAAGTGGCATCTGAGCCTCGTCATGTCGAACAATTGATAATGAATTATTTATTTGATGTTTCGGTTATACTCATTAAACCTTTTGAATTTATATTAAAAGTTTTAGGGTTTAAAATAAAAATTGTACAAATTTTAGGGCTATATGTCGAAGTTTTTAAATTTTAGGGTTTAGAATATATGCGTGATCTTGAAAATCAAAGATAGTTGAAATTCTTGTTTGCTTCAATTAATTTGATTTTGTAAGTTCATACATACACACACGCATATGAGAGCTAGCGATATTAATGAAGTTTGTGATTAAAGACCAGATTTGAAGTGATTGTTATGATAGTAATTGGATTGAGTCTAAACATTGCTACTTTGTAAATATATAGATTGTTTGGGTGCTGCGAAAACAAAAAGTATTTTGAAATTTTTTTTTTTCGGTTTTAAATTTTATTAAACTTGATAGTTTAAAGAAGGGACGTAGGTTTATGCTTCTATTATTTGTAAGTTTGTTCTTTTTTAGTCATTATTCATTGATTATGGTTTAAAAAAAATTAAAAGTCAAGTTTTCAAGGAAGTATCAAATTAGAATTTGTTAGAATTAAGTTACTCGAATCCTTATTTAAGTAAAATATAGTGGTAAAATAAAATAAAAAAATTCATATAGAATTACACTTCTTTTATTTTATTTTAGAATAAGGTTTTTTAAACCTTATTAAATTCTATCTATTTGATATTGATTAGAATAAGGTGTTTCAATCTTACTAGAATATGACTTTACAAGCCTATAAATAGATATAGTCTATTCCTCTTGTATTAAATTCGAATTCGACATAGTGAATTTTCTTCTTCTCTGCCCATAATTTTTTCCTGAAAGGATTTTCACGTAAAAATCTGTGTGTTTTTTATTTTTATTTATTTTATTTTTTCACAGAATTTAATTTGGTATGTTGTGTTTTGACGTTGATCTATCCTTTTAATTTATTTGATTAAAAATTGATAATGGTGCAGTAGATTTATGAACAGTTTTGGTGTTGCCAAATTTTATATACAAGTGATAGTTAATTATTGGCCTTTCAATTTATATATAATTTATGATTAGTTTTGATATTTATATATGAACGAGTTTATATATTTTTATCAATTATTTTAAGGGTATAATGCGTGACTTGGTTATTATTAAATCTATAAAATTTTATGATTTTAAATTTTTTATATTGATGCTAAGGTTGTGGTGATATTTTTTTATGGATTCAATTATATATATTATTAAATTGATTTATGGACATTCATTTGGAATATTTTGATGTTAATTCATGATAAATTAAATTCATTCTTATAAAATTTGATTTTGAATTTTATTATAAAATTGAATGGCCGTTTGTATTTCATCAAAGATTAAGGTATTTGGTTTCTCATTCAGCATTGAGACAACTTTATTTTGAGTTATTGTTACAGAAATGTTAAATTTGAATATGTGTATGTTTATATATATTTTAAAATAAATTAATTGAAATAATAAGTTGCCAAAATGACATCTGTTATTAAAATTATTCTATTTTAAAATATAAAAGGTTGTGTGTATGTAAATTAAGTTATGTTAATATTGATCAGTTCAATGGAATGTTAATATTGTGACAGTTATTTAGTTTTACATGTGAGTAATAAATCAGTAAAAAAAAGATTTATTATTTGATATGTTTTTTATTGTCAATGTTTGATTACTACAATAAGTATTATTTGCAAGTTAATAGTTTTTTCCAAAGATGGAATATTAATGGAGTGTCTGATATCTTGAGATATGATTTACCTTTATTCAAATTATTTTGGTTTAAATTTGAAATATTTTGAAACAAATAAATTTAGATTTTGGCTTTAGGATTTAATTAAGGATGCCTAATATTTTAAATAGATTAGTTGAAACAAAATGACACCTAAGTCCTCTTTTGCGTATATTAGTTTATTTAAAATATCAATATGATTATATTTTTTTTGTGATTTGTGCATTTATTAATTAACCAAAAGGTAAGTTACTATTTGGCAGAATTTCAACAACATCTGTTGTGATAAATGTGTGACAATTATAAGGTATTTTATGTGAGTAATAAGTTAGTCCAACGGTTGATTCATTATTTGACATAATTTATTGTCAATGTTTGATTGTTACAACAAGAGTATTCTGTTAATATTATTGTCCAAAAACTTGATATTAATATTGTATTTGGTATCTTAAGATGAGATTAGCCACTATTTTGAATTTATTGTTTACTTATGAATATTCATGTAAGCTTATTTTTATATATTTTGTTCTATATTCAACTAGTTCATCTTGTGCTGCCACAACATCTGTTAATATAAATTCTATACTCATACTTAATGGGACTAATTTTAAGAAATGGAAAAGGCACTTACTTGTAGTGCTTGGATGTATGGACATAAACCTTGTACTAAGGGAAGAACAACCTGCACATATCACTGTGGCAAGCACCCTTGATGCTAAAAGAGATTTTGAGAGGTGGGATCATTCAAACTGCATGAGTCTAATGATCATGAACACAACATTCCAAAAGCCTTTAGGGGCATAAAATCTGAGGAGATCACTCTGGCGAAGGGTTTCATTGACGAAATTAAGAAACATTTTGTCAAAAACGATAAGATTGAGATGACATCACTTTTGACTTCTTTAATGTCCGTGAAGTATAAGGGTCAAGGAAACAAGATGGAGTGCATTATAGAGATGTTCCATATTGCTTCAAGACTTAAGGCATTTAAGATTGAACTTTCTGAGGAATTGCTTGTTCTTATGATTTTGGTATTGCTTCTTGCATAGTTTAACCAATTTAGAATTAGTTACAACTATCAAAAGGTGAATGAACTCTAAATAAGCTCATTTCTCATTGTGTGCAAGAGGAAGAAAGGTTGAAATATGATAAGTCTAAAACTGCTCATTTGGTTAATGTCTTTAAAGACAAAAACTTACATTCTAAATAAAATACCCACTAAAATAGCTGCAAAAACACCTTATGAGCTTTGGACAAGTCGAAAGCCTAGTCTAAAACACTTTCACATTTGGGGATGTCTAGTTGAGGTAAGGCCTTATAGCCACATAAAAAGAAATTGGAATCTAAAATAGTGAGCAGCTACTTTCTTGGTTATTCTGAGTGATCTAAGGACTATAAGTTTTATGGTCCCATAATTAGGAATGTTTTTTAGATAGGTACTATAACATTTTTTGAAGATGTAGAGTTTGGATGAAGAAATAAGGTTAGAGACATTTCTTTTGAGGAGGAAATGGATTTTAACTCAGTTCTTGTTATAACTTTTGATGATGTTCAGGTTTTCATACTTATCATTGATCAAGAAGTGAATCCAGGACCTCAACAAGACAATGTTGACCCTATTCAAGATGAGGTAACTGTTCTAGCAGAACAAGCTCAACAACCTCAAGAACAAGTGTTCTTAAGGAGGTCCATGAGAGAGGAGAAATGCTATTTCAGATGATTATGTTGTATTTCTCCAAGAATATGAGGATGGCCATGGGATGATGAAAGATGATCAAATCAACTTTCATCAAGCCATGAAAATTTCTAATTCTCAAAAGTGGATTGATGCCATGCAAGAAGAGTATAATTCTATGTAAAACAATAAAGTTTAGGAACTTGTCCAATTACTTGAAGGTGAAAAATCAATTTGTTGTAAATGGATATTTAAAACCAAGAGGGATGCAAATGATAATATGGGGAGGTATAAGGCACATCTTGTAGCTAAATGATATACTTAGAAATAAAACATTGATTTTACAGAGACTTTCTCTCCAGTTTCATAGGAAGACTCTTTTAGGACAATCATGACGTTTGTTGCTCATCTTGATCTTGAGTTACATTGGATGGATGTTAAAACTGTGTTTTTCAATGGCGACATTAAACAAACAATTTAAAAGGTACAATTAAAAAAGTTTGAGTTGGGAGACCTATAGAATATGGTTTGCAAATTAACAAAATTCATTTATAGATTCAAACAAACTTCCCATTAATAGTACCACAAGTTTCATCAAGTAATTAACTCATTTGATTTTGAGATGAATATTGTCGATGATTGCGTGTATCACAAATTCATTGGGAGTAAGTATATATTCATGGTTCTATATGTCGATAACATTTTGCCTCCACTAATGAAATAGGATTATTGTACGAAATCAAGAGATTTTTATCTAAGTATTTTGAGATGAAAGATCTTGAGGATGCCTTTTTTGTTTTAGGAATTCAAATACATCGAGACTGACCTCGGGATATTCTTAGATTGTCACAAAAGAGCTATATCGATAAAGTGCTAAAAAGGTTTGGCATGCAAAGTTGTAGACCTGGTGACACCCCTATTACTAAAGGAGACAAATTTAATCTTACTCAGTGCCGTAAAAGTAACCTTGAAATTCAGGAAATGTAAAAGATTCCCTATGCATCAATTGTTAGGAATCTAATGTATGCTCAAATATGTACACATTCAGATATTGCGTACATTGTTAGGATGTTAGGTAGACTTTTAAGCAACCTAGTATAGACCATTGGATAACAGCCAAGAGGGTTATGAGGTATCTTCAGAGAATAAAAGATTACATGCTCACATATCGGAGGACTGATAAGTTAGAGATCATTAGGCATACAAATTCCGATTTTGATGGAATATTAATGCAAAATTTAGTCACTAGGGTGCAAATTGTGACAATAATTGGGAGTCTTATATTCCAATATCAATAGAAGCATATCAAAGTCAAAAGCACATTGACTTTAAGTTCCTAATTGTTAAAGTAAAAGTTCAGAGTGATTAGGTGTCTATAAAGCATATTGGGACAAACTCTATGATTGCAGACCCACTTACTAAGGGACCACACTTAAGGTTTTAAAAGAACACACTACTCATATGGGTGTAATATCATTCCAAGATATTTAATTTTAGTGAGAGTTTGTAATTTTAAATACTTTTCTTTTATAGACACATTTTTTTTTGTTATTTCAGTTTACGAATACCAATGATATTTTCTGCAGATGAGATATTAAAAAAGTTACGTATGTGTAATTTGGTTCTGCTAATATACGTGATTAGAGATGAATTTAGTTATAATATATGTAACGAAAGTCACATCAGTTCTATGTTAACATAATTAATGGACAAGATTGTTCGGAATACAATTTAGATATGATAGTAAAGTTTTGAGCTCATAAGGTTATATAATGACTTGTAATTATAGAGTAATCAATATATATATGTGGTCCAAGTGGGAGATTATTGGAAAATGTGGACATCACATGTATAATAATAATAACTACATATTATTTACTATCATAAAAGATTAGCCCTATAACACCCCCAAACCCGGCCTAGACATTATGGCCGAATCTGGTGATGTCACATAAGAGAGATTTTGAAACTGCATTGACCTTAAAATAGTTCCAATTATTAACTTGCACTTAGTCCAGGAAAACGCGTCCTAATTGATCTGACTTAAAATATTACTTTTACGCAGAAGCTTTTAAAACCATTTTCGTATGCGTGGTAGTTTTGTAAATATTTGGTACTTTTGAAACCCGAGTTTTCCTACCACTAGCAGTAAGAACCATAAAGCATTTCAAAATCCAAAATTAAGTAAAATTTGTAAAGGCCTTAATTACATCAAAATTTCCCCAAATAATAATTAGATTATAAGTAAAAAGAAAATAGTCTAAACGGAAAAATCGTGTGGCCACCGCTGAGTCCTCCGCTATACCAATCTGTCAAGTCTGGGGATTACCTACACAGATTAAACAAAAAAAAGTGTGAGTTTTTGAAAACTTAGTGTGTAATCCTTACAGAAATCATGTAAAAGGCACATATCAGATCATAATCATAATCAGTCTAGGCCGGGGCCCCTTAGAGAAATCAGTGTAGGCCTTAGCCCACTTAGATGCAGAATCAAATATGTATATCAGGGTCTTGGCCCATCTCAGATACAATATGCAGAACAAAACAGATTAAACAGAGCCCTACCCACCAGCCTCTACACACCAACTCCGTCCAACCCTACACACCATGTAGGGGTCAAATCGACCCACCCATCCCTATATACCATGTTGTACCTAATGCTCAACTTTAACCTACTGACAAGTCAAACAGCATGCAAGTAAGTCGGTAACCTCAGGCTTCAACCTCGGCCACCAGTACAACTCTCACAGATCTCGGTACATTTTATTGCTGCCGGGATGCATAGCATAAGGACTACTATGCGCTTCCCGCAGAATCGATTGTCTCAAATCCTCATCATTCGGTACACAAATCTGACCGCGAAAACATAGTACCCCATCACTGTTCAACCCAAAATTCGTAGTGTTACCACTCTCAATCTACCCGAACCGAAGACCCAAAGATTCATCCTCTAACTGTTTACCTTTAATCTGATCTATCCAAATTGGTTTAACCTGTAGCTCGGTTAATAAACTACCATCATCAAATAAACTGAGGCGAGCAAACACTGCCCTCAGATCAGTCACAACCCTATGGATCAACGCATCAGCCACCACATTGGCCTTACCAGGATGGTACTCGATATTGTAGTCATAGTCCTTAAGTAGTTCAACCTATCTACGCGGCCTTAGGTTCAAATCATTCTGGGTGAGGAGATATTTGAAGCTCTTGTTATTAATATAGATAGTACAGTTCTCACCGTACAGATAGTGCCTCCAGATTTTTAAAGCAAATACAACCGCTGCCAACTCCAAATTGTGTGTCGAATAGTTAGCTTTATGAGTCTTGAGCTGTTGAGATGCATAAACAACTACCTTTCCGTCTTGCATCAGAACACAACCCAGACCTACATGCGACGCATCATTGTATACCATGAAGTCTTTACCGAGATCACACTGTATCAGAACAGGAGCCTGAGTTAAAATCGTCTTGAGCTTATTAAAGCTCTCCTACTATGCATCAGTCCAAACGAAAGGAACTCCCTTACGCAGTAGCTTAGTAATCGGAGCTGCAATCAAAGAGAACCATTCTACAAAACATCAATAATATCCAGCCAGCTCCAGAATGCTGCGGATCTCAAACATATTTTTTAGCTACTTCCAACCTAGAACAACCTGAATCTTACGAGGATCAACTCGTATCCCCTCAGCAGAAACTACATGTCCTAGAAGTGTCACTTACCGAAGCCATAACTCACATTTGCTGAACTTCGCATGCAACTATTTCTTACGAAGAATTTGTAGAACCACTCTGAAATGCTCATCGTGTTCATCTTCTGGCTTAGAATATACCAAGATGCCGTCGATGAACACTACCACAAACTGATCCAAGTAGGGCTGAAATACTCGGTTCATTAAATCCATAAACGCCGCCACATATTATTTACTATCATAAAAGTTAGCCCTGTAACACCCCAAACTCAGCCTGGACGTTATGGCCGAATCTAGCGATGTCACATGAGAGTGATTTTGAAACCGCATTGACCTTAAAATAGTTTTAATTATTAACTTGCACTTAGTCCGGGAAAATGTGTTCTAATCGATCTGATTTAAAACATTACTTTTACGCGGAAGCTCTTAAAACCATTTTCATATGTGTGGTAGTTTTGTAAATATTTTGTACTTTCGAAACTCGAGTTTTCCTACCACTAGCAGTAAGAACCATAAAGCATTCAACATCCCAAATTAAGTAAAATCTGTAAAGGCCTTAATTACATCAAAATTTCCCCAAATAATAATTAGATTATAAGTAAATAGAAAATAGTCCAAGTGGAAAAATTGATTGGCCACTGCTGAGTCCTCCGCCGTACCAATCCGTCAAGTCTGAGGATTACATACACAGATTAAACAGAAAAAAAAGGTGAGTTTTCGAAAACTCAGTGTGTAATCCCCACAAAAATCATGCAAAAAGCACATATTAGATCATAATCATAATCAGTCTGGGCCGGAGCCCCTTAGAGAAATCAGTGTAAGCCTTAGACCACTCAAATGCAGAATCAAATATATATATTAGGGCCTTGACCCATCTTAGATACAGTATGCAAAATAGAACAGATTAAATAGAGTCCTACTCACCAGCCTTTACAGACCAACTCCGTCTAACCCTACACACTATATGGGGATCAAATCGACCCACCCATCCCTACACACTATGCTGTACCGAATGTGGCACATAATCAGATAATTGCAGCTGTGCTGCCAGTTATCAAGCTTAGGAGCCTTTCGGAATACTTCCTCCATATTTATTAACCCAACCCTGATGCAATGCAGCATACAATACAAGACATGTAAATATGCAATTAACAGATCATATATACAAATTGGTGAGTATGCTAAGGCAAGTATACACATATTCAAATCACGAAATTAGGGGGTCAAGTAACTCTCACTGACCCTATAGTAGGTCTCAGTCGACTTGGGCGACCCAAGCAACCATTCAGAGTGTTTCAGAAAATTAGGCTCACACGCCTATGTGGCTGCCCATGTAGGCCCATCAGCTCTTATGTACCACACGGCCCAAGTTGGCCTTGATTATGTGGATCACACAGCCTGGCTTAGAATTTCACATGCCTATATAGGCCCACACGGCCCAATTTGTTGAGCCCGTGTCTCGCACACTACTTCACTGGCCATCACACGAATGTGTCATGCACTCGTGTCTTACATGAACGGCCTGGCTATCGATCACACATTCGTGTACTACGACACGGCCTATCACATGAGCGACCACACTTCTGTGTGGTGTCGACAGTCTCGTTTTTTAACTTTCACTGATTCTTGTTTTATGTGTTTTCAGGTACACACTGATATCGTTTTGCTGTCTAAACAGTCCTGAGCACTCCAGTACCTAAAACCGACAATTCAAAGTCCTCAATTAATGACAAACTGAGACTTAATGAGATTGAAATGCAACATTCCTCCAAATAAAAATCGAATGTCTTACCTTTGATCGAAACGAAGACTTTGCGCACTCAACTCACTGAATAGGAACGATTCGCAGACCATTGGTTAAACCTTAAACACCATCAATACTCTTCTTACTAAACTATCAAGAAAAGCAGTTAAGATTCATCGATTATAACTTATCGAAAGTGTGACTCGAAGATGAACAAGAGGAACGATTGGAAGAAGAGAAGGAAAATAGACAGAGGGGAAGTGTAAGAGAATTTCGGCAACAAAAGAACAAAGAAAGTGGGAAAGAGGGAAAAAGAATAGCCAAATTTTCAAAAAAGAAAACAACTTAACTGAACAGAATCTGATAACCCCTAAATCCTTTCCATTAATTCTCTCTACCCACTTCCCCCACTTCCTCCACTACTTAGAATTTCGATTTGACCAAAACTCCATCAGTCAAACGAGCAAAAATAAACTCCCGTGCTCACGCAGAGATTCGAATCCCTGACATCCAACTCACCAATACACAACTTAACCATTAGACCAGCAAGCCCATTCTGATATGAAATTACCAATAATTGAATATAAGTCTGCTACTCAAGAATAAGGCTTAAATCAGAGAAATACCAAAATTTTCCCAGGACTAGACTTGAACTTGGGACCTCACATGCACACCCAGAACACTTAACCACTGAAGTAGATACACAGTTGTATGTCACGAATTCTCAAAAAACAAAAATATAAATTTTGGGGAATTACAACTCCACCCCTCTAAAAGAAAATTTCGACCTCAAAATTTACCTGATCAGAATAGATGAGGATACTGCTGGCGCATTGCATCCTTAGGCTCCCACGTAGCCTCCTCAGTGCTATGATTCCGCCACAACACCTTTACTAAAAGAATGGATTTCCTCCTCAGAATGTTAACTCCACGATCCAGAATCTGAACCGACTCCTCCCCGGAGGTCAGAACTAGTCGAACCTCAATCTTCTCTACGGAATAATATGCGTGGGATCAGAACGGTAACGCTTCAACATTAAGATATGGAACACATCATGAATACGATTTAATTCTAGAGGTAGCTCCAACTGATATGTGACTGGTTCCACTCGTTTCAAAATTTGATACGGCCCAATAAACCGAGGGCTCATCTTGCCCTTACGACATAACCTCAGTACCTTCTTCCATGGCGAGACCTTGAGAAAAATGAAGTCTTTCACTGAATACTCTATCTCTCGATGCTTCAGATCTGCATAGGACTTCTGCCTATTAGAAGCCACTTTCAGTCGATCCTGAACCAATCTACCTTTATCCTCAGTTTCAGAAACCAATTTTAGGCCCAAAATACGTCGCTCACCCAACTCAGTCCAACACAAGGGAGTGCGACACTTACGACCATACAGTGCCTCGTAAGGTGCCATCTGTATACTAGATTGGTAGTTGTTATTGTAAGCGAAATTTGTTAATGGCAAGTACTCCTCCCAACTGCCTCGGAAGTCGATCACACAGCTCCTCAACATGTCCTAGTATCTGAATCACCCTATCTGTTTGACCATCTGTCTGAGAAAGGAAAGTAGTACTGAAGTCTAATCTCGAACCTAGAGCTTCATAAAGCTTCTTCCAAAATCGAGACGTGAAACGTGGATCCCTATTAGAGATGATCGACACAGGTACCCCATGTAGCCTCATTATTTTGGAAATGTACAGCTTAACCAATTTCTACAGAGAGAAGTTTGTCTTGACCAGAATGAAGTAAGTAGACTTTGTCAATTAATCCACGATGACCCAGATAGAATCTTTCTTGGTGGGTGTTAGAGGCAAACCTCTAATGAAGTCCGTTGTTACTCGTTCCCATTTCCACATCGGTATCTTAACCGGCTGCAGCAAACCTGAATGTACCTAATGCTCAGTCTTAACCTGCTGACAAGTCAAACAGCATGCAACGAAGTCGGTAACCTCAAGCTTCAACCCCGACCACCAGTACAACTCTCGCAGATCTTGGCACATTTTATTGCCCCGGGGATGCATAGCATAAGGACTACTATTCACTTCCCTTAGAATCGATTGTCTTAAACCCTTATCATTCGGTACACAAATTCGACCGCGGAAACATAGTACCCCATCACTGTTCAGCCTAAAATTCGTAGTGTTACCACTCTCAATCTGCTCGAATCAAAGACCCAAAGACTCATCCTCCAACTATTTACCTTTAATCTAATCTATCCAAATTGGTTTAACCTGCAGATCGGCTAATAAACCACAATTATCAAATAAACTAAGGTAAGCAAACATTGCCCTCAGATCAGTCACAACCCTAAGACTCAACGCGCCGGCCACCACATTGGCCTTACTAAGGTGATACTCGATATTTCAATCATAGTCCTTAAGTAGTTCAACCTATCTACGCTACTTAAGGTTCAACTCCTTCTGGGTGAGGAGATACTTGAGGCTCTTGTTATCAATGTAGATAGTACAACTCTCACCGTACAGATAATGCCTCCAGATTTTTAAAGTAAATATAATTGCTGCCAACTCCAAATCGTGCATCTAATAGTTAGCCTCATGAATCTTAAGCTGTTGAGATACATAAGTAACTACCTTTCCGTCTTGAATCAGAACACAACCCAGACCTACATGCGATGCATCACTGTATACCACGAAGTCTTTACCGGGCTCACGCTGTATCAGAATAGGAGCCTGAGTTAAAATCGTCTTGAGCTTATCAAAGCTCTCCTGCTGTGCATCAGTCCAAACGAAAGGAACTCCCTTACGCAGTAGCTTAGTCATCGGAGCTGCAATCAAAGAGAACCTTTCTACGAAATTTAATAATATCCAGCCAGCTCCAGAATACTGCAGATCTCAGACACATTTTTCAGCTGCTTCCAACCCAGCACAACTTGAATCTTACAAGGATCAACTCGTATCCTTGATAAATCGTAATTTATACATATTTTTTTACCCCATGCTTAACACATTTTATGGATGATTTTCCCTTAGAATTGGTGAATCCGATGCTTCTAATGCCTTAATTTCATGTTTTATACTTAGGAGAACATAGGAGAGAGAAAGAAGCGAGAAAAGGGCCAAAAATAGAGAAAATGGGCCAAAGTACGAAATCAACACAGCCTGGACTTCCTCAGACGGGCAGACCACACTGCCATGTCAATTTGGCAGAATCGAAGCACGGCTCACACAGGCGTGTCACACGGACGTGTCCCTACCGAGCCCTAGTTGAGTCCAATTCGGAAAAGGCTAATTTCGAGGGTTCTTAGGCATTCCAATGCCTATAAATACACCCTAGAGGAGGAAGGGAAGAGGAGGCACAGAGAGGGAGGAAGGAATTACTCGAAGAAAGCCGATTGTTCCATCTCAGAAGCCGGATCCAACATCAAAACTGAAGATCTCCCCTCAATTTCCCTTCAGGAGTTTTAGGTTTTCTTTATATTTTGTATTCGTTATTCTTATGAGATGTTTTCCTTTTTAGTTATGAACTAAACCCCCTAAATACCTAAAGGGAATGAAACCTAAGACGAATCTTGTTATTATTTTCTGAATTGTATGATAAATATTTAACTTGTTCTTAATTCTTGTTTTGATATCCCAGGATACTGATTAAAGATAAGCTCTTATTCATAGGAGGAATAGACCCTGTCTAAGATTACATTTGTCATAATTAAGCGGACTTGATTGCGCGCCTAGAGATAGGGTGACAAGATTTTGCCAGATTAGGGTGAAACCTAATAAGGGGATCCATAAATCGAGTTAATGCAACCCTAGGGTGTTAATTAGAGAAAAGTCTCAATTATTCAATCTAGGGATTAGACGTTATTATTCTTGAATAGGGATAATAACATAACTTAAGGATCTCTACGGAACAAGTTAAATGAATAAATCATCCGATTCGGAGCCAGAATAACAAGTAAAGTCTAGGTGGATTTTTCCTTAGGTATTGTCTTAATTCAATCATTTTCCGAAAGTAATCCCCCTATTCTAATTTCTGTGAATTCTTAGTTTAGATAATTAGTTAGTTAAAACAAAACCCCCTTATTCTTAGGCTAGATAATAAAAAGACAGTCATTACTAGTACTTTTAGTTCCTTTTAGGTTCGACAATCCGGTCTTGCTAAAACTATACTACTGTTCGATAGGTACACTTGCCTACATCGTGATAATAGTTAGTTTCAAGAACGATTCATTATAAGTATTTAAAACCTATCACACGAAAATCGCGATCAAGTTTTTTGGCGCCGTTTCCGGGGAACTAAGATATTAGGGACGCTCAATTTTTATTACTTTAGCCATTTATTTTTCTTGCAATTTAATTTAATTTAAATTTTATTTTTATTTATTAATTTACTTTTTCTTTCTCTTGGCAGGTTTTTATACTTTATGACTAGAAGAAACCTGTCAGGACCACTACTTTTTAACGAAGAAATCGATCGCACGGTTCACAGAAACCAAATAGAAATAAGGCCAAGCGTAAGATACACAGAGAACGAGCAAGAGGACGATACTCAACCCCTAACCGAAGAGATGGCTAAAAACCAAGACAATCAGCTACCTCCTGCAATTGCAGTTAATCAAAATCTTGCTCCATGCACTATGTATGATTATGCTAAACCTTTTTTAACAGGAACTAAATCGAGCATAGTTAGACCTACTGTAGCTGCAAATACTTTTGACCTGAAACCTAACACAATTCAAATGATACAACAGTTTGATCAGTTTGATGGTTTGCAGGATGAAGATCCCAACGCTCACTTAGCAAACTTTTTGGAACTATGCGATACATTTAAAATCAATGGCATTTCTGATGATGCCATACATCTTCGTTTGTTTCCCTTTTCATTGAGGAACAAAGCTAAACAGTGGTTGAACTCGTTACCACAAGGGTCAATTACTACTTGGGAACAAATGACCGAAAATTTTTTACTAAAATATTTTTCGCCAGCTAAAACGGCTAAATTACGTAATGATATCTCTTCTTTTGTGCAGATGGATTTAGAAACACTTTACGATGCATGGGAGAGATATAAGGACTTACTGAAAATGTGCCCTCACCATGGGTTACCGCTTTGGCTATAGGTTCAAACGTTCCATAATGGCCTGAATCCTTCGACTCGACAAATGGTTGATGCAGCTGCTGGTGGAACCATCAATAATAAAACACCTGAAAATGTTTATGAATTTATTGAAGAGATGTCACTGAATAACTATCAGTGGCAAGTCATGAAGACTAAGCCAACTAAAACAACATGCGTTTATAACGTCGATTCGGTTACTATGCTGTCAAACCAGGTAGAACTTCTAAATAAAAAGATTGATGGTTTACTTGGTTCTACTCAGGTACATCCAGTAATGAGGTGCGAGAAGAATGGAGGAGGAGCATGCACAGAGTATCAACCCTTTAACCCTAGCATCAAGGAGGAACAAGTTCAATATATGAGTAACAATAACTCTAGATCCCAAAATAACCCATATAGTAACACTTATAATGCAGGTTGGAGGAACCATCCTAATTTCTCATTGGGGCGGTCAAGGAAATCAAAGACCACAACATCCTCTAGGCTTCCAACAACCACCCTACCAACAAAAGAAAAAGCCTAACCTTGAAGAGATGCTATCTAAATTTATCTTGGTGTCAGAAACCCGTTTTTAGAACACCGAGACAACACTTAAAAATCAACAAGCATCGATCTAAGGGCTCAAAACTTAGATAGGCCAGCTGTCCAAACTAATCTCCAAACAACCACAAGGTAGCTTGCCAAGTAATACTGAACCCAACCTAAGGGAACAGCTCAATGCAATTAATATTCAAGATGAAGAAGGAGTAGTTGAGCCTGAGCCAGAACCGAGACAAGAAACTGTGGTAAGCAGAGGTCAAGGTGAGGTAGGTCATAATAAAAACAAATTAGTGAATGCTGAATATAAACTTCGTATGCCATACCCCAATGCGACAAGGAAAGACCGCTCAGATGAACAATTTGGTAAATTCCTTAAACTCTTAAAAAAATTACATATTAACTTACCGTTTATTGAAACTCTATCGCAGATGCCAAACGCAATGAAATTTTTAAAAGAGCTTTTAGCAAATAAGTGAAAGTTGGTCGAGGCGTCGCATGTGGAGCTAAACGCAATTTGCTCAGCTATTCTCCAAAATAAACTACCCAACAAACTAAAAGATCCAGGGAGTTTTATGATTCCTTGCTTAAATGGTAGTTTAGATGTTAATAGTGCATTAGCTAATTTAGGGGCTAGTATTAATGTCATGCCCTACAAAATGTTCAAATAATTAGGTCTTGGGAAACCCAAAGAGACTAGGATGAGCATTCAATTAGCAGATAAAACTATAAGATTCCCTAGGGGTATTATTGAAGATGTGCTAGTTAAAGTCGATAAATTTATATTTCCCGTTGACTTCATTGTTCTAGACATAGAGAAGGATAGCAACACTCCTTTGATTTTAGGACGTCTCTTTTTAGAAAATGCTAAAACGATTATTAATGTTCGCACAGGTGAGCTCACACTCCGTGTGGGAGACGAAACAATCACCCTTCATGTAATATCCCGAATTAGGGCCTAATCAGAATAGTGGTTTCGTGACCACAAATCTGAGATAGAAATAATTATTTTATAATTATTTTGATGATTATGATATGATTGCATGATTGTGTGAAAATTTCGTGATGAAATTCTATGCCTAAAGTGCTTAAATTGAAAGTAGGGATTAAATCGAATAAGTTACAAAATTTGCATTCTAGAAATTTTTAGTATGAAATTGTTTTGGAATATTAATGAGGAGGTCTTAAATAGAAATTTGACCAATTTTAAGTTCATAGACAAATTTAGGACATGGAAGGAATTTTTGGAAAGTTTAGTAGTAAGGGTATTTTGGTCATTTTGATATTAAATGAAATAAAATGAGAAAAATAACACAAAATAGTCATCTTCCCCATTTAGTTGCTGCCGAAACTTCACTCTCACAATAGCTAGGGTTTCTTCAACTTTCAAGCTTCATAGTAAGTGATTCTAAGCCCTGTTTTTAATGATTTTTACGTTTTTGAGATCCCGATAGCTCGATTAAGCTTATGCTAACAATAATTCAACCTAGGGTTCATATTTGGAAAAATACCCATAGGTGAAATTTGTGTATCTTGATGTTTTATGATAGAATATGGGGTTTTAAATTATGTTAGACAACTTGTGCTACTCGGTTTTGAGCGAAAACGAGTAAAAGGGTTTAATCGGTAAAAATGCCTAATAGTCATAAGTACATGTTAGAGTGAGAATTTGATGTTGCCATAGAAGAGAAAGGTGATCAGCATGTTGTAAAGCATAAGAATAATGAATAAAGTTTAATCCCGAGCCTAGGGGAAAAAATGTAAATATGCAAAAGTTTAGGGGCAAAATTGTAATTTTGCCAAAATTTGAGTTAAGGATTAATTTGATAATGTGAGTATTAAATGAGCTAAATGTGTTATTTTAGATCAAGAAAGACGTGGAATCGACCTCAATCGAGGAAAAGAAAAGATTGTGGACTAAATTGCAAAATCCTTGTATTTTGGTACCAAGGTAAGTTCATGTGTAAATAATGTAGCATAATGGTTATTTTTAAGTTATTGTTGTTAATTATATGTTAAGCTGAATTTTATTATGAAATGTATGCTTTGTGGTTAATTTCAAATAATATGTAAATTATGTGAGCTACTTGTTAAATATAATTGTTACCTAGTATTGATTTCGGCATTCTACGGAAGACGGCAAGGATAAGTGTTCGAGAAAAATCCCGTTTGAACCTTAGGAATAGATTAGGATACAAGTGACATGTCACTAGGATGGTTGAGCATCCGAACTCGTTG
Organism: Gossypium hirsutum; assembly: GCF_007990345.1. NCBI lineage: Eukaryota > Viridiplantae > Streptophyta > Magnoliopsida > Malvales > Malvaceae > Gossypium > Gossypium hirsutum. The sequence continues at coordinate 58,760,774 of NC_053432.1, read as the reverse complement.
AGTTGAGTCCGAGTTCACTTATGGATGCGAACGCCCGAGCTCGTTGAGTTGAGTCTGAGTTCGCTTATGGGCGGGTTACATGATTGCTTGATTGAATATGTGGCACCTATGTGCAATTTATCCGTGTATCCGAATTATATTCCGATGTGTTCAATGGGTAAAGTTCTACTCAATGGAGGAATATTCGAGATGTAAAGAGACGTATTGGTGAGTGATGTGAAATGGATATTTTGGACAGGTATGTATTTAACCCTCGGGTTGAGTATTGATACAACCACTATAAGGTAATAAGATGATGAAAAATGATCAGAAAAGTGATATGTGTTTTAGTGATGTATGCTAATGTTGATTGGTATAACTGTATGTTATGTTACTTAATATTTGCATATGAACTTACTAAGCATTTATGCTTACTCCCTCTTTCTTACTCATTGTAGTTTTGGACAAGCCAGCTCAGGAGTCGGGATAGGTCAAAGGCTCAGTCACACTATCCGGAAGACTTTTGGTAAATGGCTTGTAAATTTAAGTATGGCATGTATAGCAATATACCTATTTTGTGTAAATGATCTTATGGTATGGTTGTGAAATGGTTGAGGAAATGCTTGATAATGATAAATTATGAAAATGGTTAGTTTAGATTATGTTTGATGTTAAGGAAAACTATTAAGATACTTACTGCATAAAAACTCATAAAAAGGATGAAATTTACCATAAACAGAATACCGCAGCAACACTAATGCGAGTTTGAAAATTTACTAAAAATCATAGAAATTGAATTTGGTGATGAACTACATATAAAATTGAATCTTATTATGTCTAGTTTCACATGAAATAAATGAAACAAGTAAAGGAATTATATGTTAGAATATATTTGAATTTTAGTGAAACAGAGTCATAGCAGTTTCTGAATCCCCTGTTCCTACTTTATAAATTCACCATAAATTTTAAAGATATAATTAGGTGGTGTATTTTATATCCTCAGAATCCTTATTGAGTCTAGTTTTAGTAGAAACAAATCTCATAGTTATATGAATTTTTTACAGAGAGAAATGTGGTTCGTAGTAAATAGAGGTCAGACCAGTCGAGTCCTGAAACAGGGGTAACTTTAACTAATAAACTGTACTAATTGGCCTAACCAAAAATTCTAGAAAAAAATTAGTAGATAGGTATATGAGTCTAAATTTAGGGAAAATTTACGGATCTTAATTTTGAGTTCCGTAACTCGAGATATGATTTTTCTTGTGACTGTGACGCAAGTAGCTTAAAAGCTGTGAATGTAGAAACAAATAATCCAAAGTTTTAAAAAAAATGTTAAACTAAGCTTAGTAACACCTCATACTCGACTCCAGCGACGGTCTCGGGCGTGGGGGCGTTACATTTAGTGGTATCAGAGCAGGTTTAGTCAGTTCTCGGACTACGTGTTGTATGTACGGATTTTGCTATACATGCCATATGTATAAATTGTGATAGTGTGACGACTTCTAACCTTTTTAAATGATTTTTTTTATTGTAAATGGATCCCGATCCAATTGTGGTAGATGAAGTAGAGAGTAATGCGCCAGCTCCGGCTGAAGGAGCAGCGCCGACATAAAATCCACATCCTACTGTTGGTCAGGGAGGAGGAGAAAGGGGTCGGGAAGCCTTTCTCCAAATGATGAGTGCATGGTACACTGAGTTCGTTCATACGAACCCAAATGTACAACCTCCCCCACCTCCCCCAATTCCTCAACCTGTACCCCCGATGCCTCAGGGTGTAGACCTGATGAAATTTCATAGAACTCCAGTTGATAGAATTCGCAAGCAAGGGGCCGAAAAATTTAAAGCAAATATTGATGAAGATACCGAGAGAGCAGAGTTCTGGCTTGAAAATTCAATCTGGGTATTTGAAAAATTATCTTGTACACCTGAAGAATGTTTGAAATGCGCTATATCTTTGTTGAGGGATTCAGCTTATAATTGGTGGAAGACTTTGATTTTGGTGGTACCGAAAGAGAAAATAACCTGGGAATTCTTTCAAGAAGAGTTTCGGAAAAAATATATTAGTGAAAGATTTATTGATCAGAAGCGTAAAGAATTTCTTGAGCTGAAGCAAGGTAATATGACGGTTACAGAATATGAAAGAGAGTTTGTTCGATTAAGTAAGTATGCCAGAGAGTATGTTCCTACAGAGGCCAAGATGTGCCGACGATTTGAAGACGGGCTCAACGAAGACATCAAGGTATTTGTTGGAATTCTTGAATTAAAAGAAATGGTAGTATTGGTTGATCGAGCTTGTAAGGCCGAAGAATTACTTAAAGAAAAGAAAAAGGTAGAGGCTGAGACTAGAAATTGGAAGAAAAGACTGATGAGCGGTTCATTTTCACAGCAACCTGGAAAGTCAAGGAATATGAATCCTCGTTCCCAAGCTTCAGCTGGGCAATCATATGGGAATTATAGGAAGAAAAATGTGGGTCCTAAATCCCAGACTACTTCGGCAGCCAGTGTAGGGAACTCGAGATTTGTTAAACCTGAGTGCCAGCGGTGTGGTAGAAATCATTTTGGTCCGTGTAGAGCAAATGAATGTTTTCGATGTGGTTCTCCGGATCATTTTATTAGAGACTGCCCAGAGAGAGCTAGAAAAGAAAAATTTCAGAATACAAAAGCTAGTGGTGCAGACTCGAGAGGAAGATATTTGAGAAAAGCTGGAAATGAAGCAAGCAGCAAGAATGTAGCCAGAGATTCAGCGGCTAAATCTGAAGTAAGGGCTCCAGCTAGAACTTATGCCATAAAGGCACGTGAAGATGCTTCCTCACCTGATGTGATTACCGGTACATTTTCTCTCTATAATGTTAATGTTATTGCTTTGATTGATCCCGGTTCTACTCATTCATATGTATGCATGAAACTGGTGTCTAGTATGAATATACCTGTTGAGAACACAGAATTTATGATTAGAGTGTCGAACCCGTTAGGCAAATGCGTGATAGTTGATAAAGTAAGCAAGAAATGCCCTTTAATGATTCGGGGTCATTACTTTCCGGCCGACTTGATGTTGTTGCCGTTTGATGAATTTGATGTTATTTTGGGTATGGATTGGTTGACGTTGCATGATGCTATAGTAAATTGCAAAGAAAAGATTATAGAATTAAAGTGTGGAAATGGTGAAACTCTGCGGGTTGAATCAGATAAATCAGAGGCATTGCCTAGTGTGATTTCTTCAATGTCGGCTCAAAGATATCTGAGAAAGGGTTATGAAGCTTATTTGGCGTATGTAATTAATACAAAAGAAGTTGAAAAGAAAGTTGAATCAGTGCCGGTTGTGTGTGAATTTGCAGACGTATTTCCAGAAGAATTACCGGGTTTGCCTCCAGTCAGGGAAGTAGAATTTGGTATTGATTTGATACCGGGAACAGCTCCGATTTTGATTGCTCCGTATAGAATGGCACCAGCAGAGTTGAAGGAATTAAAGTCGCAGTTGCAAGAGTTGACTGATAAAGGTTTTGTGAGACCGAGTTTTTCACCTTGGGGTGCTCCCGTGTTATTTGTGAAAAAGAAAGATGGTTCTATGAGGTTGTGTGTTGATTATCGGCAGTTAAACAAGGTGACAATCAAAAACAAGTATCCGTTGCCAAGAATTGATGATTTGTTTGATCAGCTAAAAGGAGCGACATGGTTTTCAAAAATTGACTTGAGATCTGGGTATTACCAACTGCGGGTAAAAGAGTCGAATGTACCTAAAACTGCTTTTAGAACAAGGTATGGTCATTATGAATTTTTAGTTATGCCATTCGGATTGACAAATGCTCCTGCTGTGTTTATGGATTTAATGAATCGCATATTTCGACCATACTTGGACAAATTTGTTGTGGTGTTTATAGATGATATTTTAATTTATTCAAAAGATGAGACAGAGCATGCTGAGCATTTGAGGATAGTTATGCAAACTTTGAGAAATAAGCAGCTGTATGCTAAGTTTAGTAAAAGTGAATTTTGGCTCCGGGAAGTTGGATTTTTGGGTCATATTGTTTCAGGTGATGGTATACGGGTTGATCCTCGTAAAATTTCAACCATTGTTGATCGGAAACCACCGAAAAATGTAACTGAAGTTAGAAGTTTCTTGGGGCTAGCTGGGTATTATCGGCGGTTTGTAAATGGATTTTCTATAATTGCTACTCCTATAACTAGATTACTCCGAAAGGATGTTAAATTTGAATGGACGAAAGAATGTCAACAGAGTTTTGAAGAATTGAAAAAGTTATTAACAGAGGCACCAGTGTTAGTACAGCCTTAATCAGGTAAACAATTTGTGGTGTATAGTGATGCTTCCCTAAATGGTTTGGGGTGTGTGCTCATGCAAGAAGGAAAAGTGGTGGCATATGCTTCGAGGCAGTTAAAACCTCATGAGAGGAATTATCCTACTCACGATTTGGAATTGGCTGCGGTGGTGTTTGCTTTGAAAATTTGGCGACATTATTTGTATGGTGAAAAATGTCGGGTATATACCGACCACAAAAGTCTTAAGTACTTGATGTCACAAAAAGACTTGAATTTCAGACAACGAAGATGGTTGGAGTTGTTGAAAGATTACGAGCTTGTTATTGATTATCATCTGGGAAAAGCGAATGTGGTTGCTGATGCTTTGAACAGAAAGTTGTTGTTTGCTTTGAGAGTTATGAACGCTCAGTTGAAAGTGTCAGATGATGGTTCGATTCTAGCAGAGTTAAGAGCAAAACCAATGTTTTTGCAAGAGATTTCTAAAGCTCAAAAAGATGATCAAGATTTGCAAGCCAAGAGAAAACAGTGTGAAGTAGATACAGAGTCAGATTTCAAAATTGGTTCTGATGGGTGCTTAATGTTTAAAGATCGGATTTGTGTACCAAAGAATGAGGAATTGATTCAAAAGATCCTACAGGAAGCACATAGTGGTTATTTCTCGATTCATCCGGGTAGTACGAAAATGTATAATGACTTGAAGAAAATGTATTGGTGGAATGGAATGAAAAGAGATATATCAGAGTTTGTGTCCAAATGCTTAATTTGTCAATAGGTGAAAGCTGAACACCAAGTGACTTCGGGATTACTTCAGCCTATTATGGTTCCTGAATGGAAATGGGATCGGATTACTATGGATTTTGTTTCAGGATTGCCATTAACTCCAGGAAAGAAAGATGCCATCTGGGTAATAGTTGACAGATTAACCAAGTCGGCTCATTTTATCTCGGTACGTATGGATTATTCTCTTAACAAGTTGGCTGAACTGTATATTAGAGAAATTGTTAGATTACACGGAATACCATTGTCGATTATTTCAGATAGAGATCCAAGGTTTACCTCGCGGTTTTGGCAAAAGTTGCAAGACGCGTTAGGTACAAAGTTAAATTTCAGTACTGCTTTTCATCCACAAACTGATGGACAATCAGAGAGAGTAATTCAGATTCTTGAAGACATGCTCAGATGTTGTGTATTGGAATTTCAAGGAAGTTGGGAAAGATATTTGCCGTTAGTAGAATTTGCTTACAACAATAGTTATCAGACGAGCTTGAAAATGGCACCTTATGAAGCATTGTATGGTCGTAAGTGTCGAACGCCTTTGTATTGGACTGAACTCAAGGAAAATCAGATTTATGGAGTTGATTTAATAAAAGAAACTGAAGAAAAAGTGAAGGTAATTCGAGATTGTTTGAAAGCTGCTTCAGATAGACAAAAATCTTATGCAAATTTAAAACGAAAGGACATTGAATTTCAAGTTGGTGATAAAGTATTTTTAAAGGTGTCTCCGTAGAAGAAAGTCCTTAGATTTGGACGGAAGGGCAAATTAAGTCCGCGTTTTATTGGGCCGTATGAAGTAATTGAAAAAGTTGGACCGGTAGCATATCGGCTAGCATTACCACCTGAATTAGAGAAGATTCATGATGTGTTCCACGTATCTATGTTACGTCGGTATCGTTCGGATCCTTCACATGTAGTTTCACCGACAGAAATTGAACTACAACCAGATATGACCAACGAAGAAGAACCGATTAAGATTTTAGCTCGAGAGGTCAAACAACTAAGGAATAAAAATGTTGCACTTGTGAAGGTGTTGTGGCAAAGGCATGGAGTAAAAGAAGCTACATGGGAGTCCGAAGAAACTATGAGAAATCAATACCCACATCTGTTTACAGGTAAGATTTTCGAGGACGAAAATCCTTAAAGGGGGGGAGAGTTGTAATATCCCGAATTAGGGCCTAATCAGAATAGTGGTTTCGTGACCACAAATCCGAGATATAAATAATTATTTTATAATTATTTTGATGATTATGATATGATTGCATGATTGTGTGAAAATTTCGTGATGAAATTCTATGCCTAAAGTGCTTAAATTGAAAGTAGGGATTAAATCGAATAAGTTACAAAATTTGCATTCTAGAAATTTTTAGTATGAAATTGTTTTGGAATATTAATGAGGAGGTCTTAAATAGAAATTTGACCAATTTTAAGTTCATGGACAAATTTAGGACATGGAAGGAATTTTTGGAAAGTTTAATAGTAAGGGTATTTTGGTCATTTTGATATTAAATGAAATAAAATGGGAAAAATAACACAAAATAGTCATCTTCCCCATTTAGTTGCTGCCGAAACTTCACTCTCACCATAGCTAGGGTTTCTTCAACTTTCAAGCTTCATAGTAAGTGATTCTAAGCCCCGTTTTTAATGATTTTTACGTTTTTGAGATCCCAGTAGCTCGATTAAGCTTATGCTAACAATAATTCAACCTAGGGTTCATATTTGGAAAAATACCCATAGGTGAAATTTGTGTATTTTGATGTTTTATGATAGAATATGGGGTTTTAAATTATGTTAGACAACTTGTGCTACTCGGTTTTGAGCGAAAACGAGTAAAAGGGCTTAATCGGTAAAAATGCCTAATAGTCATAAGTACATGTTAGAGTGAGAATTTGATGTTGCCATAGAAGAGAAAAGTGATCAGCATGTTGTAAAACATAAGAATAAGGAATAAAGTTTAATCCCGAGCCTAGGGGAAAAATGTAAATATGCAAAAGTTTAGGGGCAAAATTGTAATTTTGCCAAAATTTGAGTTAAGGATTAATTTGATAATGTGAGTATTAAATGAGCTAAATGTGTTATTTTAGATCAAGAAAGACGTGGAATCGACCTCAATCGAGGAAAAGAAAAAATTATGGACTAAATTGCAAAATCCTTGTATTTTGGTACCAAGGTAAGTTCATGTGTAAATAATGTAGCATAATGGTTATTTTTAAGTTATTGATGTTAATTATATGTTAAGCTGAATTTTATTATGAAATGTATGCTTTGTGGTTAATTTCAAATAATATGTAAATTATGTGAGCTACTTGTTAAATATAATTGTTACCGAGTATTGATTTCGGCATTCTACGGAAGACGGCAAGGATAAGTGTTCGAGAAAAATCCCGTTTGAACCTTAGGAATAGATTAGGATACAAGTGACATGTCACTAGGATGGTTGAGCATCCGAACTCGTTGAGTTGAGTCCGAGTTCACTTATGGATGCGAACGCCCGAGCTCGTTGAGTTGAGTCCGAGTTCGCTTATGGGCGGGTTACATGATTGCTTGATTGAATATGTGGCACCTATGTGCAATTTATCCGTGTATCTGAATTATATTCCGATGTGTTCAATGGGTAAAGTTCTACTCAATGGAGGAATATTCGAGATGTAAAGAGACGTATTGGTGAGTGATGTGAAATGGATATTTTGGACAGGTATGTATTTAACCCTCGGGTTGAGTATTGATACAACCACTATAAGGTAATAAGATGATGAAAAATGATCAGAAAAGTGATATGTGTTTTTGTGATGTATGCTAATGTTGATTGGTATAACTGTATGTTATGTTACTTAATATTTGTATATGAACTTACTAAGCATTTATGCTTACTCCCTCCTTCTTACTCATTGTAGTATTGGACAAGCCAGCTCAGGAGTCGGGATAGGTCAAAGGCTCAGTCACACTATCCGGAAGACTTTTGGTAAATGGCTTGTAAATTTAAGTATGGCATGTATAGCAATATACCTATTTTGTGTAAATGATCTTATGGTATGGTTGTGAAATGGTTGAGGAAATGCTTGATAATGATAAATTATGAAAATGGTTAGTTTAGATTATGTTTGATGTTAAGGAAAACTATTAAGATACTTAGTGCATAAAAACTCATAAAAAGGATGAAATTTACCATAAACAGAATACCGCAGCAACACTAATGCGAGTTTGAAAATTTACTAAAAATCATAGAAATTGAATTTGGTGATGAACTACATATAAAATTGAATCTTATTATGTCTAGTTTCACATGAAATAAATGAAACAAGTAAAGGAATTATATGTTAGAATATATTTGAATTTTAGTGAAACAGAGTCATAGCAGTTTCTGAATCCCCTGTTCCTACTTTATAAATTCACCATAAATTTTAAAGATATAATTAGGTGGTGTATTTTATATCCTCAGAATCCTTATTGAGTCTAGTTTTAGTAGAAACAAATCTCATAGTTATATGAATTTTTTACAGAGAGAAATGTGGTTCGTAGTAAATAGAGGTCAGACCAGTCGAGTCCTGAAACAGGGGTAACTTTAACTAATAAACTGTACTAATTGGCCTAACCAAAAATTCTAGAAAAAAATTAGTAGATAGGTATATGAGTCTAGATTTAGGTAAAATTTACGGATCTTAATTTCGAGTTCCGTAACTCGAGATATGATTTTTCTTGTGACTGTGACGCAAGTAGCTTAAAAGCTGTGAATGTAGAAACAAATAATCCAAAGTTTTAAAAAAATGTTAAACTAAGCTTAGTAACACCTCATACTCGACTCCGGCGACGGTCTCGGGCGTGGGGGCGTTACACTTCAAGCTCACAATTCTGGCACCACATCGAAAATTGAAGGTGATCGTCTAAACCATTCTACTAAAACTGACGATATGGTACAACCTACTTTGCAGGAAATGAGTCTTAAGGAAGCACATGAGTCATTCTCAAGCAGTAGCAGAGGACCTATTTATGAAGATCAAAGGCTACAAATTGAGGAGCTAGATGAATGGCGGACGCATAAACTGAGGACACACGATAAACCAAAACTACGCCAGAACAAGCTCAATACCTTCCCAAATAAACTTAAGGTTGGCGATAAAGTATTATTAGATGCCACAGATCCTCACATTGTCACTACCAAACCAAATGAAGAAATCCCTCTTACGGTACTTAGCATTTTACCATTCGGTACAGTCGAGGTAAGTCATCCTAAGTTCGGCACTTTTAAGGTAAACAACACCCGTCTGAAACCTTATTTTGATGAGAATGATAGCAGGAATGAGGAGTATAAACTCCTCGAACCATCATGACCATTCAATGGAGAGGTAAGTCGAGCTTAGACTATAAATAAGCGCTTCTCGGGAGGCAACCCGAGCACTAACAATATTAATTTCTTTAAATTTTAGTATTTAACAACTAACTTACTAACAGAGATCTTGAACACAGGTTTTTCCACACAGACACGGCCAAGAACATGGGCGTGCTTAGGGTCGTGTGAAAACAGGGCAAAGATTTCCCAAACACGGGCTACGATAAATCGCCACGGCCGTGCGACATGGCCATGGGTGAACCTGCCAAAACAACATGGGCGTTCGACACGCCCGTGTCTAGAACCCGTGGCCGAACCTGTCAAATCAACGCGGGCGTTCGACACGCCAGTGCCAAGAAACCGTGGTCGAACCTGTTAAACTAACATGGGCGTGGGCCTACATACACGGGCGTGGGAGAAGCGAACAAAGCCAGACACGACCGTGGGATACAGCTGTGCGAAAGCAGGATAAAAATTATCTTTCCAAACACGGGCGTGCGACTTGGTCGTGGTCGAATCTGCCAAATGACCACGGGTGTTTACAGAGTTACACGACAGTGGGAGAAGCGAACCACATCACACACGGTTGTGTAACATGATTATGTAGCCACACAGCCTATACACACGGGCGTGCCCAAAGGCCGTGTGACGACATCTCACTTTGCGACAAACACGGGCGAGACACGATCCACACTGGCGTGTGAACCGGCCATGCCACTTGAAAAATTAGATTATCTATCTTATTTTATTTTTTTATTAATTTTTGAAGATTTTTTTGTTTTTAAACACCCATTTTTAACTCAGGAAGTTTCACTTTTCTCCCTATCTTATGAACTTACACTTACATTTGTCAAAATATCTATCTTTGTACATTGAGGACAATGTACATCTTAAGTGTGGGGGTATCCATTTCATTATCAGAAAAATCTCTGAATGACTGCCTTGTTCTCTTGAAAAGCTCTCATATTGTATTCAGGATAAAATTTGATTGATTTATGATTTTGATTGATATATCTTGAATTAAAACATAGGCATTTATGCATTGATTGTTTAAACTTTAAGACATTAAGAGAATCAAGCATGATAAGTTGATTTTTAAGAATTTAAAATTTTAGGTTGTTTCCCCAAAGTTTAGGTATTACTTTGAGTTGGAATTCACAAGTTTTAAACATCAAAAATCCATAATTTTTGTGAGATTTTTGAGCCTTTTGAGTATCTATTAACTCTTTCATGCTCACTTTTATTATTGCTTTGAGTGCGTCAGTAATTGAAACTGTTATTCTAGAACTTGCTTGATTATGCATGTCAAGACCACACCATTTGATTTGATATATCAAAATGATTAAGGCACGTAAGATTAACCCACTCATGCCATGAAAAGCCTACCTCTACAATTAACCCCTAGTGAACCCCCTTGAGCCTAACAAGCCATTTCTTATATTACCCTTAATATTAACCCTTAACCCATTATTGTTGAAATCCCCTAAATTAATTTTGATCCCTATTTTTGTCAAGATTTGAATTGAAATAGTTGCTTAGCCATGTCTTGTTCTTAATAGTTAGTCTATGTTATTTAACTTGTTCTTAATTAAAAAAAATGTGTACGTATACATATTAGTAGTAATCTTTTGAGCCAAAGAAGTTAAATTCCATTTTCTAAGAAGAAGCTCTGTTGTACGCAAGTGATGATTAAATCTTTTTCTAGTTCAGTGATTTTTCAATTCAATCTCATTACTAACCTTTTCTTTCAGCTTGTAACCACACCCCCTAACCAAAGCTACGTTACAACCCTCTAAAGACCTTTTGACTGACGTATCATCTCAATTTATAGTGGTGGAGATGTGATTTTCATGCAAGCCTATGGTAATGACTTTTCATTATTGACTACTGAGTGCTTCATTTATTGTCCTTAAACACCTCGAGTGATTTGAGTGAATCTGTGACATTTGGAATCAAAGTTAATTACTTAGACGAGGGGAGACACCTATATTTTCATGATAAAGTGCTCAACTTGGAATGATTGAAACTTTGATGTTCTTTCAGTTGAATTTTCAATGTACGATTACTTATGGATTATTTTGAGATATTTTCGATCAAAATTATAGGTTGAGAAGAATTTATTTTGATTCTGAGTTGAGGATTTTGCTTGAGGACAAGCAAATGCTTAAGTGTGGGGGTATTTGATAAACCGTAACTTATACATATTTTTTACCCCATGCTTAACACATTTTATGAATGATTTTCCCTTAGAATTGGTGAATTATATGCTCCTAATGCCTTAATTTCATGTTTTCTACTTAGGAGAACATAGGAGAGCGAAAGGAACGAGAAACGGGCCAAAAATGGAGAAAATGGGCCAAAGTACGAAATCAACACAGCCTGGACTTCCTCACACGGGCAGACCACACGGCCGTGTCAATTTGGCATAATCGAAGCACGACTCATACGGGCGTCTCCCTGCCAAGCCCAAGTTGAGTCCAATTCGAAAAAGGCTAATTTTTAGGGTTCTTAAGCATTCCAATGCCTATAAATACACCCTAGAGGAGGAAGAAAAGGGGAGGCACAGAGAGGAAGGAAGGAATTACTCGAAAAAAGCCGATTGTTCCATCTCAGAAGCCAAATCCATCATCAAGACTGAAGATCTCCCCTCAATTTCCCTTCAGGAGTTTTGGGTTTTCTTTATGTTTTGTATTCGTTATTCTTCTGAGATGTTTTCCTTTTTAGTTATGAACTAAATCCCCTAAATACCTAAGGGGAATGAAACCTAAGACGAATCTTGTTATTATTTTCTGAATTGCATGATAAATATTTAACTTGTTCTTAATTGTGTGTTCTTAATTCTTGTTTTGATATCCAGGATATTGATTCAAGATAAGCTCTTATTCAGAAGAGGAATAGATCCTATCTAAGAGTATATTTGTCATAATTAAGCGGAGTTGATTGCGCGCCTAGAGATAGGGTGACAAGATTTTGCCAGATTAGGGTGAAACCTAATAAGAAGATCCATAGATCGAGTTAAGTAACCTTAGGGTGTTAATTAGAGAAACATCTCAATTATTCAATCTAGGGATTAGATGTTATTAGTCTTGAATAAGGATAATAACATAACTTAGGGATCTCTACGGAACAAGTTAAATGAACAAATCGTCCGATTCGGAGCCAGAATAACAAGTAAAGTCTAGGTGGATTTTTCCTTAGGTATTGTCTTAATTCAATCGTTTTCCAAATGTAATCCCCCAATTCTACTTTCTATGAATTCTTAGTTTAGATAATTAGTTAGTTAAAACAAAACCCCATTTATTCTTAGGCTAGATAATAAAGAGACAGTCATTACTAGTACTTTTAGTTCCTTTGGGTTTGACAATTCGGTCTTGCTAAAACTATATTACTGTTCGATAGGTACACTTGCCTACATCGTGATAATAGTTAGTTTCAAGAACGATTCAATATAAGTATTTAAAACCTATCACACGAAAATCGCAATCAATCCTCTCAGCAGAAACTATATGTCCCAGAAATGTGACTTCCCGAAGCCAGTACTCACACTTGCTGAACTTTGCATACAACTGTTTCTTACGAAGAATTTGTAGAACCACTCTGAGATGCTCATCGTGTTCATCTTCTGTCTTAGAATATACCAAGAAGTCGTCGATAACAGTACCACAAATTGATCCAAGTAGGGCTGAAATACTCAGTTGATTAAATCCATAAACATCGTCACATATTATTTACTATCATATAAGTTAGCCCTGTAACACCCTAAACCCAGCTTGGACGTTATGGCCGAATCTGTCGATATCACATGAGAGTGATTTTGAAACTGCATTGACCTTAAAATAGTTTCAATTATTAACTTGCACTTAGTCCGGGAAAACGCGTTCTAATCGATCTGATTTAAAACATTACTTTTACGCGGAAACTCTTAAAACTATTTTCATATGCGTGGTAGTTTTGTAAATATTCGGTACTTTTGAAAACCTGAGCTTTCCTACCACTAGAAGTAAAAACCATAAAGCATTTCAAAATCCAAAATTAAGTAAAATCCTTAAAGGCCTTAATTACATTAAATTTTCCCCAAATAATAATTAAATTATAAGTAAGTAGAAAATAGTCCAAGCGGAAAAACCGTGTGGCCACCGCTGAGTCCTCCGCTGTACCGACCCATCAAGTCTGTGGATTACCTACACAGATTAAACAAAAAAATAAAGGGTGAGTTTTCACAAACTTATTGTGTAATTCCTACAGAAAACAAGAAAATAGGCACATATCAGATCATAACCATAATTTGCCTAGGCCGGAGCCCTTTACAGAAATCAGTATAGGCCTTAGCCCACTTAGATGAAAAAACAAATATGTATATCAGGGTCTTGGCCAATCTCAGATACAGTATGCAAAACAGAACAGATTAAACAGAGCCCTACCCACCAGCCTCTACATACCAACTCCATCCAACCCTACATACTATGTGGCTATCAAATTGACCCACCCATCCCTACATACCATGTTGTACCGAATGCGACACATAATCAGATAATTGCAGCTATGCTGCTAGATATCAAGGTTAGGAGCCTTTCAGAATACTTCCTCCTTATACATTAACCCAACCCCGATGCAATGTAACATACAATACATGACATGCAAATATGCAAATATACAAATCAGAGGGTCAAGTAACTCTCAACTACCCTATAGTAGGTCCCAGTCGACTTGGGCGACCCAAGCAACCATTTAGAGTGTTTTAGATAATTTATCTCACACGCCTATGTGGCCTACCTGTGTGGGCCCATAGGCTCGTGTAGCCCGCACGGCCCAAGTTGGCCTTGGCCATGTGGATCACACGGCCTGGCCCAGAATTCCACACACCCGTGTGGGCCCACACGCTCGTGTGTCCTGTACAGCCCAATTGGTTGAGCTCGTGTCTCACACACGGCCTCACCGGTCATCACACCGTCGCATCATACGCCCGTGTCTTGCGTGCATGGCCTAGCTGTCGATCACACGCCCATGTATTGCCACACAGCCTACCACACAGGCGACCACACACCCGTGTAGCGTCGATAGTCTCATTTTTTGACTTTTACTGATTCTCATTTTTTTGTATTTTCGGGTACACACCTGATATCGTTTTGCTGTCTAAATAGTCTCGAGCACTTCAGTACCTAAAATCGACAAGTCAAAGTCCTCAGTTTAATGACAAACCGAGACTCAATGAGATTGAAACGAAACATTCCTCTAAATAAAAATCAAATCTCTAACCTTTGATAGAAATGAAGACTCCGCACACTCAACTCACCGATTAAGAACGATTTGCAGACCCTTGGTTAAACCCTAAACACTAACAATACTCTTCTTACTAAACTATTATGAAAAAAAGTTAAGATTCATCGATTATAACTTACCGAAAGCATGACTTGAAGATAAACAATAGGAACAATTGAAAGAAGAGAAAGAAAACGGACAGAGGGGAAGAGTAAGAGAATTTCGGCAGCAAAAGAATAAAATAAGTGGGAAAGAGGAACGATTGAAAGAAGAGAAAGAAAACGGACAGAGGGGAAGAGTAAGAGAATTTAGGCAGCAAAAGAATAAAAGAAGTGGGAAAGAGGGAAAAAGAATAGCAAAATTTTCAAAAAAGAAAGAACTGAACAGAATCTAATAACCCCAAAATCCTTTCCCTTAATTCTCTCTACCCAATTCCCCCACTTCCTTCACTACTGAGAATTTCTGTTTGACCGAAACTCGCTCGGTCAAACCAGCAAAAATAAACTCTCGTGCTCGCGTAGGGATTCAAACCCCTGACCTCCAACACACCAACACACAGCTTAACCATCAGATTAGCAGCCCCATTCTGATATGAAATTACCAATAATTGAATATAAGCCTGCTGCTCAAGAATAAGGCTTAAATTAGAGAAATACCAATATTTTCCCAAGACCAGGCTTGAACTTGGGACCTCACATACACACCCAGAACATTTAACCACTGAAGTAGATACACAGTTGTGTGTCACGAATTCTCAAAAACAAAAATATAAATTTTGGGACGTTACAACTCCACCCCCTAAAAGAAAATTTCGGTCTCGAAATTTACCTGATCAAAACAAATGATGATACTGCTGGCACATTGCATCCTCAGGCTCCCACGTAGCCTCCTCAGTGCTATGATTCCACCATAGCACCTTTACTAAAAGAATGAATTTCCTCCTTAGAACTTTAACGTCACAATCCAGAATCTGAACCGACTCCTCCTCGAAGGTCAGATCTGGTCGAACCTCAATCTCTTCTACGGGAACAATATGCGTGGGATTAGAGCGGTAGCGCTTCAACAATAAGATGTGGAACACATCATGAATGCGATCTAATTCTAGAGGTAGCTCCAACTGATATGCAACTAGTCCCACTAGTATCAAAATCTGATACGGCCCAATAAACTGAGGGCTCATCTTGCCCTTGCGACCGAACTTCAGTACCTACTTCCATGGAGAGAGCTTGAGAAAAACGAAGTCTCCCACCAAATACTCTATCTCTCGACGCTTCAGATCTACATAGGACTTCTGCCTATCAGAAGTCGTTTTAAGTCGATCCCGAATGAATCTAACTTTATCCTCGATTTTAGAAACCAATTTTAGGCCCAAAACACGTCACTCGCCCAACTCAGTCCAGCACAAAGTAGTGCGACACTTACGACCATACAGTGCCTTGTAAGGTGTCATCTGTAAACTAGACTGGTAGCTGTTAATGTAAGCGAACTCTGCTAATGGCAAGTACTCCTCCCAACTGCCACGGAAGTCAATCTCACAGCTCCTCAACATGTCCTCCAGTATCTGAATCACCCTATTTGATTGACCATCTGTCTAAGGATGAAAAGTAGTACTGAAGTCTAATCTCAAACCCAGAGCTTCATGAAGTTTCTTCCAAAATCGAGACGTGAAATGTGGATCCCTATCAGAGATGATCGAAACAGTTACCCCATGTAGCCTCACTATTTTGGAAATGTATAGCTTAGTCAATTTGTACAGAGAGAAGTCTGTCCTGACCGGAATGAAGTGAGCAGACTTGGTCAATCGATCTACGATGACCCCGATAGAATCCTTCTTGGTGGGTGTTAGAGGTAACCCACTAACGAAGTCCATCGTTACTCGCTTCCATTTCCACATCGGTATCTTAACCAGCTGCAGCAAACTCGAAGGTACCTAATGCTCAGCCTTAACCTGCTGACAAGTCAAACAGCGTGCAATGAAGTCGGTAACGTCAGGCTTCAACCCCAGCCACCAGTACAACTCTCGCAGATCTCAGTACATTTTATTACCACAGGGATGCATAGCATAAAGACTACTATGCGCTTTCCTCAGAATCAATTGTCTCAAATTCTCATCATTCTATACACAAATCTGACCGCGGAAACATAGTACCCCATCACTGTTCAACCCAAAATCCGTAGTGTTACCACTCTCAATTTGCCCGAACCAAAGGCCCAAAGACTCATCCTTCAACTGTTTACCCTTAATCTGATCTATCCGAGTTGGTTTAACCTGTAGCTCGGCCAAGAAATCACCATCATCAAATAAACTGAGGCGAGCAAACATTGCCCTCAAATCAGTCACAGCCCTATGTTTCAACGCATCGGCCACCACATTGGCCTTACCAGGGTGATACTTGATATTGCAGTCATAGTTTTTAAGTAGTTCAACCCATCTACGCTACTTAAGGTTTAACTCCTTTTGGGTGAGGAGATATTTGAGGCTCTTGTGATCAGTGTAGATAGTACATTTCTCACCGTATAGATAGTGCCTCCACATTTTTAAAACGAAGACAACCGCTGCCAACTACAAATCATGGGTCGGATAGTTAGCATCATGAGTCTTGAGCTGTTGAGACGCATAAGCAACTATCTTTCCATCTTACATTAGAACACAACTCAGACCTACATGCGATGTATCACTATATACCACGAAATCTTTACTAGGCTCACGCTGTATTAGAACAGGAGCCTGACTTACACCGTCTTGAGCTTATCAAAGCTTTCCTGCTGTGGATCAGTCCAAACGAAAGGAACTCCCTTACAAAGTAGCTTAGTCATCGGAGCTGTAATCAAAGAGAACTCTTTTACGAAACATCAATAATATCCAGCTAGCCCTAGAAAGCTACAGATCTCAAACACATTCTTCGGTTGCTTCCAACCCAGCACAGCCTTAATCTTACGAGGACCAACTCATATCCTTTCAGCAGAAACTACATGTCCCAGAAACGTCACTTCCCGAAGCCATAACTTACACTTGTTGAACTTCGCATGCAACTGTTTCTCATGAAGAATTTGTAGAACCACTCTGAAATACTCATCGTGCTCATCTTCTGTCTTAGAATATACCAAGATGTCGTCGATGAACACTACCACAAACTAATCCAAGTAGGGCTAAAATACTCAGTTCATTAAATCTATAAATGTCGCCGGTACATTAGTCAAACTAAAGGGCGTAACTGGGAACTCGTAATGTCTATATCGAGTCCTAAATACCGTCTTATGCACATCAGCCTCCTTGACCCTTAACTAATGATAACCCGAACGCAGATCAATCTTAGAAAACACAGAAGCCCCTCTAAACTAGTTGAATAAGTTGTCTATCCTCGGAAGTGGGTACTTATTCTTAATTGTTAGCTTGTTCAGCTTCCGATAGTCGATACACATCTGCATTGTCCTATCTTTCTTCTTAACAAAAAGAACAGGTGCTCATCACGGAGACACACTGGGATGAATGAACCCACGGCCTAACAGTTCCTAAATCTGAGCCTTAAGTTCCATAAGCTCTTTCGGTGCCATTTGATAAAGTGGTGATAGACATCGAAGATGTACCAGGAATCAACTCAATCCCAAACTTTACCTCACGGCTCGGAGGGAACCCCAGTAACTCCTCAGGAAAGACATCCGGAAAATCTCTTACAGTTCAAATATCCTTAACAGAAGAGTCCCCAGAATCTGAAACACTCACATAAATCAAATAAGCCTCACATCCTTTCCGGACCAACTGTTTCATTACCAAAGCTGAGATCACATTACTCAGGTAGTCACAACATTCCCCAATCACAATTACCTCGTTGCCCTCATTGGTTCTCAGCACAACTTTTTTTTCGTACAATCTAGACTTACTCAGTGCTTTACCAACCAATCCATCCTTAAAATCAAATCGAACTCTCCAAACAGAAGCTCCATCAAATCTTCCAGAAATAGTATCCCTTAGACCTATAACGGAATGTCTCTATACAATTTACTGACTCGGATAGATTGCCTCAAAGGACTTATAACAGTCACCTCACTGTCAGTACTCACAACAGAAATCCCCAAAGTTTCAGACACAATACTAGCTACGTATAAATGTGTAGAGCATATGTCTATCAATGCAAAATAAGGTACTTCATGAATTAAAAAGTACCCGTAATGACGTCTAGAGCATCTCTGTCCTCACGGTGACGTGCAGCATAAATCAATGTAGGCTGTCTCACCTCAATTGGCGCAACACCTCTGCCCGGTGCTCTCTGACCTTGGCCCATACCATTACTACCTCTAGCCTGACCTCTGCCCTTGGGTGGCTACTGAACTACTCTCAGTGGCTACGCAATACCAATACCCGTAGCCTGTATTTGATCGGTCCTCAATGAACAATCACAAACACATTGCTCAGTCGACCCACACCTCAAGCATGCCCCAATAGTCCTCCAACACTCGCCTGGATGACGTCTACCACAGTGCCTACACAATGCCACCCCAAAAGGTGTAGCAGAAGGCCTTACTCTCACTGGTCCATCAGATCTAGCATTTTTCTTAGGCCTCATCATAGCAATTGAAGGCTCTAATTCCCTCTTATTGTTTCCTTTCTCTCAGTTCTGGTGCTCAGTGCACTTAACCTCCTCGGTGATCTTCGCCTTCTCAACTAGAACAGAGAAATCATACTCCCTTTATAGAGCTATCAGGACTCACAAACTGTCCCTAAGACTATCCTCAAATCGGACACTGATCGCGTGATTCGTAACAAGTAATAAATATTTCTAATGAAGATCAAACCTGGACTAACTATTATCACGATGAAAAGGCAAGTGCACCTATCGAACAATAGTATAGTAATGGCAAGATCGGGATATCGTACCCAAGGGAACCAAAAGTACTAGTAATAACTATCTTTTTATTATCTAACCTTGAAATAAAGAGGGGTTGTTTATTAAACTAATTAACTAAACCAATTAACTAATTAAACTAAAGTAAAGAGAACAGTTGGAAAAAGACTTGAAGAAAATTAATTTGATAAAGACGACACCCAAGGAGGAATCCACCTAGATTTCACTTGTTATCTGACTCTGAACCAGACGATTTATTCACTTGACTTGATCCGTGAGACTCCCTAACCTATGTTATTATCCCTTTCGAGACTAATAACGTCTAACCCTCGGTTGAATTAATCAAAATTTCTTTCTTAATTAAAACCCCTAGGGAAGCAGTAAATCACTCTATGGACTCCTATATTAGGTTTCACCCTAATCCGGTAAAATCTCGTAACCCTATTTCTAGGCGTTCGATCAACTCTGCTTAATTATGCCAAATCTACTCTTAGACAGGGACTTTTGGTCCTCTGCATAAGCACATCAAATCATGAATTAATACCCGAAATATTAACTCAAGCATTAAGAATAAATAATTAAGAACAAATCAAGTATTTATCATACAGTTCAAATAATACTAAGGGGTTTAGTTCATAATAAGATAAGAGTACATCTCAAAAGTATGAAAATAACAAAAACATAAAGAAAACTCTAAAACCCCTGAAGGAATTTTGAGAGAGATCTTCAGTCTTGAAGTAGCTCCAGCTTTTGGGATGGATCGTCTAGCTTCCTTCAAGTAATTCCTAGCATGTGGTTCTGTATTCCAGAAAAATTCTGGAAGAGCTCCAGCTTTGGATTGGCTTTCTTCCTCCCTAGGTACCCTTTTTCGTGTAAAATACAACTCTTTGAAAAAGGGACACGCCCGTGTGCCACAGCCGTGTGACATGTTTGCCAGGCTGTGTTCGATCCGTTAAATTGCACACGGCCGTGTGTGTCAATGGCCAGGCCGTGTGAATCGTGAGAGCGTTGGTCAACACCCTCGAAAGACATGGGCGTGTGATCAGCCCGTGTGGCAAGGCTTAGGCCGTGTGATCTTGTCGATTTGGTCTATTTTGTCACTTTTTAGCTCGTTCTTGGTTGCTTTTAACTCTTGGTGCTCTTCTGAGTACACAACATGAAATAACCGGATTGAGAGCACCAAAATCCACAAATCTAGTAGTAAACATCCATAAATATGCTAACTGTTTGGGGTAAAACTATGTATAATTTGACGTTTATCAGACACAGCACTCATACTCAGTCGCCACCATACCCCGCGTGTAACATTCCGAAATAAGGCCTAAACAGAATAGTGGTTGCGAAACCACAAATCTGAGGCAGAAAAAAATTTATTTTATTATTATTTTGAGGTTCATGGTATGATTGCATGATTGTGTGAAAATTTCATGATGAAATTCTATGCATAAAGTGCTTAAGTTGAGGTTAGGGACTAAATCGAATAATTTGCAAAACTTGCATTCTAGAAGTTTTTAGTATGAAATTGCTTTGGAATATTAATTAGGAGGGTTTAAATAACAATTTGACCAATTTTAAGTTCATGGACAAAAATTTAGACATGGAAGGAATTTTTGAAAGTTTAGTAAGGAGGGGCAATTTGGTCATTTGGATATTAAATGAATTAAAAAGGGAAAAATAACACAAAAATGGTCATCTTCTCAATTAGTTTCTGCCGATTTTTTCTCTCCTCCATAACTGGGGTTTCTTCAACTTTCAAGCTTCATAGTAAGTGATTCCAAGCCCCGTTTTTAATGATCTTTACGTTTTTGGAGTCCCGATAACTTAATTAAGCTTATTCTAGCAATAATTCAACCTAGGGTTCAATTTGGAAAAATACCCATACCTGAAATTTGTGTATTTTGGTGTTTTATGATAGAATATGAGGTTTTAAATTATGTTAAACAACTTATGCTACTCGGTTTTAATTGAAAACGAGTAAAAGGGCTTAAATCGGAAAAAAAAATACCAATAGTCATAAGTATATGTTAGAGTGTGATTTTGATATCCCATAGAAGGGAAAAATGATCATCATGTCATAAAACATAAGAAAATAGGATGAAGTTTAATTTACGAGCCTTGGGGCAAAAGTGCAAATATGTGAAAGTTTAGGGGTAAAAATATAATTTTGCCAAAGTTTGGGTCACGGACTGTTTTAATAAATTTGAATATTAAATAAGTTAAATTTTCTATTATAGATCAAGAAGAACGAAATTCGGGAGTAGATCAGGGAAAAGAAAAAGTAAAGGACTAAATTGTAAAGTTTAGTCACATTTTGTATCAAGGTAAGTTACAGTAAATAAATACAATATATTTTATTTTACATTATTATTGTCAATTTCCAGAATTTATATATTTATGTTATGAAAATATTTAAAGTCGAATTTAAGGTGAAGTGACAGAGGAAAAGTGTTAGAAAGCCCCGGTTGAACCCTAGGAATGTTAGGATATTACGGTTAACAGGACAGAACAGAAATGCGCCATGTAAGTCCATATTAGAAATATGGCTTTGGAGACAGGATTGAGCCATGTAAGTCCATATTATATATGGAATTGGAGACAGGAATAATTCATGTAAGTCCATGTCAAAGACATGGCATTGGCAGGATATTGAAAGACAGGAATGACCCTAGTATCCTTAGTATTCCGAGTGGTTAAACGGGTTAGGGTACGAGTTAAATTACAGTGAATTAACAGCAAAGGAAAAGTAGATTATATTTATGAAAAAGGAAAGGTCAGGTAAGAAAGAAGGTAAGGGAATAAAGAAGAAGATAGAAATTGAGAAGTAAAGAAATTTATGATGTTAGATGATATTATGCATAATTATCCATTATGTTGAATGTTGTGATTTATTTGCTTGTAAGCTTACTAAGACTAGTGCTTAATCTCTTTATTTTCTTCTTCTTATAGTACTTATCTAGCCATTCGGGGATCGAAGGAAACGTCGAAGGCCGATCACACTATCAAAGAAATAACTCGGTATAATTAGACGTTTTGTTTTTGGTATGGCATGTATAGAAACTTAGCTACTTTTGGTATAATATGAATAATGAATGATGTGTAAATACTTGCTAGTGATTAGCTAATAAAATGGCCAACGATATACATGTTTATTAATATGTATGATTGAATGGTGATTATCACATGAAAATTATGAAAAATGTGAAAGTAACAGAAATGATGTAACTTTGAAAAATCACTAAAAATTGTAGAAACATAGTTTGAAGATGAATAATATATGAAATTAAATCTTATTATGTCTATTTTCTTATGGAATAAGCAAAATAGGTAAAGGTATTATATTTTATGAGATATCTGAGTTTTAGTGAAACAGGGTCAGACCAATTTCTGGATCCCCTATTTCAACTTTGGAAATTCACCATAAATTGTAAAAAAACTAATTAGAAGGTGTAATTTATATGGTTAGAATACTTGTTTAGTCTAGTTTTAATAGAAACAAACAACTTAGTTATATGAATTTTGAACAGGAAAAAACATGGTTCGTAGTAAGAAGAGGCAGTGCAGTCGAGTTTTGAAACAGGGAAAACTTTAACTAATAAACTATACTAATTGGCCAAGTTAAAAATTCTAGAAAAAAATATTAGTAGATATATATATGATTCTAGTTTCAGGAAGAATTTACGAATCTTAATTTCGAGTTTTGAAACTCGAGAAATGAATTTTTAAGCAACCATGACGCAAAAAAATAGTTTATTCCGAAAATTAAAATAAGTGGTTTAGAGTTGTTTAAAAGGTAAGATAAGTTTAGTAACACCTCAAGCTTGACTCCGATGACGGTTTCGGGCGTGGGAGTGTTACATTTATTTGTATCAGAGCAGGTTTAATCGGTTCTCGGAACAGTTAGTGTGAGAAAAAGTCTAGCTATACATGCCATAGTTGTATTTTGATAGTGTGACGACTCCTGACGATTTTTAAATATTTTGTTTTATAGTAATGGATCCCGGGCGAGCTAGTGATGATGATGTAGAAAGTAATGCGTCTGCTCCCGCAGAAGGGGTAGCGCCATCTGAGAATAGGCCAGTAATAGTTGATCAGGGAGGAGTGACTCGAGAAGCTCTCTTCTGAGCTTTGAATGATTTGTTTGCCGAGTTCGTTCGTACGAATCCGGCAGTTAGACCTCCACCCCCTCATGATTCTCAGGCTACCCATGTAGCTCAAGCTTCCCCAGTCACAGGTACAGTGGTAAGAGAAAAGCCACCAGTTGATAGAATCAGGAAACAAGGGGCAGAAGAGTTCCGAGCAACAAAAGATGATGATGCAGAAAGAGCAGAATTTTGGTTAGAAAATACTATCAGAGTCTTTGACGAATTATCTTGTACACCCGACGAATGTATGAAATGTGTAGTATCACTTCTTAGAGACTCAGCCTACTACTGGTGGAAGACACTTTTATCAGTTGTACTAAAAGAGAGGGTCACTTGGGATTTCTTTTAGGAAGAATTTCGTAAAAAGTACATCAGTCAGAGGTTTATTGACCAGAAGAGAAAGGAATTCCTGGAATTGAAACAAGGCAATATGACGGTGACTGATTATGAGCGTGAATTTGTCAGGCTTAGTAAATATGCTCAAGAATGTGTGTCCACAGAGGCTATCATGTGTAAAAGGTTTGAGGATGGGTTAAATGATGATATCCGACTGTCAGTGGGTGTCCTAGAAATAAAAGAGTTTGTTATTTTAGTTGAGAGAGCCTGTAAGGCAGAGAAGCTGTTAAAAAGAAAAGGCAAAGTTGAGACAGAGACACAAGATACAAAGAAAAAGACAGATGAGTAGATCATTTCAGGCTACATTCAAGAGGCCCAAAGAGTTTTCTACCAGATCTAGCTTTTCGACAGGGCAATCTAGTCAGAATAGGGGTAGCAGATTTAAGGATCCGAAGGCTCAGTCCACCTCGACTACGGGTGTAGGTAATGTCAGACAAGGTAGATCAGGGTGTCCACTGTGTGGTAGACTTCATTATAGTCCTTGTCGGGCAGGCAAAAATGTTTGCTATAAATGTGGTGCTCCAGATCATTTTGTACGAGAATGTCCAGAAGTGGCTAGCTGAGAGGTAACACAGAGTGCTAGATCCGGAAATGCTCCTACTAGAGGCAGATCACCGAGGCAACCGAGAGTAGGAGCAAGTAACAGAGGTACCTCTAGAGATTCGGCTGTGAGACCAGATGTTAGAGCCCCTACAAGGATTTATGCTATTCGTGCACGCGAAGAGGCATCCTCCCCCGATGTGATTACGGGTACATTTTCTCTACATGATATTAATGTCATTGCTCTGATTGATCCGGGTTCGACTCATTCTTATGTTTGTATGAAATTGATGCCTAGTATAAGTATGCCTATAGAATCTACAGAATTTGTGATTAAAGTATCGAATCCATTAGGCAAGCATGTATTAGTAGATAAAGTATGTAGAAATTGTCCTTTAATGATTAGAGGCTACTGTTTTCCGGCCGATCTCATGCTATTGCCATTTGATGAGTTTGATGTGATTCTTAGTATGGATTGGTTGACTACACATGATGTGATAGTGAATTGTGGAAAGAAATTCATTGAGTTGAAGTGTGAAAATAGTGATATTCTTCGGGTTAATTCAGAAGAGTCAAATAGTTTATTTCCCATAATTTATGTTATGTCTGCTCAGAAATGTTTGAGAAAAGGGTATGAAGCTTATCTTGCTTTTGTGTTGAACACTAAAGATCCAGAATTGAAAATTGAATCAGTACCTGTGGTATGTGAGTTTCCCGATGTGTTTCCGGAAGAACTACTAGGTTTGCCTCCTGTTAGAGAAGTTGAGTTTGGTATTGAGTTGATTCCAGGTACCACGCCCATTTCTATTGCTCCTTATAAAATGGCTCCGTTGGAATTGAAAGAATTGAAAGCTCAGCTGCAAGAATTAACAGATAAAGGTTTTGTAAGACCCGGTAGTTCACCATGGGGTGCACCAGTGCTATTTGTGAAAAAGAAAGACAGATCGATGAGATTGTGCATAGATTATCGGTAACTTAACAAGGTAACAGTAAAGAACAAGTATCCATTGCCTAGAATTGATGATCTGTTTGATCAATTGAAAGGAGCTACTGTGTTTTCCAAGATAGATTTGAGATCCGGATACTATCAGTTGCGAGTTAAAGAGTCAGATGTCTTGAAGGCTGCTTTCCGGACTAGGTATGGTCATTATGAGTTCCTTGTGATGCCATTTGGCTTGACTAATGCTCCTGCCATTTTCATGGACTTAATGAACCGAATTTTTAGACCATACTTAGATAAGTTTGTAGTTGTGTTCATTGATGATATTTTGATTTATTCTCATGATGAGACTGAGCATGCAGAGCATTTGAGAACAGTTTTACAAATTCTGAGAGATAATCAGTTGTATGCCAAGTTCAGCAAAAGTGAGTTCTGGTTACGAGAAGTTGATTTTCTTGGACATATTGTCTCAGGTGAAGGTATTAAGGTTGATACGAGCAAGATTTCAGCCATTGTTGATTGGAAGCCTCCTAGAAATGTATCAGAAGTTAGAAGTTTTCTTGGTCTTGCCAGATATTATAGACGATTTGTGAAGGGATTTTCCATGATAGCTACCCCGTTGACGAGACTGCTACGGAAGGATGTTAAGTTTGAATGGACTGAGAAGTGCCAACAAAGTTTTGACAAGTTAGAGGCATTGTTGACGGAAGCTCCTATCTTAGTACAGCCGGAACCGGGTAAAGAATTTGTGATTTACAGTGATGCATCCTTGAATGGGCTCGGTTGTGTACTCATGCAGGAAGAAAAGGTAATTGCTTATGCCTCTAGACAATTGAAGCCACATGAGAAAAATTATCCGACACATGATTTAGAGCTAGCTGCTATTGTATTTGCATTGAAGATTTGGAGACATTATTTGTATGGTGAAAGGTGCCGGATATTTACTGATCATAAAAGCTTAAAATACTTGATGGCTCAAAAAGATTTGAATTTGAGGCAAAGAAGATGGTTGGAATTGCTTAAAGATTATGAGTTAGTGATTGATTATCACCCAGGTAAGGCAAATGTAGTTGCTGACGCTTTAAGTAGGAAACTTTTATTTACATTGCAAGCTTTGAATACCAATTTAGCCATGTCAGATGATGGTTCTATTTTAGCTGAATTGAGAGCTAAACCAATATTTCTTGAAGAGATTTGTGAAGCTCAGAAAGATGATAATTAGTTACAAGCTAAAAGAGTTCAATGTGAGTAAGGCATAGAGTCAGATTTTCAGATCAGTTCTGACGGTTGTTTGATGTTCAGAGACAGGGTATGCATACCGAAGAATGATGAGCTTATTCGAAAGATCTTACAGGAAGCACATAGTAGTTCTTTGTCTATTCACCCAGGTAGTACAAAGATGTATAATGATTTGAAGAAAATATACTGGTGGGTAGGAATGAAAAGGAACATTTCAGAGTTTGTTTCTAGATGCTTGATCTGTCAGCAGGTAAAGGCCGAACATCAGGTACCTTCAGGTTTATTGCAGCCTATGCTAGTCCTTGAATGGAAATGGGATCGAGTTACTATGGATTTTGTGACAGGATTGCCGTTTACACCGAGAAAGAAAGATGCAGTATGGGTTGTGATTGATAAGTTAACGAAGTCGGCTCATTTTATCCCAGTTCATATGGATTATTCACTTGACAAGTTGGCCGAGTTATATATTTCAGAGATAGTTAGACTACACGGGGTACCATTATCGATAATTTCAGACAGAGATCCAAGATTTACTTCACGGTTCTGGAAGAAGTTACAAGAGTCTTTAGGTACGAAGTTGAGTTTTAGTACAGCTTTTCATCCTCAAACCGACGGTCAGTCAGAGAGAGTTATTCGGGTACTTGAAGATATGCTTAGATGCTGTGTATTGGAATTTCAAGGCAATTGGGAAAATTATTTACCATTAGTAGAGTTTGCCTACAATAATAGTTATCAGTCAAGTTTGAAGATGGCACCTTATGAAGCTTTATATGGACGTAAATGTCACACACCTTTCTATTGGACAGAGCTTAAGGAAAATCAGATTTACGGGGTTGATCTAGTTAAGGAAACAGAAGAGAAAGTAAAAATCATCAGAGATTGCTTGAAAGCAGCTTCAGACAGACAAAAGTCGTATGCAGATTTGAAGAGAAAAGAGATTGAGTATCAAGTTGGTGACAAAGTTTTTTTGAAAGTATCCTCGTGGAAGAAAGTTCTCAGATTTGGTAAGAAAGGCAAACTAAGTCCACGTTTTATTGGACCGTTTGAAGTAATTGAGAGAGTCGGACCATTAGCATATCGGTTAGCTTTGCTGATTGAGTTAGAGAAGATTCATAATGTATTTCATGTGTCTATGCTACGTCGTTATCGTTCAGATCCGTCACATGTGATGTCTCAGACAGAGGTTGAGATTCAGCTAGACATGACTTACGGTGAAGAACCGGTAAAGATTCTAGCTCGAGAGGTAAAGCAATTAAGGAATAAAAGTATTGCACTTGTGAAAGTACTGTGGAATAGACACGGGGTAGATGAGGCTACATGGGAACCCGAAGAGGCTATGCAAAAATAGTACCCAAATCACTTCACAGGTAAGATTTTCGGGACGAAAATCCCTAAAGGAGGGAGAAATGTAACATCCCGAAATAGGGCCTAAACGGAACAGTGGTTGTGAAACCACAAATTCGAGGTAGAAAAAAAATTATTTTATTATTATTTTGAGATTCATGGTATGATTGCATGATTGTGTGAAAATTTCATGATGAAATTCTATGCATAAAGTGCTTAAGTTGAGGTTAGGGACTAAATCGAATAATTTGCAAAACTTGCATTCTAGAAGTTTTTAGTATGAAATTGCTTTGGAATATTAATTAGGAGGGTTTAAATAACAATTTGACCAATTTTAAGTTCATGGACAAAAATTAGGACATGGAAGGAATTTTTGAAAGTTTAGTAAGGAGGGGCAATTTGGTCATTTGGATATTAAATGAATTAAAAAGGGAAAAATAACACAAAAATGGTCATCTTCTCAACTAGTTTCTGGTGATTTTTTCTCTCCTCCATAGCTGGGGTTTCTTCAACTTTCAAGCTTCATAGTAAGTGATTCCAAACCCCGTTTTTAATGATATTTACGTTTTTGGAGTCCCGGTAACTTGATTAAGCTTATTCTAGCAATAATTCAACCTAGGGTTCATATTTGGAAAAATACCCATACCTGAAATTTGTGTATTTTGGTGTTTTATGATAGAATATGAGGTTTTAAATTATGTTAAACAACTTATGCTACTCGGTTTTAAGTGAAAACGAGTAAAAGGGCTTAAATCGGAAAAAAATACCAATAGTCATAAGTATATGTTAGAGTGTGATTTTGATATTCTCATAGAAGGGAAAAATGATCATCATGTCATAAAACATAAGAAAATAGGATGAAGTTTAATTTACGAGCCTTGAGGCAAAAGTGCAAATATGTGAAAGTTTAGGGGTAAAAATATAATTTTGCCAAAGTTTGGGTCACGGACTGTTTTAATAAATGTGAATATTAAATAAGTTAAATTTTCTATTATAGATCAAGAAGAACGAAATTCGGGAGTAGATCGGGGAAAAGAAAAAGTAAAGGACTAAATTGTAAAGTTTAGTCACATTTTGTATCAAGGTAAGTTACAGTAAATAAATACAATATATTTTATTTTACATTATTATTGTCAATTTCCAGCATTTATATATTTATGTTATGAAAATATTTAAAGTCGAATTTAAGGTGAAGTGACAGAGAAAAAGTGTTAGAAAGCCCCGGTTGAACCCTAGGAATATTAGGATATTACGGTTGACAGGACAAAACAGAAATGAGGCATGTAAGTCCATATTAGAAATATGGCTTTGGAGACAGGATTGAGCCATGTAAGTCCATATTATATATGGCATTGGAGACAGGAATAATTCATGTAAGTCCATGTCAAAGACATGGCATTGGCAGGATATTGAAAGACAGGAACGACCCTAGTATCCTTAGTATTTCGAGTGGTTAAATGGGTTAGGGTACGAGTTAAATTACAGTGAATTAACAGCAAAGGAAAAGTAGATTATATTTATGAAAAAGGAAAGGTCAGGTAAGAAAGAAGGTAAGGGAATAAAGAAGAAGATAGAAATTGAGAAGTAAAGAAATTTATGATGTTAGATGATATTATGCATAATTATCCATTATGTTGAATGTTGTGATTTATTTGCTTGTAAGCTTACTAAGCCTAGTGCTTAATCTCTTTATTTTCTTCTTCTTATAGTACTTATCTAGCCACTCGGGGATCGAAGGAAACGTCGGAGGCCGATCACACTATCAAAGAAATAACTCGGTATAATTAGACGTTTTGTTTTGGGTATGGCATGTATAGAAACTTAGCTACTTTTGGTATAATATGAACAATGAATGATGTGTAAATACTTGCTAGTGATTAGCTAATAAAATGGCCGATGATATACATGTTTATTAATATGTATGATTGAATGGTGATTATCACATGAAAATTATGAAAAATGTGAAAGTAACAGAAATGACGTAACTTTGAAAAATCACTAAAAATTGTAGAAACACAGTTTGAAGATGAATAATATATTAAATTAAATCCTATTATGTCTATGTTCTTATGGAATAAGCAAACTAGGTAAAGGTATTATATTTTATGAGATATCTGAGTTTTAGTGAAATAGGGTCAGAGCGATTTTTGGATCCCCTATTTCAACTTTGGAAATTTACCATAAATTGTACAAAACTAATTAGAAGGTGTACTTTATATGGTTAGAATCCTTGTTAGTCTAGTTTTAATAGAAACAAACGGCTTAGTCATATGAATTTTTTACAGGAAGAAACATGGTTCGTAGTAAGAAGAGGTCAGTGCAGTCGAGTTTTGAAACAGGGAAAACTTTAACTAATAAACTGTACTAATTGGACAAGTTAAAAATTCTAGAAAAAAAATTAGTAGATATATATATGAGTCTAGTTTCAGGAAAAATTTACAGATCTTAATTTCGAGTTTTGAAACTCGAGAAATGAATTTTTAAGCAACCATGACGCAGAAAA
The DNA here is from genome assembly GCF_007990345.1 of Gossypium hirsutum. Classification (NCBI taxonomy): domain Eukaryota; kingdom Viridiplantae; phylum Streptophyta; class Magnoliopsida; order Malvales; family Malvaceae; genus Gossypium; species Gossypium hirsutum. Next base: position 58,730,212 of record NC_053432.1, on the reverse strand, counting down.
ATAGTTTATTCTGAAAATTAAAATAAGTGGTTTAGAGTTATTTAAAAGATAAGATAAGTTTAGTAACACCTCAAGCTTGACTCCAGTGACGGTTTCAGGCGTGGGGGTGTTACACCGCGCATAACGGCTCAACCTTAGGAACTCAGCCTCATACTCGGCCACTGAACGGTCTCCCTGGATGAGATTAAGGAACTCACACCTCCTGGCATCAATATATCTGGCCCCCACATACTTACCCTGGAAAGTAGTCTTAAAATTATCCCAGGTCAATCGGTCGGGCTGAGTGCCCTTCTTAACCGTCAACCACCACTGGTATGCCCCATCACGAAGTAGAGATACAAGCCCCTTAAGCTTTTACTCGACGGTAAAATTCAAGTCGTCCATAATTCTCTCCATGGCCTCCCTCCAGTACTCAGCCACGTTAGGGATGACTCCAGCGGCACCCTTGAATAAATCAGCCCCATTGGATCAGAGTCGTTTCTAACCGACCCTCGGCCCCCAGAATCAGTATTGGGCCCAGCGACCCTCTCCAAAATCTGTAACATGGCTTGGGACAGTGCGTCGTCTTCAGCGACATATCATGGGACCCAAACCCAAACTCTATCGCAGGTGATATCGGCGTCTCGCTAGTATCCAGATTCGAAATAGTATCAGATGCCAAGGACTCAGCTCGAGCCCCTCTATAACCCTTACCACGGCCTCTAGTACCGCGTCCACGAGTACCCCGTGTGCTCATCGTAAATTTTAGAATTTATCTGTATTAACAGTTTTATGCATTAGTTACAGTTCCAATATTTATTAACAGATATTTTATGCAGTACAGTATCAGAATATTCAGAGTCGGTTATCACGGGTAGTAGTCTCACTACAATTTTTAATCTACACTACCTAGAGTGTTTTCAGTGTAATATACTACCTAAAGTAGTTTCAGTATATTCTACTCATATTTTTAGACAATTTTAAACAGAGTTTCAGAGAACTCACAAGCTCGACGCCGGAGACTCGGTGTACCACATACTTATTTCAAAAATATTTCAAATTATTTACAAATAATTTCTTTAAAACCAATCTTTAAAACCCAAATTCACAGCCAAGTTTTGTAACTTGGCTCTAATACCACTAAATGTAACATCCCAAACCCGGCCTAGACGTTATGACCAAATCTGGCAATATCACATGAGAGTGATTTTGAAACCGCATTGACCTTAAAATAGTTTCAATTATTAACTTGCATTTAGTCTGAGAAAACGCGTTCTAATCGATCTAATTTAAAACATTACTTTTACGCGGAAGATTTTAAAACCATTTTCGTATACGTGGTAGTTTTGTAAATATTCGGTACTTTTGAAAACCCGAGTTTTCCTACCACTAGCAGTAAAAACCATAAATCATTTTAAAATCCCAAATTAAGTAAAATTCGTAAAGGCCTTAATTACATCAAATTTTCCCTAAATAATAATTAGATTATAAGTAAACAGAAAATAGTCTAAGTGGAAAAATCGTGTGGCCACTGCTGAGTCCTCCACTGTACCGACACGTCAAGTCTGGGGATTACCTACACAGATTAAACAGAAAAAAAAGGGGTGAGTTTTCGCAAACTCAGTGTGTAACCCCCACAGAAAACATGCCAACAGGCACATATTAGATCATAATCATAATCAGTCTGGGTCGGAGCCCCTTAGAGAAATCAGTGTAGGCCTTAGCCCATTCAGATGCAGAATCAGATATGTATATCAAGGCCTTAGCCTATCTCAGATACAGTATGCAGAACAGTACAGATTAAACAAAGTCCTACCCACAAGCCTCTAAACACCAACTCCGTCCAACCCTACACACCATGTGGGGATCAAATCGACCTACCCATCCCTACACACCATGCTGTACTGAATGTGACACATAATTAGATAATTTCAACTGTGCTACCAGATATCAGGCTTAGGAGCCTTTCGGAATACTTCCTCCATATACATTAACCCAACCCCGATGCAATGCAGCATAAAATACATGACATGCAAATATGCAATTAACAGATCATACATACAAATCGGTGAGCATGCTAAGGCACGCATACACATAGTCAAATCACGAAATCAGGGGGCAAAGTAACTCTCACCGACCCTACAGTAGGTCCCAGTCGACTTGGGCGACCCAAGCAACCTTTCAGAATGTTTCAGAAAATTGGGCTCACAACCGTGTGGGCCCAGACATTCGTGTGGCCCACACGGCCCAAGTTAACCTTGGCCGTGTAAATCACATGACCTGGCCTAGAATTCTACATGCCTGTGTGGGTCACCTGTGTGGCCCAGACAACCCAATTGGTTGAGCCCATATCTCGCACACGGCCTCACCGGCCATCACACGGCCGTGTCATGCGCCCGTGTCTTGCGCGCATGGCCTGGCTTGTTGATCACAGGTCCGTGTACTGCCACACAGCCTCACCTGTGTGACGTCGACAGTCTCATTTTTTGGCTTTCATCGATTCTTATTTTCTGTATTTTTGGGTACACACTTGATATCGTTTTGCTGTCTAAATAGTCTCGAGCACTCCAGTACTTAAAATCGACAATTCAAAGTCCTCAATTTAATGACAAACCGAGACTCAATGAGATTGAAACAAAACATTGCTCCAAATAAAAATCGAATCTCTTACCTTTGATCGAAACGAAGCCTCCGCGCACTCAACTCACCGATTAGAAATGATTCGCAGACCCTTGGTTAAACCCTAAACACCAACAATACTCTTCTTACTAAACTATCATGAAAAATAGTTAAGATTCATCGATTATAACTTATTGAAAGCGCAATTCGAAGATGAACAACAGAACCGATTGAAAGAAGAGAAGGAAAAAGGACAAAGGGGAAGAGTAAGAGAAATTCTGCAGCAAAAGAACAAAGGAAGTGGGAAAGAGGGAAAAAGAATAGCCAAATTTTCAAAAAAGAAAAAAAAAACTTAACTGAACAGAATTTGATAACCCCCAAATCCTTTCCCTTAATTCTCTCTATCCACTTCCTCCACTACTCAGAATTTCCATTTGACTGAAACTCCCTCAGCCAAACGAGCAAAAATAAACTTCCATGCTCTCGCAGAGATTCAAACCCCTGACCTCCAACATACCAACACACAACTTAACCATCAGATCAATAGGCCCATTCTGATATAAAATTATCAATAATTGAATATAAGCCCGCTGCTCAAGAATAAGGCTTAAATCAGAGAAATACCAAAATTTTCTCAATAACAGATTTGAACTTGGGACCGCACACACGCACACCTAGAACACTTAACCACTGAAGTAGATACACAGTTGTGTGTCACGAATTCTCAAAAACAAAAATATAAATTATGGGGCGTTACAAGCCCAAATCAAAAGTGATCTAATTTGGTTAAGGTTTATTGGGCCTTAGTTATTAAAAAAAGTATTGGCTAAATATGTGTAGATACTTTAGTAACTAATTTCTAATTGATGATAGACTTGTTAGAAATTAAAGTTAATATGCAAAACTTATATATTAGGGTAATTGCCCCCATATTATATATACGTAAATTTTCTAATATCTCATTTTTAAAAAAGAGAGTTACCTTCTCTGAATTACTTGTGTGCTAATTTGGATCAAAACCATAAGATCCGAAAATTTCAAGAAATCAATGGATTCAAATATATTTCTGTATTTAGTTTTGTTCTTGATTTAATATTGATGATTTGACATAATAAATCCTAGTTTGTTAAGTTTTATATTAAATCTTTTTTTACAGTTCTAACAATAGGACTATGAATTTTTATAGTATGTGACCCACTATATTCCGTACGGTGGCAAAAATAACATAAAGGGAAGTCAAACTGCATTTTATTCTTTTTATTAGAAAATGGGTATATTAGTCTCGCAATGACACATGATGTGCCAAATATACATTATGCTAACATACATAGACCAATTTTTAATATTAAAAATAAATTAAATTTTTAATAGAAAAATTAGTTTACTTTTTGATCTAATGTACATAAACTAATTTACCCATTTATTGAGTAGAAAAATAAAATGTACATTGGCTCCTACTACAAAGCCTCCATGATAGGTAGAGTCAACAAAAGTTATGAGAACTTTATCGAGTGCGATAGTAATAGTCTCTAAATAATATTGATGTGATCTGCCAACGATCCACATGACAAATAGACATAAATCTTCAATGGGACGAGCCATTTTACGGGCGAACCCCTCATTGATGAAGATGACAAGAAACTAGGTTATATATAATATAAGGAAAGCCAAGATAGGCTAATATTGGTTTCATTTAAATCATCCTGCATGGACTTAAGTTATGATGTCTTGAACACACATGTTTCTAACAGCCAACAGTTTGGCCAAACCACTATACAACTCATACAATATTTAATAACAGTCTACAAGCTACATTTAATCTCCATAAACAACTCTTCTCCTCTCATGCAACAAAATTTAACCTGCTTTATTTCATCTCTTTCGTCGCTTCGTCTCCACCTGAATGAGATCGAAAAAAGATGAAAAGTAGGACAAAATATATTAATGAAAAAACAATGATGAAAGTAACCAAAATATGATAAAAAAAGTCCAGTTTTATCGGTATTTAACTGGTTTATCCAGTTTCCCTTTTTTTTACAGGTTCACTAATTTGCTGATTCAACTAATATAGTTGAATTGCCAAACCAACCGGTTTCCAACACAAACAATTGAATAGGCTGGTCCAGGATGGTTTTTACAACCATGCTGGCATAATATGATTGCCTATACCTCTCTAAGAGACCACCTGCTAATGCACTTAGGTTAAATGCTTGGGCACACATGTAGGTGAAATGAAAAGAATAACTATGTACACTATGCTCAATAAAGACCAAAAACCAACCGAAAGCTCATGCACGTGAGTAGGTAGGTTTCAACAATATATCATGCTATACGCGAGCAGTCAAACCAGATCTATATCGATGAAAACTACAATAGATAATCAGCCAGATATTAACTCCAATATTATATCCAAAAACGCTATGGCACTTAAACAGAAATATAATCATTGTTTTAGGGAAAAGGGTGAAAATTGATTACCATCCCCTATGTTCCATGAAAAAAATGAGCTTTTCTATCTATTTACAATCACTAGCACTAACATAGATAACCAACATTAACTTGAGATTTTGAGTGCGCGTGGTCCATAAAGGCTATATATCCCATTATTTTTAGGTAAAACATTTTTGAATTCATTGGCTAACCCAGTTTGGAAGCACTCAAGTATAATGGCACCTAATGTAGAGCTTGCAAGCTACTACGGAAAACAATAGGCTTGGTGAAACAAACACGCACATAGAGTCAAATACAAAGTCACATTCTGTGAGAAAACATGAACTCTTATCACTGTTTTAAAATAACTTAGCTACCGGTTATATGTTAATTGTTATCGAACAACAATATGTCAATACCCCTTCCATGTTGCATGTGGGTGATGCAAGATTTGCACACGATATGTCGATAACAGTATTTGTTAAAGGGAAAGCTAATTAGTCTAAAAACAGTTTTACCTTTTCATCAGAATCAGATACCGGTGATGAATGAAATCCATTCTGTGATCTTTTGGCATCATCCTCGGTACATTCAAAACACACGAAATGATCCAACATTTTTGCTTCTTCAATTGTCATGTCCACACAAGCAGGATGATACCTCCAAGAATGGTAAGATGAACATTACATCAATCTCAAAAGTTATTGGAGAGATGGTGCCGGGAAACTGTAAAAGGAAATATAGAACACCATACCAGTCCTTGCAGCCCTCACATTGTACCATGAGATCATCGGGGTTGTATGGCATCTCACATTTGCAGTACCTTCAAAAACAGAAAAAACCCAGGGACACCAAAGAATCAATGCCATATTTCCTATACCTGAAAATCATATTCCACAAACCAACACATCATGGTACTCACACAGCAACCCGGTCAGGCGTAAAGGCTCCGGTAACAGCTTTATACTCGAATCTACAAAAGTAATCCTCAGCTCCAACATTCTCAAGCTTAGAATAGTTCTTGAAAGAATGAACAATGCACTTCCCTTCAATGGTTTGAGCACTCTGCACATCATAGTGATCAGATAAAAACAGCTCCTTTGCTCCATGGAACTGCCTCCTTCCTCCAAGTGATTCCTCTGGACGATAATACCATCGGACTCGAACCTTCACGTTGTTCCTACTATCCGATTCGATTTTTTCAACCCGTGCCACATATGGAGGCTTACCATTATCCGGAGGACGCATCAAAACACAATCCCCAACTGCAAAAAAAAACATCAAGCTTCCACTCTTAGCTATCACAAACTACCTTTTTCATTTTCTTTCTCTGTACAAGCAATTACATTACAATAATCAAATGGTGAGGGAAAATGGGTTACCAACACAAGGATCAACCCCGGCCCTAACCCCAATCAATTTGGACTCACACAAGTTTTCCCACTAAACCAATGGCTTGATTGACCACAAACTACATTATTCATAACATCTATCTACACTTATATGCATAGATTGATGTTAATATACATTTGAGAGAAGAATTTGCATAAGCCACCACCTTTACTCTGCCAATAGACTTACATCGTTCAACAAGCAAAATCCAACCACAAAAACAACCCAATGCTAATTATCATATTAGAAAATTTCGAATTGATATGGCACGAAATGACAAGATTCGAAAATTCCCTCAATTTTTTTTTCCTTCGAATAAACAATTTGTTTTTAGTGTCCCATATACGTATTCGTAGATGTATACATGTATACATACATATAAATCACTGTACCTCTTACAACTTTGTTAGTGCCTCTGATGGTGAAAGAGTCGAGGTCCTTTTTCCCTGGTTTGGACTTGGGAGCTAAGGAGCCAGGTCTTGTTTTCGCCATGGAAGATAGGGTTTTTAGGTATCAAAGTTCCAATCTTTTTAGCTCAAAATGGGGTAAAGTATGAAGTTTTGAAGAATTAAAAGGAAGGATTGAAAGGAGTGGAAACCCTAAGTTCCTTGAACAAGTGAAGTGTAAAGTAATTATATTTGTTCATTAATAATGTGGATAAATTAAAAGTGCATTTTGGGTGTCTGTAATTTTCTGATTTTTCATATCTGAGTTATTGTCTTTTGTTTTGGCTAATTAGATGGTGCCACGTTCACTTCCATTGCCTTTGCCATTTTTTAACCCTTTTTTTCTTTTTCTTTTTTTTTTCTTTTCCCATAATAGGAGAAGAACAGTCATCAGTGGTGAGGAAACAAAGAGGCACCATCAGGTTCAGCACCATGTTTCAACTGGATTAATGCAAAGGACATGATATACAGCTGGAGATTGGCGACACTCAAAGCTGTACGTATAATCCTCGTAGACATCCACAAAAGACATGGTGGTAGTACTCCCAAAAACCAGGAACTACTTGTTCAAATAGTAGAGTTGGCAAACGAGTGTTTTCGGACATGCCCCGATCAGGCTATTTTAAAATTTGAATTATTTCAAATTTATATTGTTTTGAATTAGATTTTCTTGGACTTAACCTTTCTCAAATTAATTTTTGAGCTTAGACTCTTTTGGAATTTTTTTTTTCATATTTAGATCTGTTTTGATTAGGTGATTAGACAAATTCAAATATTTTTGATGTTTCAATTCATAATGTAAATATTTTTATTTTCAACATAATATTAATTTATTATAAAAATGATATTTTAAAAAATTATTTAGAAAAATATGGTGACTTTTTAAATTATCTAAAAAATTATGATAAATTTTATGTCTTCAAAAAGTGTGAAACATGTCACATGCATAGTTAACTCTATAATATGACATAATATATTTTAGAAAGAAAAAAATCTACCATACTTTTTAAAATAACTTTTTTAAATATAATAGTAGTAGTTTTTAGATTACTTAAATTTATTGTTATATTATATATTATATCTATATTATATAAAGTATAGTATAGTGTATTATATTACATGGGTAAACTATCAAAATAATCATTTTTGTTTCTCTCATGTTACATTTTAATCATTTACGTTATCGTGTTGTAACATTTTAGTCATTGAGTGTTAATTGTCATTAACGGTATAATGGTAAGTTGACGTGACACGTTAAATCATAATTTCAAATAAAAATTTTAGGTTAAATTATATTACATGGGTAAACTATCAAAATAATCACTTTTGTTTCTCTCATATAATATTTTAGTCACTTACGTTATCGTGTTGTAACATTTTAGTCATTGAGTGTTAATTGCCATTAACGGTATAATAGTAAGTTGACGTGACACGTTAAATCATAATTTCAAATAAAAATTTTAGGTTAAATTATACAATTGGTCCCTATATTTTTTTGCTTTTAGCAATTAATTTTTTTTTTACGTTAAAAGAGATAAAGAAGAGAGGAAAATAGAGAGAAGTATAAGAGAAAGGAAAATAAAGAAAAAAAAAGGAAAAGTTAAAAGAACATAAAATATTTGCTCAAAACAAAAAAAAATATGGAGATTAATTGCATAATTTAACCTAAATTTTTTGTTTGAAATTATGATTTAACTTGTCACGTTAGCTTACCATTACACCTTTAACGACAATTAACAGCTCAGTAACTAAAATTTTACAAGATATTAACGTAAGTAACTAAAACGTAACATTTCAAATATAAGTGAGTAAAATATAACCTTAAAGAAATAAAAGTGACTATTTTGATAGTTTACCTTATATTACATCATCGATCTCATTATAAGATACAATTATAGAAAATTACATTATATCTATTATTTATGCTTAATTAAATGTTTATCAACTTTATTAAAAGAATGACATGAATATAAACATTTTGATTATGAATATGATTAACAATTTAAAGCATATTATTTCAATTGAATTTAGCTAAATATTTATTATATAAAATATAAATTAATATCTTACCTCAATATATATTATACATATAATATTATAATATTATAATATATACTAAATCACGACGTGCTCACAATTTAAGTGAAGAATTGAAATAAAATATATTTATTAAAGAATTTATTAAAAAAAAGAGTGATTGAAGCTTTGGTTTAAGCAGTAAATTTGAAAGTTATAAGGGTTCAGTTTCAAATATTACATGTGGGTTTTTATTAATTTTATATAAAATTGTAAAAATATAAAAATATAATCAAAATAAAGTAACTTACTTCATAAATATGGGTGATGCTTAGATGATATATTAATATTTATATATTATTATATCATGCAATATTATATCATATACTATAATCTAATGTACAAGTAGTTATTCTAAACTATAATCTAATTAACTTAAAAGATAGAATTAACCTCTTCTAAAAAAAAAGATTGAATTAATGTAGTTGGCTAAAAAACATTAAAAGCTACCGTTAAACTAATTGATCACTCTAATATTAAATGAACAGACTTCTAATTATATCGGTCATGCTATTACTAATTCAAAACCTAATCAATCTCTCAACTCATATTATACTTAGAATTTACCACTAAATTGCAATTCTCACTTCTTAAATTAGCTCATGTTAGGTCTCTCAACTTCATAATACTTGGCAAGATTAAATCACATCATGCAGTACTGTATAAATTGGTCTCCTTTACTTTTGATCTAAGTTTTAGTACGACTTAAGTTGAATGATTTAACTCAAGTAACATGCATAATCATCTAATTAAAAGGATTCCTATTTTATTCTTATATTTTAAACCATATTCACTCCACGATGGATTTGAACAAAAACATCATTTCATTATAATTCATGGGTTCATACATATTTAAACACAAATTAAAGATTAGAGAAAGTAAATCTTATCTAAAATAGAGAGAAATTCTTTCCAAACTTTGAATATATGCAAAACTCAACTCAATACAAGCTCCCACTTCTAAGGTTCAGCTTGTAGAGAGGTTCAAATATGAAAAACAAACTAAAAAGGGCTTAGAAATTACAAGAATAGAAAGAAATTACAAAAAATTAAAATGCAATTACAAAGAAAGATCAAATCCTAAAAGATATTACAAGTAAAATTGAGAGAAAACCGAAAACTAAGCTTAAACTCGTTTAACATTGTTGGAAAAATAAGTTAATAATTAGTATTTATAGGCTTGGCTTTGGAGTGGCAAATTTCCTCTTTTTCGCTTCATTAACTTGTCTCCAACAAGGCAACGTTGCAACATTTGTTTGATGTCACAACGTTGCACTAAATTTCCAAATGTCAGGATGATGGTTACCATTATCAAAAGTCATGGCATTGCCCAGCCTACGTCGTATGTTGTCCTCAATGTTGGTTGCCTAGCTCCCTTATTTGCTCCAATGTTGCAACGTTGAGTCCACAATGTCTCAACGTCGCCCTCGATATTTGATGATTTTATTGCCAAAAACATGGCGAGTTCGTGACGATGCATGACCAATGTCGCAACGTTGGATTCGAAGTTGCCAAAGCCACATCCATTTTGTACTCCTTCATGCAAAGCAAAATCAAATCTTTAGTAGTCAATTCACTAAACATAAAAATTAATTAATATTTATAGCAATTCCTACCATTTAACCTAATTACCAAAAACAGTAAAATGACCTTAAAACTAATCATTTTACTTCAAAATAATTCAAAAACTAAATATAAAAAAGCTCAAAATAATATCACAAATTAGAACTCATCAACTCCTCACACTTGAACTTTTACTTGTTTTGAAAACAAACAAACTAAATAACAAATGTGCAAAAAGACTACGGTTAGTAAACAATTCTATCATTTAGGACAATCCAATCTAATATAAAGCACATCATTGACAACAAGCTTATTGGTGACATGGAATTGGTATACTAATGCTAAAGTTCAATATGTTAGTAAGAGCGATACATGTATAAATAGGGTTAAATTTTTTAAATTAAATTTATTGAAATTATTTCTTAAGTCTGAAAGATTAGTTAATTTGTGAAATATTTATAAATAGGATTCAAATATTTTTTTTATTAATTTTCTTTTTACGAATTGAAGAGTTATCTCTTAACATCGAAATACACTTAAAAACGTATTACTTGAAGTTTATTATAATCATAACCCAAAAATTCTATACATAATTAAATTAAGAATTACAATTGTTTAGACTTTAAATGCATCATCTCCTAAGGTTTTGTGGCTGACACGATGAGGCTTATATTCGTGTTTCTTTCCAATATTTCCTTAAAAATGATGGGCTCAAGTCAGTGTTCTCTCAGTATTGTTCGACTTTCAATCATATGTTGATACCATTTTCTTAATACGTAATTCTTTTATTTTCAATGTACAAGAAACTTTATCTTTCTTTTTTCTTTGATGGTAAGAATTTACATATCAATATAAATTATCTTATTATCTTTTCTGAAAGAAGAATCTGTCCAAAAATAATTTGTAACTTTTTTGAAAAAGAGCGAATATAAGGCTTTCTGTTGTGAGGAGAATGTGCAAGTCCACCATTTTCACCAATTATCACTAGAGGTGTGCATGGGCCGGTTCGGGCCGGGCCCATAAAAAAATTTCGGCCCGTTTTTAAGGCCTGGGCTTGAAAATTTGTCTAAGCCCGGCCCGAGAAAAAAATGGTAGGCCCAAGCCCGGCCCGGTCATATTAAATTTTTTTTTTGCTTTTTTTATTAAATAAAAAACTTTAAAATATAATAAATCAAATACATTTAAAACATAAAAACAAATATTAAAACAAAAAATAAGTAAATAATGGGACTAAAATAATTATTAAAATAATACATAAATTAAAAATATAATAAAAAGTAATTATATTAAAATTGAAAATTTGAAACAAATTAAAACTAAATTAAGAATTAAATTATATTAATAACAAAAGTTTTACAATATCAAAATAACATCAAAACAACAAAAAAAGTAAAGTAAAAGTACTAAAGTTATTTAAAATTAAAAATAAAAAAAATTTAAAAATAATTTAATATTAAAATCGGGCCAAAAAAATCTTACCCGAGGCCCGGCCCGTTTTCTAAACGGGCCTCATTTTTTGTCCAAGCCCGTTTTTCGGGCCTATATTTTTACCCAAACCCTCCCATTTTTCGGGTGGGCCTTCGGGTCGGGCCGGGCCGGGCCGCCCGGCCCATGCACACCTCTAATTATCACTAATCACATAAAAATTCAGTATTATATGTAAGTTGTGAGTTTAATTCTTATATTTTAATTAGATCATTTTTTTATATATATTATTAGTGATAGGAGATAAGAGTAACACGGTTTGAACTTGTGTTGAACGAGTGTCTAATAATAACTTTAAACACCACTCCATTCAAATTAAGACATTAGATCAATTTTAGTACTTATATTTTTTGAATTTTAAAATTTCATTCATGATACAAATTTCATCAATTAAATTAGGTTACACTTTGCTATAGCATTGTACTACATATAAATTTTAGTTTTAATTCAAGTTCTCTAATTTAATTATTTTTAATCTCTACGCATTTTAAAATTTTGAAATTTCTAATTTTACATCAAATAATAATCATTAATCTCATTAATTAAAATAACATAATTTTCTGTCGATTAAGTCTTAACTTAATTAGTATGAATATTATTGTTAATACAAGAAGAGATGGATCTGAGTGTAAATAGGAAATAGGAATAGTATTATACATGTAATTATATATGTCATTTAAAATTTTAAAAATAGTGCAATTTGACTTAACGAATTTAATGACGGTATATTTGGACTAAACCTTTAAAATTTAAAAAAAATAATAAAAATGAAAAAAAAAACAATTAGAGTATAGAAATTATATGCATAACTTGACCTAATAACATAGAAAAACAATATACGTTTGTTATTACATTATAATTGGATTTACTTATCAAAAATACTTTTGAAACTGTTAAAAATCAAAGAAAAAAAAATGAAAACGTTATTAACCTACGCAAATTAAGACTAGAGTATCGTACACGCTTAGCAAGACACTTGCAAACAGTTAAACTATATTGAATAAACTGACTGATCTTGAATGAATACAAGCTTATACATCATGTGTACTTATATACAGATCAAGAGAGGTTTAACTGCTGGATAAACCTCTAATCTAACAGACTAACCACGTGACGGTTATGCCTCTGATATTCTCCCCATTTCTCAGCTTTCTAAAACTTTTATTGATCACATGATTTCTTCTTGAGAAACAACTTTAAGCCTGTGTCTAAATCGAGTGAAGAGAGATGTGGTCAATGGTTGTGTCAGAATGTCTGCTACCTGTTCTGCTGCTGGAACATAGTTAACCTCCAGCTTTCCACTTGCCACTTTATCTCGTACAAAATGCATTTGTAGTTCCACATGCTTAGATCGTGCATGAAACACCGGATTGCTTGATATAGCTACCGCCCTAGAATTATCGCACTATATTATTGATTTCCCTGCGGTTTCAAATTGAAGTTCTTCCAATAAAGACAGAATCCAGCTCAAATCAGAAACAGCATTAGCAATACTTCTATACTCTGCTTCAGTAGTAGATAGGGCCAGTACAGGCTGTGTTTTTAGAACTCCAGCTAATCGGATTTCCTCCAAAATAAACAATATGTCCTGATGTTGATCTTCTGTCATCAACACTATTTCCCCAATCGGCATTGGCATAAGCAACTAATTTCAATTGCTGTGAAGATTGAAATATGACTCCATGATCTAAAGTGCCTTAAAGCCACCTCAAAATTCTCTTCACAGTAGACCAATGCATATCCCTTGGTTGATTCATAAGTTGACTGGCCTTGTTCACACAGTAAGTAATATCTGGTCTAGTAGTACCCGAATATTTTAGTTTTCCTCCTATACTCCCAACACATTTTGGATTTTCCAACAACTCTCTTGAAAATGTAGACAGCTTTAACGAAGATGTCATAGGTGTAGGCAATGGATTGCAACCCGTCCTTCCTGCTTCGTGTAATATGTCCAATATATACTATTTCTGTTTAAGTAACAGCTTATCACCAATCAAATGAGCCTCTACTTCCCAAAAGATTTTTAAATTTCCAAGATCTTTCAGTGAAAACTCATAATGCTAACTTAACCAGCTCTTTAATTTCTTCTTGACCATCGCCTATAATCACAATCTTGTCCACATAGACTAGTACACAGATCTTCTTGCCACTGATGCCTCTAATGAACAATGCTACATCAGCCTGAGACTGTCTAAAATCATGCTGACATAGAATCTCCTTTAATTTTTCAAACCAAGCTCTAGGAGCTTATTTGAGACCATATAATGCTTTCTTCAGTTTGCATACTAGCTTGTCTCCTGTAGTTGACTCCTTTCCGAATCTAGGTGGCTTATACATGAATGATTCTTCCATCAGATCTCCATTTAAAAATACCTTATTGATGTCCACTTGTCTGAGTTGTTGTAACACCCTTAACCCATATCCATCGCTAGAATATGGTTACAGAGCATTATCGAAATATACAGATCAATTACAGACATTTTCATAACATTTAGCATTCATATCAGAAAACAATCATATACAATCATAACGTCCCTTATATGAGTCGTTTAGGCCCAGATTATACATTAGAAACAAGTCAGGACTAAATCGGGAACTCGGAGAATTTTTCGAAAAATATTAAAAATTTTCCAAGGTGCAAGGGATACACATCCGTATGGCCGGGCCATGTGGCTCACATGGTCAAGAGACACGCCCGTGTCTTAGGCCATGTGGGCATTCGAAATAGAGACACACGGCCGTGTCTAGCCCGTGTCTATACTCGTGTAACTCTCTAATTTGGGTCATACGGCCAGGCCACGCATCTGTGTGCTAGGCCATGTGAGCATACTGACTTATAAATAAATAGGTGCAGAGGTCACACGACCAAGTCACATGCCCGTGTACTAGGCCATTTGAACAATTCTGAGCATTCTGTTTTAAAATTTTTAAGATATAGAGGACACACGGCCAAACCACACGCTTGCACGTGAGGCCGTGTGTCTCTGCCCGTATGGACGAAAATAGGCCATTTCTAAGGCCACTTTTCTCACCCAATTAGTCTTCCACTTACATTCACACTTTAACACATTCACAAGCCAATACCATTCATTCAAATTAGGCCAACAAGAAGTATTATGCATGACATTTCAATACATATACCAAGTGTCCATTTTTATCAAATTAACCTAACACATATATAAACATCTTTGTACTAATTATGTCATTTCAACCAATAACCAATATGCCTATATGATTTCCATCATTCTTCATTTCAAACACACAATCAAACATATATAGACTCTTAATTACACATCAAAAACATGTCTATCACAAGCTATTCCAATGGCTAATTATAAACAAAACAATTACATGCCAACATTGGTTAATTAACCTATACATGCCACTATAACCAAAATGAGTTTACTATATATATATCGAAAAGGCCAATGGATAGTGTGATGTAGCCTTGACCAGCTTCCAACCTTAACGAGCTTCCGAATTACTATAAAATAGGAGAAATAACAGAGTAAGCATTTAATGCTTAGTAAGTTTGTATAACATGGAATTTAACTTACCATTTAATCACATTAAAGTAAACATTCAAAGCATACTCAAAGCAAATTGATCAAAGCCCTTGCACATATCCTTATCAAGAATGTTAGTTATATAGTTCATAATTTCAAATGTACATAATCATCAGACAAGTTTCATACACATGTACCTTTGATCTCATTTTTCAACATGTCAAGTAACATCATTATTATGTATTTCATGCATATACGAGTAATAATTCATTTCGTACTCATATTGTTTCATATAATAATTTTTCCTATTGAATCATTTAAAATATCGATGGATACACAAGTAGTACACACTAAGTGTACAAAACTGTCATTTGTCAATTCATATTCGGGATTGCTCATTTGAGCATATAAATGAGAAGCTCTTTTGAGCCATATAACGGGAAGCTCATACGACCCAATATCGGGAAGGTTTAAGCAAACCAATATCTGGAAACTTTAGAGAGCCAATTAATCAGGAGGCTCATGAAAGAGCTTTTAATCGGAAAGCTCCGAAGAGCCATATAACGGGACGTGCATAAGAGTTACGGTGCATCCACAACACATGTAGGATCACAACCAATTGGGATGCTTCGAAAAGCTATTAACAAGAAGCTCATGAGAGCTAATAATGGGACTTTTTTTTCGAGCTGTGGTGTGTCCACAACACATGCAGGATCACAACCAATCGAGAACCCTGTATCCATCGAATTTCATCTATTCAAATGAGACTTAACATTTATCGGACATTGTCAGATATGTAACTGATTTTCATACATGTCAATTACACAATTCACATATACAAAATTCAATTCAAATATATAAATGTACAATTTAGTAACACGAACTTACCTCGACAATGTTCGTGTATGATAAATCTACTAATCCAACATTTTTTCTTTTCCTCGATCAAACTCCGTATTTGGTCTATCCGGATCTATATGAAGAATTTAACATTATTTTGGTACAATTCATACTCAATTCAATCCAATTCACATCTTAGGAAAAATTACCATTTTGCCCTTATACTTTTATTTAATTACGATTTCGTCCCTAGGCTCGGAAAATGAAATTCATGCAATTTAATCCTTATTCCAAGCCTAGCCAATTTTTACATGTAAAAATAGCAGCCCATCTATTTCATAAAATTCAAAAAATTTCCATGAATTTTACATCTTTTCAATTTAGTCCCTAAATCATAATTTCATCCAAATTCCC
Source organism: Gossypium hirsutum (assembly GCF_007990345.1). Lineage (NCBI taxonomy): Eukaryota > Viridiplantae > Streptophyta > Magnoliopsida > Malvales > Malvaceae > Gossypium > Gossypium hirsutum. Next base: position 58,713,462 of record NC_053432.1, on the reverse strand, counting down.
TTTACAAAAGTTATTTATCTATCAACAACCTTTCAATTTCTACCATAAAACTTCATAAGTCATACATACTCATCCACGGAAAAATCCTATTACTTTGATTTCTTTACAAATTAGTCCCCAAGATAGCTAGATTAAGCTGTTACGATTTTGAAAATATAAAAATTACTAAAAATGAGACAAAAAAAATACCTAATTAAGCCAAATAAGTTTATCTTTCTTCAAGTCTCCATAGCTAGGGTTTCCATGTTTTTATTTGGGAAAGATGATATAAAATGATGATATTTTTATTATTTAATCATTTATCATCTTTTATTATTTCACATTCCAATTTAGTCATTTTTCTATTTAATTTTCCAATGATGAATCATCATACTTATCTACTAACTCCTCTTAACGGTCTAGTTTTCATATAAGGACCTCCAATTTTGAATTCCATAGCTATTTGATCCCTTTAGCTACTAGAATTCAACTTTTGCATTCTATGTAATTTGGTCCTTTTCATCAAATTAATCATGTAATAGGTAAAAGTTTCTTAAATAAATTTTCATACGACATTTCTATCAAAATACATACCATGAAATAATATTAAAATAAATTTTCTTCTCGACTCGGATTTGTAGTCCCAAAACCACTATTCTGACTTCACTGAAAATAGGCTGTTACAGTTGCCATTTGTTACTTAAAGCAAGCATCAACACAACCCTTACAGTACAATCTTTAATAACAGGGTTGTAGTTTCCTTGTAATCATGTCCTGCACTTTGAGAGTAGCCCTAGGCTACTAATCTAGCTTTATATCTGGCTATGCTTCCATTTGGTTTCCTCTTTATCTTGAAGAGTCATTTGCAGCCTACTAGTGTTCTTCCTTCAGGTAATTGTTGAAGAGTCCATGTACCTTGTTTTTAAAGCCTGCATTTCATCCTCTATAGCTTCTTTCCAATGTGAGTGAAGTAAAGCCCGATGGGATAAACTTTAGGTTTGAATACACCTGCTTTAAATCGAGTAACCATAGAGTTAGTATTAAGTGTCTGAGTTAAAATATGATTTTTTGACCTTATAAGAATATTTGATGCCTTAACATCACCATTTTATTCATTTGCATAAGATTCTAAAGATATAAGAGTCATTTGTGTGTTTCCATCATGTGTTGCCAACTAAGTAGGTGGTGTAGGCATTTAAAAATCTTCATCATGTGTTGATGAGCCAGTAGATAATTGAGTATAGTTATTCGGTATCGAAGAAGACTATTTCGAGATGACCATTCATACAACAAACTCTTCAAGAATGGCGAACTCACAGCACAAGGCGAACACATATGGAGTACTAAATCTGGTGAACCCTTCATGTTTGGCAAACCTATTGAGATTGGAAAGCTACCTTAAATGATAGTAAATGGAAAATTCATTACCTTGGCTAACTAAAATGTGAACTAGGGTCTACGAAAAGATGCAAGCTATCTGAAGCTAAACCATAAAGGTACAAAGCAATTGGATTTGAAGATCTTGCATGCAAGTTATATTTTCCATTTTTTAGAAGATTTAGTATTTATTAGCATTAAATATTTGATATTTATTAGTATAAAATCCTTGTTGTTTCTTTCCATATTTATGAGATTTTTCTTGTTGTAAATACCCTTGTTACATTGTTCAAATAAGGTGTGAAATATACAAAAATTTAGTAGACAATTTTGTTGCTAAAATTCTTGTTTCTTCTCTACAATTCTTTCTTAGTGTCAGAATTCCAACAATGGGTATTAGAACTACCTTCTTAAGGGTCATTGTTTTTCTTTCTGTGTTATACATGGCTTCTGCAAGCTTTTCACCACCTTCACTATTTGGTTTTAATGGTGAAAACTATCATATATGGATTGTTAATATGAAGACTTACATGCAAGCTTATGAATTGTGGGAGATTGTGAATATTGATGCCAAGCTCGCACCATTAAGGGACAATGCTACAGTCACAGAAATCAAGCACCATAGTGATGAGCGAGCTAAAAGATATAAGGCGATGTATTGTATACAAAATGGCATCTTGGATGTCATATTCACAGGCATTATGGCCTGCGAAACCCCAAAATAAGCGTGGAATAAGCTAAAGGAGGAGTTTCAAGGTTCTGAAGATGGAGGCTAAAATAGTGAAATAGTACGCAGACAGGATTATGATAGTCGTTAACAACATCAATTTACTTGGGGAAGAGTTCTTAGACAAAAGAGTTGTTGAAAAGGTCATAACAACACTTCTTGAGAGGTATGGATCTAATATTTCCTCACTTGACTCAAGGGTCCTCTCGACGATCTCTCTTTTAGAATTGATAAATGCACTGTATGCCCAAGAGCAAAGAATAGCATCAAGGCGAGAGGAACACGTAGAAGAATTGACGAAAATCGAGTCTCGGTTGAACTTTAGAAATTCTTAGGATACAAATGACATGTCATTAAAGATTTCATTTTTTGGGTGTTGGCATTGAATGTCCTACCGGTGGCTGAAGTTCTGCATTTGTTATAGATTCTCCATAGCTTGTGTGAGCAGTATTGTGTAGCTTACATTCCGACCTACAACTTGTGTGACTAGGTCCATTTCACAACTCTTATGAGCATTAATGTAAAGGAAAGATTATGGTTATACGTAAAGCCATACTATATGTCAGCTCTCCCGAGAATCCAATGTAATTTTAGAAGGTTTAACAGGTAAGAAAGGGAAAAGGAAATGGTAAGTATGCAAATGCTATGAAACATGACATTATGGTAACATATTTGATGATATAAAATGTTTTGTTTATACATGGTAGATCACATATCTTATGGTTGATTTCATATATATATATGAACAAGTATACTAACTTGTGAGTTTTGATGATGTTGTATAGGCTCATATTAAGCTTATAGCATTGGTTTTGGTTTATACTTAATCTATGAATTGTATCATAAAAATGGTAAGTTATGTTTAAGGTTTATATGAGCTTACTAAGCACTCGTTGCTTACATTGTTTCTTTTCTTTGTTTTATAGATCATCGGAAGCTTTGGAAGCTCGTCGGAGACCTATCACAGAATCTAGCAGCCAATTTAGAAGTTTTTAAGTATTTTGGCTAAGGTTTATAATGGATGTATATATGGTGTTTTGTAATGGTATTTTGATAAATGTGTTAAGGTTGTTTTGGCATATATAAGTTTTAAAATTTATGTTGGTTTGGTACTATTTGATGCCATGTCAATTTATGTTATTTTGGTTACCTTATTGTGCATGTTTATAAGGCTCTTTATGGTATGTTTTGAATGGTTTGAAAATGGTTACAAGTGGTATGTTTTGGTAACTACTTGGAGTAGGTTATCATGTATGAAATGGTGCAATATTGACATGTTTTGATAGTAGTTGTTTTGGTATTTTGTGGTGACTTTGAATGACATATAGGTTGGGTGAATTAGGTTGGTTGCATTGGCATGATTGCGTGTATTTGAATGATGCTTTAGTCCCTTGAAAGTGTGCACAAATGGATTGGGTAGTATGCATGAAATGGTTTTGAAATGGGTTGATTTTAGATAAATTTTGGGTTCACACAACTTGGGACACGGGCATGTGACACAACCGTGTGAGGTACACGGCCTAACGAAATGACCATGTGTCATCTAAGGATTTCTTAGGGTTCAAGTCAGTGAGTTACATGATCTAACACACAGCTTGGCACATGGGCGTGTGGATCAACTCAGAGAGTTACATGGCCAAGCACACGGGCGTGTGACATGGCTGTGTGACCCTACTCAGTGAGTTACACGGGTGAGGACACAGGCTGCAACACGGCTGTGTGTCCCTTGTTCGAATGTTACATTGCCGGGGTGATCCCACACGGCCTGGCCACAAGGCCGTGTAACCCCTATTTCTAATTTTTGCAAATTTTTCATAAAGTTTCCAAATTGTTTCAAATTAGTCCCAAATTGCTTCAGATATTTTTAGAGCCTTGAGGGCTCGATTTAGGGACGAAATGTATGAGAATGAATGGTTTATGATGTATTTAAATTATTGAATGTTATGATGTTTAATTTTTTTTTGATTGTACAGGAATGCTCCTAACCCTAATCTGTGACGAAGATGAGTTAGGGGTGTTACATTTTCCATTATTCCAACCTTTAAACAATGATCTTTTGTTGCCAAACAGTAAGTTTTGATACCATATTAAGCGAGCTTGAAGCTTGATGAACAAGAAATATTAAAATGTAAAAGATGTATCAAAACAAAAAATAAGAAACTATATTGAATAAATTGACTAATCTTCAACAAAAACAAGCTTATACATCATATGTACTTATATAAAAATTGAGAGAGGATTAATTGCTAGATAAACCTATGAGTCAAGATTTGCCCTGGTCACATGCATTCTTAGGTTCAATTACTAAGATAACAAGTCTAAGTTAGCCTTCGATGTGGCCTTAAGCTTAGTTGTTTAAGTCAACCTTTGATCCTTGTTTGGAGAGGCTATGCACTCCAAGCACACAAAAAAGAGCTTTAGAAAAGCTTTGCACTCCTACACAAGAACACAAAGAAGAGCTTTAGAGAATATTAGAAAAGAGAGGATAATTCTGTAATATAACTAGTTTATAAATGAGAGAGGAAATATTCACTTATATAGGGAAGCCTTCTGATCCTGTTGGGGATCCACCCGATTAAGCAACGAACAAGTAAAAATAACGGAAGAAATTGAGAAATTGAACACACAAATTTAACGTGGAAAACCCCCTCAAAAGAGGATAAAAAACTATGGGCAAAAATAATTATACTATAACTGTAACACCCCTAACCCTTATCCATTGCCGGAACAAGGTTACAAAGCATTACCAAACTTTATGGACTGATTACAGACATTTCATAACCTTTATTATTCATATCAAGAATCAATCATAAAACACTCATATTGTCCCTTAGATGGGCTCTCGAGGCCCAAAATACACTTTAGAAGTGAATCGGGACTAAATTGAATACTCAAGAAAATTTTCCCAAAATTTTAAATTTTTTCTTAATAGTAGGGGACACACGCCTGTGCGGCTGGGCATGTGGCTAATACTGCTAAGAGACACGCCCGTGCCTTAAGTCGTGTGGGCATTAGATATGAGACGTATGGCCGTGTCCCAACCCATGTCCTTACCTGTGTAACTCTCTGACTTGTGTCACATGGCCAATCACGCACCCGTATGCTAGACTGTGTGCAAAGTGCAGAGGTCACACGGCCAAGTTACACGCTCATGTGCTAGGCCGTGTGCAAAAACCTGGGTATTCTGTTTTGAAATTTCAAAGTGCAGGGGACACATGACCGGTGTCACACACAGCTGAGACACACGCCCGTATCTCTGCCCATGTAGACGTAGGCCATTTTAAGGCCTTTTTTCTCACCCTTTTTAATATCATCCGCACACAACATTGATATACACCAATATATCCCAAACAAGTAACCAATTCAAACCAAAATCATGTATTAAACATAATATGTCATCGCAAAACTCATTTACATAAACTTACCAAAATAACTCCATTCTTTGATTTATTAATATCTACTACTAAATACTTGCAAACAAAGAAATATATATAAGCATCATTCATATTCATAGTTTAACTCTTTTCTATCCACCCTATACATGACATATAAACCATAGGTTGTATTACAAAATCTACTGGAGAAATCTGGATAGTGTGGCCTGATGTGTTGATCCGATCCTCCAATCTCATGTTAATCTACAAGAAACATTAAACTACACGAGTAAGCTTAATGAAGCTTAGTAAGTTCATTGGTTTTAACGTTAAATCTTACCGAACATACTATAACAAATCATGAAACATGCAATTCACTAACACTTCCTGCCAATCACAATTTCAAATGATGAATTCACTTGATTGAGCTCAATATCAATAACTACTTAAATTCTATCACTTTAATCCATATGACACTTACCAATCATTGTCAAATTAGAGAATGTCTTACAAAATTGAGTATATTATTTTCTTGATGGCATAGTCCAACTATGTTGTTACACGTATATTGCCATGGCCCTGTCTTGGTTTTACGCTTGTAAATCCATAACCCAGTTATGGTCTTATCATCAGGATGCCATAGCCCAACTGTGGTATTACACATATGCATATACTGCCATGGTCCAACCATGGTTTTACGTTCACGGTGCCATAACCCAGTTATGGTATTTTCACTAAAATGCCATACCCAGCTACGGTCTTACATTTAAACATTGCCATGGTCCAACCATGGTCTTATCCGTCAATTCATCTTCTATCACAAAGCGATCGTACCCAATCCTGCTTTCCACTTAATTTGAACTTTCAATTTGATTTTCATATTATTACAATAATCATAATTTCATAACAAAGATATGAAATAAAACATTATATAATTCCTAAATTAACAAGTAATCATGGAAGTTCAACCATATGAACTTACTTGGGGTAGTTTGTAGAGGTTGTAGAAATTCAAGGACTAATTTGTTAATTTCTCTTTTTCACGTTTATCTTCGGGTTCTTGATCTATTATGTAAAATTATTCATTCATTACCATCTAATTCAATTCTAATTCACTTCAAAATTTATGCCCTTCAATTATTGAAATTATACATTTATCCCAACTTTTATAGTTTTTACAATTTAGTCCTTGATCAATTAACCCATCAATTTAGCTAATTTTTCTTAATTAACACTTTACCTAAGTATTATAGGCTATTTCACAGCCTTTTCCATTCAGAATTTCATGCCAAACCCTAAGATTGAATCTTTTTCACAATTAGGTCCTAAAATCAATTTCTACCAAAATTACTTAATAAAATCATCATATAACAAAATTAAAGCTTCAAATCCATGTTAATTCATAATAAACATCTAGCACTCATCAATGGTAACTTTCAAAATTACCCATAGAATCAAAAACTAATGAAATAGATAGTTGGCCAAATTGTAAAAGTCTTAAAAACGCAAAAATTACAAGAAAAAGGCAAGAATTAAACTCACTTGTAGAAAAAATATGAAAAACCAGCTCAAGAGGACTCTTCAATGGTGTTTTTAGCTGAAAGTTTATAAAGAATTGTCTAGATTTCTTTTAATTGTTATTTTATTTACTTAATTTTGTAAAATTTCCATTTTTACCCTTATTTCACCAAACTTTCAAATTTTTTTCTTCCTAATGCCGCCTCAGCCATCCCCTTTGGGTTAATTTTCTCTATATGTCCTCTTTTATTTGTCACTTAAACTATTTAATCACTTTAGCAAATTTTGTACCTTTTTCAATTTAGTCCTTTTTAATTAATTAACCATCAAAACATTAAAATTTTCTAACGGAACTTTAATACTAACCTAATGACACTCTGTAAATATTTATAAAAATATTTATGGCTCAGTTTATAAAATCGAGGTCTCGATGCCTTGTTTTTAACCCAATTTACCTAATAAATTCTTTTAAATCACAAAATTCACTAGTTTAAGAATATTTCTAAAATCACACTTGACTCATAAATATTAATTTATTAAATTTTTTAACTTACTTATCGGATTTAGTGATCTCGAATCACTGTTTCCAACACCACTGAAAATTGGGCTGTTACAACTCTCCCCCTTTAGGAAATTTCGTCCTAGAAATTTGTTACCTGAGAATAAATTTGGATACTGTGATCTCATTGATTCTTCTGTTTCCTATGTTGCCTCCTCCAAACCATGACTATACCACAACACTTTAACTAACAGTACTCTTTTATTCCGTAGTTCTTTAACCTCTCGAGCTAAAATTTTCACTGGTTCTTCTAAATAAGTCATATCCGATTGAAGCTCAATTTCAGTGTGAGGAATTATGTGTGGAGGATCTGATATGTACCGTCTCAACATAGACACATGGAATACATTATAAATTTTCTCAAGTTCTGGAGGTAGAGCTAGCTGATAAGCCACAGGGCCAATTCTTTCTACAATTTTATATGGTCTAATAAATCTTGGACTCAGTTTTACTTTTCTGCCAAACTATAACACTTTCTTCCATGGTGAAACCTTTAAGAACACTCGATCACCCACATTAAATTCTATTTCTCTTCTTTTCAAATCTACATATCACTTCTGATGGTCAGAAGCAACTTTCAAACTGTCTTGGATAATGTGAACTTTTTCTTCAGTTTACCGAATCAAGTCAACTCCTACTAGCTTGGATTCACTCAATTTAGACCAATACAATGGAGTCTTACATTTTCTTCCATAGAGAGCTTCAAACGGTGCCATTTTTATGCTAGAATGATAACTATTATTATATGAAAATTTGGCCAAGGGTAAATATCTTTCCCAGCTATCTCCAAACTTGAGTGTACAACATCTCAACATGTCTTCTAGAATCTGAATCACTCGTTCTGATTGCCCATTAGTCTGAGGATAAAATGTTGTGCTGAAATTTAGCTTAGTACCCAGGGCTTATTGTAGTTTGCTAAAAAACCTCAATGTAAACCTTGGATCTTGATCCGAAATAATAGATGCTGGAACCCCGTGTAATCTTACAATATCAGACATATAATTCTGCTAATTTCTCAAGGAAAAAGTCTATTCTGATTAGGATAAAATATGCTGACTTAGTCAATCTATCCACAATCACCCAGATCGAATCTTTCTTTCTTGAAGTCATAGGTAATCCAAATACAAAATCCATTGTGACATGCTCCCATTTCCACTCAGGAATCATGACAGGTTGTAACAAACCTGTTGGTACCTGATGTTCTACTTTGACTTGTTGACAAATTAAACACTTTGCTACAAATTCACATATTTCCCATTTCATATACATTCTTCTCAAATCACAATACATCTTCGTACTACCCGGATGAATGGAATACATACTATTGTGAGCTTCAAATAAAATATCATTTTTAGATCTGAATTATTCAGAACACAAATTCTATTGTGATAATGTAACATGCCACTATCATCATTAGTATACTCAAAACTCAACTTGTCCACAACCATTTGTCTTTTAAACATCAATTTTGGGTTATCATCTTGCAACTCTTGAATCCGTTGAAGAAACATAGGTTTCGTTCTCAATTCTGCTATTACAGAACCATTTTCATTAAGAGACAAATTAGCATTCATTGTTCGAAGTGCAAACAATGACGATTTTCGATTAAGTGCATCTACAACCACGTTAGCCTTTCATGGATGGTAGTCAATAATCAGATCATAATCTTTTAGTAGCTCTAGCCACTGTCTCTATATTAAATTCAGCTCTTTCTAAGTCATCAAATACTTCAAACTCTTGTGAACTGTATACACATAACACTTCTCACCGTATAAGTAGTGTCTCCAAATTTTCAAAGCAAAACCGATTGCAGCCAACTCAAGATCATGTATAGGATAATTCCTTTCATGTGGTTTTAATTGCCGAGAAGCATAAGCCACTACTTTTCCTAACTACATTAAAACAGAACCCAAACTATTCAAATACGCATCACTATATACAACATACAGCACACCTGATTCTGGTTGAGTCAAAACTGGAGCTTCTATTAACATTTTCTTCAACTGATCAAAACTCTGCTAACACTCATCAGACCAAACAAATTCAACATTTTTCTGTAGTATTCGAGTCATCGATAAAGCAATCATCGAAAAATTCTTGAGAAAACAACGATAGTATCCTGCTAATCCAAAAAAACTTCGCACTTCTATTATATTCTTCGGAGTTTTCCAATTCACCACTGCAGATACTTTGCTCGGGTCTACTCGAATTCCTCCAGCTGATACAATATGACCCAAAAATCTGACCTCATGAAGCAAGAATTCACATTTGCTAAACTTTGCATACAACTTCTTTTCTTTCAAAGCTTGTAACACAATCCTTAAATGTTATGCATGCTCGGATTCTATCTTAAAATAGATAAATATATCATCAATAAACACAAATATGAATCTATCCAAATAAGGTTAAAAGTCTAATTCATTAAATCCAAAAAGCATTACCAAAAACTCATAATGACCATACCAAGTTTTAAAAGCAGTCTTCGGTACATCACATTATTTAACTTTCAACTGATAATACCCAAATCTGAGGTCTATCTTCGAAAATACTACAACACCTTTTAATTGGTCAAATAAATCATCAATACGGGGAAAATGATATTTATTCTTAATTGTGACTTTGTTCAGCTGTCTGTAATCTATACACAGTCTCAAAGATCCATCTTTATTTTTCACAAATAAAACAAGTGCACCCCAAGAAGACATACTCAGTCTAATGAACCCTTTTTTTCTAATAACTCTTGAAACTATGTCTTTAATTCTTTTAACTTGACTGGTGTCATTCTGTACGGTGTTACTGATATATGAGTTGTTCCCGGAATCACATCAATCACAAATTTAACTTCACGATCAGGTAGCAAACCTGACAATTCCTCAGGAAACACATCAGTGAATTCATTAACTACTGGTAACTATTCTAACTTCGATTCAAAACCCCAAGTATCAATAATATAAGCTAAAAAATGCCTCATTACCTTTCCGCATTAACCTCTAAGCTGAAAAAACTTAAATAATTCTAACAGTTCCTTTCAGATTTTCAGACTCAACAATAATCATTTCACCTGTCTGACATTTCAGATCAATCCATTTTTCTCTACAATTTACTACAGCGTCATTGCAACACCCCAAACCCGGCCTAGATGTTATGGCCGAATCTGGTGATGTCACATTGAAGCGTTTTTCGTAAAGTGTTGTATCAATGAAAACCCTTAATATATTTAACCTCTTTATGTGATCCTAATGGTGATTCTGGAATGTGTTGTTCATTTCAAAACTTGCGTCACTATAAAAAAGTATTTACTTTTAGAAAAAAACATTATTAATTTCAAAATGTCATTTTATAGCGGAAGCTTTTTCAAACAATTGCGTACTTGCGTTTACTTTTTAGAAGCATTATTTCATTTGAAAACTCGAGTTTTCCTAATACTAATAGTTGTAAACCAAAACAATTAAAAATCCCAAATTAAAGAAAAAATCCATAAAGGCCTTATTACAGCAAAATACCCAAAATAAAATGACTTATAATCTAAATCAAATATGAAAATTTATGCCGTTGTATGGCCACCTTTGAGTCCCTCACAGCACCGATCCGACTATGTCTAGGGATTACCTGTACAAATAAAAACAAAGGGGTGATTTTATGAAAACTCAGTGTGTAATTCCTTACAAAAACAACCAAACAGAGAGCAAATACAATCTGGGCCTAAGCCCATTTCAGTATTGGTTTAGTTTTAATTAGGGCCTTAGCCCATTATAGTATCAATATCAGTTTGGGCTTGAGCCCATCTTAGTGACAGTAATGGTACAGATATGCAATTAAGAAATCCTACCCAACCGGCCTCTACACTCCATCTCCGTCCAACCTTACACTCCATGTGGGGATATAATCAACCCACCCATCCCTACACTCCAAGTAGTACCGGTTGTGGCACTAAACAGTATTTGTAGCAGAGCTGCCAGTACATTACACTTTCTCCAATCATATTAAACCCATCCCCATGCAACGCATCATGCAACATATCATGTCATATCATAATATTACACATGTACTCAATGCAGTTAAAATAGCATACTAAAATATAGTCATACATGAATATAGATCCATACATCACATAGGGGTAAAGTAGTCGTTTTATCAAATAGGAGGTCTAGGTAAACTTACCGACCTAACAGTAGGTCCACAGTCGTCTCGGGTGACCCGTGCAACCTTAATAGTCAAACAGTGAAAAAAGGCCCACGGCCCATATTACGGGCCTATGTGGGCCCACACGCCCTATAATGGTCTTGGTCGTGTGTATTACATAGCCTGGCCCAATAATTTCCACACATCTGTGTGATTTACCCGTGTGGGGCCCACACGACCCAACCCATGAATTCACACATGGTCGACCTCGTCAATCATATGCCCAAGTTCAGCCACATGGGCTACCACAGGGTAGCTACACGCCCGTGTGGTGTCGACTATACACACTTTTCAGCTTTTTTTTCGATTTATGATTAGGAACAATGTTTTCACACACCTGGTTTCTATTTTTCGAAAGAAAAGACTGCCCACACCTTTGAACCCTACACTTAAAATCCCCAATTACTCACTTAATCAAGTACTCAATCGAATACACACAAACTACCCCATTCGTTAAACTCACAACATCATACCTTCGATCAAGTAAAGAGGGGAGTTTCGTCCACCCTAACACCAACTAAAGATCTTTCACCCTTTGAAAAGTCCCTAAGCACCAACCAAAAATAGGTAAGCACTCAATCAACAAGTAACAAGATAGCACTATACTATTACACTTAAATTACCCAATCGACAACCACTTACCTTGATTGAGCAACCGAGGCCTTATCCACCTAGACTGTCGAAAAAGAACGATCACTTAAGCCCTCGGTTACAGTCTGTAATTCAGCCAACCTCCTATTAACAACTATTCGAAAGAACAGTTTGAACCAAACCGAAAATTAGACTTACCAAAATGTAAAATCAAAGAATTGTAATAACCACAAAATCGACAGAGAGCAATGAAGGAAAAGTTGGCACAATGAGGGTAGGAGAAGGAGTAGTCTCAGCAATGATGAGGAAGAAGAGACGGATGGAGAAAAGGGCAGGGTTCGGCTACAAGAAAGGAGAGTATATGGCCACAACAACCCAGATGAGAAGAGAGGGGATTGCTAACACATTTTGAGAGAGAAAGAGAGAGAGAGAGAGAGAGAAAGAAGTATTCTTCCAAAGTAAAACCGATTGAGAGAGGGAGAGAAGGAAAGAGAATCGGTGGGCAAGGGGATTGAAGGGAAGAGAAAAATCTAAAACAAAACAAAACTAAAAATACCCAAAGTCCCTAGCAAAATTTGGCCTCCAAGAAGACAATAACGAAGAATAAAGAGCAAAATTCAGCACAATAGGCAAAAGGTGAGCTATGACCAATTTTTTTGACAAGCAGAGACTTCCATTTTGGCATAACCTCTAAACACTCCCCTCACATGACTCCTTAAAACTCTCCAACAACTCCACTATCCAAATCCCAACATTTTCTCCTAAAATCCCTCTAACATAATCCCCTCAACCACCAAATCCAAACCCCATTCAACTCTACAGTATTTCGGTCAACCTCTAATACCCACACGGCATAGGCAGCAAAATAAACACTCCATTGCACATACCAGGACTCGAACTTCAGACCTCAGGCAACAATAATATGCCACTCATCCCTTAGACCAGCAGGCCCTTTCGGCATGTTTTACCCATATTTAATTAAAAGCCTACTGTCTAGAGACAGAGGTTTATTCATATTAAAAACAAAACTTTTACACAAGCCAAGGGTTGAACCCAAGACTTCTTAGACTCTTCCCAGGAGACTTAACCACTGAAGCAGACATGCATTTGTGTAACACAAACGTACGAAAATAAACATTAAGGATTTTTGGGCCGTTACAGTCATGCTTTGTCAACCAATCCATTCTCAAAATAACATCAAATTCCTGAAAATGTAGCAGCATCAAATCAGTAAGGAATTCACAGCCTTTTATTTTCAGTGGACAGTCACGACACACTAGATTAACTATCACACTTTGACCTAATGGATTAGTGACTTGAACATCATAATCAGTAGGTTCGATCGACAATTTTTTTTCTGATGCTAATGCAGTACAAATATAAGAATGTATAGATCCAAGGTCAATCAATGCATACACAATAACATCAAAAAGATAGAAAATACCAGTAATTACATGTAGAGCTATAGATTTCTCTCTCACTCGAATAGCATCAGTACGTGCAGATGCCCTAGCTTCTGATCGAACAGTAGAATCTCTCATACCCGTATGACCAGTCCTAGTAGCACTGCTTTGACTCGAATGTTTACCTTTTTAAGAAGTGGCTAATTGTTTTACTTTTTGTTCTCCCTTTTCTTTTAGTAGTTGAGGACATTCTCGAATAAAATGGTCAGTAACCCCGCACTTGTAACAAGCTCCTGTCTAGCATTTACATTCACCGGAGTGAGGTTTCCCACAATATTTGCATCTAGGCCTGGGAGTATTCTGTACACTGCCAACACTAGCTGTAGGTTTAATAGTTACCCCGAAATCCTTTTGAGTCATCTTATTCTTATTTGATCGTTCTAACATTGAGGTAGATCGTCTGGAATGATCTTTAAACTTTTTAGCCAGAAATGCTGAAAAATTATTTGAATGAGCTTCTCTTGTAGAATTCTTTATTCCTTCTTTCCCGTTGCATCTTTCTATTGTATATCTCTTCCATTTTCTGAGCACAATCTGATAGAACAACAAATTCCCTTATTTCAGTGCCCCCAATCATCATTCTAATTTCATCATTTACCCTTCCTCAAATCGAATACACATTTCTTCTTCAGTTGATACAATTTCCTAGAATATCTGCTAAGGTATACAAATTCCCTTTCATACTCAGCTACTAATCGGTTACGTTGTTGCAAATCAAGGAATTCTCTCTTCTTTTTATCTAGATATCTCTTACCGACATATTTCTTTTTAATTCACTCTAGAAAAATTCCCAAGTGATTTTCTCTTTTGGTGCCACAGCCACAATGGTTATCCACTAATTATATGTTTCCTCTTTCAGTAAGGAAACAACACACCTCAAATAATCATCTGGAGGACAAACCATTTCTTCAAAAACTCTCACTGTATTCTGAAGCCAATACTCAGCTTTGACGGGGTCATCATTTGACTTGTCTCGAAATTCTTCGGCCTCAAACTTTCTGAATTTTTCTACCAGAGTACACTTACTTGATTCAGTTACCACAGGAGGTGGAGGTACAACCGGAGGTGCTAGAATGGTGCAGTAAGGGGAGAAGGTTGTTGAGCCTGATTTCTTTCCTGTATAAAGTCCTTAAACCATTGATTCATAAACCCAAAGAACATATTTTTGAGTTCTTGTTCTTGCATCGGAGAAATTGGGACATTACTACTTGTCTCGTGTTCAAATGTTTGTACTCTGCTATTAGCTTCATCACGTTTAGCATGTTCGGATCTATCAGATATCTCTACAATCTATAAGAAAAACAAAGATTAGATCGGATCATACACATCACACTATCACAAATTTATATGGCGTATTTTTAGACACTTTACACGTTATATTCATTCCAAGAATCTGCTAAACCAAAGCTCTGATATTAATAAATGTAACACCTTTAACCTTTATCCGTCGCCGGAATAAGGTTACGAAGCATTACTGAACTTTACGGACTAATTACAGACATTTTACAACATTTATTATTCATATCAAGAATCAATCATAAAACACTCATATTGTCCCTTAGTGGACTCTCGAGGCCCAAAATACACTTTAGAAGTGAATTGGGACTAAACCGAACACTCAAGAAATTTTTCCCAAAATTTCAAAATTTTTCTTAATAGTTCAGGACATACGCTCGTGTGACCGGCCGTGTGAGGAGACACGCTCATGTCTTAAGTCGTGTGGGTATTCGATATGTGACACATACTCGTAACCCAGCCCATATCCTTACCTGTGTAACTCTCTGACTTGTGTCACACAGTCAATCACATACCCGTGTGCTAGGCTGTGTGCAAAAATGTAGGCATTCTGTTTTGAAATTTCAAGATGCAGGGGACACACGGCTAGACCACATACCCATGTGCTAGGCCGTGTGTCACACACTGCTAAGACACACGGCCATGTCTCTACTCATGTGGACAAAAATAGGCCATTTTAAGGTCATTTTTCTCACCCTTTTTAATATCATCCTGCACACAACATTGATATACACCAATATATCCCAACCAAGCAACCAATTCAAACCAAAATCATGTATTAAACATATTATGTCATCGCAAAACTCATTTACATAAAATTATAAAGATAACTCCATTCATTGATTTATTAATATCTACTACTAAATCTTGCAAACAAGCATATATATATATAAGCATCATTCACATTCATAATTCAAATTTAACTCTTTTCAATCCAACCCTATACATGCCATATAAACTATAGGTTGTATTACAAAATTTGCCAGAGAAATCTGGATAGTGTGGTCTGATATGTTGATCCGATCCTCCAATCTCACGTTAATTTACAAGAAACATTAAACTACACAAGTACGCTTAATGAAGCTTAGTAAGTTCATTGGTTTTAAAGTTAATTCTTACCGAACATATTATAACAAATCATAAAACATGCAATTCACTAACACTTCCTGCCGATCACAATTTCAAATGATGATTTCACTTGATTGAGCTCAATATAAATAACTACTTAAATTCTATCACTTTAATCCTGTAACACCCCCTACCCGTGTCCGACGCCGGGACAGGATATGAGGCATTACTGGACTTAAACACAATCAATCATGCAAACCCGGCCATAAAATTTCATTCATATTTCAAAATATTCAATCACATGTACATAGTCCCTTATTTGGGTCTACGAAACTCAAATCACACTTTAGAAGGGGTTCAGGACTACACCGAGAACCTTCAAAAGTTTTACATCACTTAGAAATTTTTTCATGTTTTGGAGAGTCACAAAGCCGTGTGGCTCTAGACACGCCCATGTTCTCAGCTCGTGTAACTCTCTTTTTATGACTCTAGCAAACAAATAAGGGTCACACGGCTAAGTCACACGCTCGTGTGCTAGACTGTGTCTTCCACACGACTGAGACACACTGCCGTGTCTCTGCCAATGTAGCCAGCGCATAGGCTATTTTCCAAGCCTTTTTGTCACCCTTTACATACACACACACAAACATGGATCCAGAAGCATTCAACATCCTCAATTATGTTTCAGACATTTCATTTACTTATCAACATACATGTGTTACACATTCTCACATTAAATCAAGTCTGGACACACCATATCTTATTCATTTGGCTTTATCAAATACCTTACCACTTATACCTTTATGCCATAGTTATCTTCATGTCTATTTAATTCCAACTTAACATCAAGCATAACCTTCTAGCCAAGTCATAACTTTATATAGTGTCCATATTTCACATGCATAAAACAATATGCTTGACTAAGACATTCTACACCAATTTCATATTCAGTTTAACATTATTACTATTTCTCACTTTATATCATTGTACCATGGTTACCAAACTATCCATCAAACGTCCATGTTCAAGGCATTATCATTTTATTTCTATATTACACATTTAATTCATGGTCATGACCACCTCGATTGGTCATAAAACATGCATTCAACACACATGACATATTACCAACCATGCATGACAAACAGGCATATTCACATCACAATTATTAGACACAACATGAATAGCTAGATTTACAAGTCGTAATCAATAGCTTAATATAGGCCAATACATTTGGCCAAATTATAATAACATATGTTATAAAACTAGGTCCCTATACATGCCACTCACTTGATATTTCTAACTTATGTATAAATACTCCAAAGGTATTGGCTTGATAGTGTGATGCTGCCTCCGACGATCTCCAACCTCGAGCCGACCTGAGAACACTAAGAAATGGAAAGGAGGGAGTAATCTTTACGCTTAGTAAGCTCGCATGAAAAATAATAAGCAATGTATTAACATGCTATTTTCAAATTCTTTCTATTTATTCAAAGTCCAGTCAAGTAGTTTTCTCGAGTTACAATGATTAAATCATTTATATCCAGAGCTACGGAACTCCAAATTAAGATCCGTTAATTTTTCCTGAAACTAAACTCATGTATCTTCTTACCATAAAATTTTCAGAATTTTTAGTCTAGCCAATAAGTACAGTTTATTATTCAAATTCTCCCCTATTTTGCTGCTCGACAGTTCCTATCCCTCTGCACTAAAAATTAATTATCTCTTCGTAAAAGATTTGGATAATGTTCCCGTTTGTTTATTTAGAAAATAAAATCATCAAGGATTTTAATCATATAAATTATAACCCACAATTATTTTTTAAAATTTTTTAATGATTTTCCCAAATCAGAATAGGGGATTCCAAAATCGTTCTGACTCTGTCTCACAAAAATTCAAATATCTCATAATATGAAATTATTTTGCTTACACCGTTTCCTTTATATAAAAATAGACTCAATAAGATTTTATTTAATATCTTATTCAACTTATAATTTGATTTAACCATTTTTGGTGATTTTTCAAAGTCACACAACTGCTGCTGTCCAAAACTATTTTATTACTAAATTTCACTCGTTCATGTTTTCTTTGTAGTAACTTTCATTATAACACTTACTCCATATCAATCTTACCAAATTCTGATCACATATCGAGCACGTTTCTCATAAGTTTACACATACGAACCTTCACTTATTCATTACATAGTCATGTTCATATGTATTTTCACTTAGTAAATTTCCCGTTGAACTCATCAGAATAATAACAGATACCCGGTGGCCTGTACATATTACCATCCTTGTAACCGAAGCTCTCTGGTACTCATAGTAGCCTGCACTTAGTACTACACATGCGACCTAACAATCTGGTACACGTAGTAGCCTGCACTTAGTACTACACACATGACCTAACCATCTGATACATGTAGTAGCCTGCACTTAGTACTGCACACTTGATCGAAGTTATCGGTACGCATAGTAGCCTGCACTTAGTACTACACATACGACCTAACAATCTAGTACACGTAGTAGCCTGCACTTAGTACTACATACGTGACCTAAAACCGTCTTAAACACATAGTAGCCTATACATAGTACTACACATGTGTTCTCACAACGGATCATTTGTAACACCCCTTACCCGTATCCGAGGCCTGGCTAAGGTACGAGGCGTTACCAGACAAACATACAAACATTAAACTAAAATACGAGCCATAAAATTTTATTCATATTTCAAAGCGTTCATTCTCTTACAGATAGTCCCTTATTTGAGTCTACGGAGCCCAAAACATACTTTAGAAAGGGTTTGGGACTAAACCGAGAACTTACGAAAATCTTGGAAATTTCATGCTTTAAGGCTCCACACGCCTGTGTACCAAAGTCGTGTTCCATACACGGCTGAGACACATGGTCGTGTCTCTGCCTGTGTGGAATATACCTAGGCTATTTTCCAAGCTTTGGTCAACCTTGATCTCTTACACACTTATACAAAATCAAAAGCATATAACATGGTATTCATTTAATGATTAAACATCCTCAATTAAACCACAAACATAGCATTTGTATGTCATCATACATGTGTCTCTCATACTCATTTTACCTTGTTTATTATAGTACCACTTATACATTTATACCAAGATTATCATCTTACCAAATATCTTCAGCTTAATCATCAAGCATTCATATTTAAAGCTAGATCATATCTTTATAAAATACCACGATTCAGATGTGCAGAATAACATGTTTGCCTGAAACATTTCAATTCAATTCCATACCCAACAAGCATTACATTGAGACTAGTCATATATATATATACATGTCATGATACATAACATTCTCTTTTTGTTTTCTTATAAACACATATCATTTATTTCATTATATCAATATTTCATATACCATAGTTTCCATGTATTCCACATATATTTATTTTCCTCCTCCTCCTCTCCATTCCACATCCTTAATGTATATAGCATTCTTGTAAGTACAATTTCCCAATTTACTAATAAATGTTCACATCAAACTGTCCACACGAGTCATAGTCACTTAATTATTTATAATTCGAGCTACAGAACTCCAAATTAAGATCCGTAAATTTTCCCTGAAACTAGACTCACATATCTTTCCACCATAAAATTTTCATAATTTTTGGTTTATCCAATTAGTACAGTTTATTCATTAAAATTTCCCCTATTTCACTTTCTGACAGTTCTGACCTCTCTTCACTAAAAAATAATTATCTCACAGTACAGAACTCGGATAATATTCTTGTTGATTTATATTGAAAATAGACTCATTATGGATTTTAAAAATATAATTTTGAGCCTCTAGTTATTTTTCTCCAAATTTTTGTGATTTTCCAAAGTCAGAATAGGGGATCACGTAATCATTCTGAATCAGTCTCACAAAAACATAAATATCTCAAAATATATAACTCGTTTGCTTTTTATGTTTCTTTTATATGAAAATAGACTCATTATGCTTTAATTTGATATCACATTCAGTCTCTGATTCAATTTATACTATTTTTGGTGATTTTTCAAAATCACGTCACTGTTACTGTCTAAAACAGTTTTATTGCTAATTCACTCTTTCACACTTTCTTTGTATTAACCTCATTTTAACATACATATCACAAATCATTTTCACCACATTTCATACATCACAAGTATAGGCCCATGATCACAAGGTCACCATAAAATCATCCTCATGTATAACTTACTTGTTTATAACCTTACCACATCCTGGTCACTTAATGAACACATCATTCACATAACCAAGTTCCTGCACTTATTCATCACAAAACTCACAAAGCAATACATAGAGAGTCTCCCGTTGAACACTTCGGATCAATCCTCGATACTTGGTGGTTTCAGCACATAGCTCCACTCATCATATAGTTCGGCTCTCTTGTACACATGGTGAACACTTAGTACCACCCATGTGACCTAGCCAGTTTATCTCGTAGCTCTCTTGTCTACATGGTGTCCTTCACTTGGAACCACGCATGCGACCTAGCTACATATATCCCGTAGCTCTCTTGTCTACATGGTGTACACATAGTATCACCCATGCGACCTAGCTACATCATAATGTCTTGTAGCTCTCTTGTACACATGATGTGCACTCAGCACTATACATGTGACCTAGCTACATACCATCTGTATCATCCAATCTTTCCGAAGGTTCAACAGGGATTTCTCTCTCTTTTCCAACAATTTCACCAATCAAGTAATTATCCACAAACATATTTCCAATATTTTTATAGAATATCATAATACAAGTAATAGTGATGTATTACTTACATATAAACTTACATCTCATTTAATATCAACGCAATAACATTAAATTACACATTGTCTTATTAAAAATCATATGAACTTACAATTTCCCATAATATCCATAATCATAGAAATCACATTTATGTATGATAATTCAATGCACTTCATGTACCATAGACATATTTTTAAATCAATTCATAAACTTGGCACCATAATCATTTAATTTAACATAATTCAATTAATTCACTAAATTTAACTTTCAAATATAAATTACATCATTATTGTTGTATTATTATCATACCAACTTACATACTTTCAACACCTCGGAGATCATAGTAAATATATCAATTTTACATTGAAACATGCATAAATTAATGCTTATTATACATATGAACTTACCTTGATATTAAAACGGCCATTTTACCAATTTTCCCAATTTTCGATTTTCCTCCCATTCTAGGTTCAAATCTCGTTTTCTGGGATCTAAAACATCATATTTTACTTATTTAATTAATGTACTATTCAAAACAGTCCTTAACTCAAACTTTTGAAAAATTACAATTTTGCCCCTAAACTTTTGCATATTTACACTTTTGCCCCTAGGCTCGGGAATTAAACTTCATCCCTTATTCTTATGTTTTATGACATGATGATCACTTTTTCCTTCTACGGCAACATCAAATTCTCACTCTAACATATACTTATGACTATTACGTATTTTTACCAATTAAGCCCTTTTGCTCGTTTTCACTTAAAACCGAGTAGCACAAGTTGTCTAACATAATTTAAAACCTCATATTGTATCATAAAACACCAGAATACACAAATTTTACCTATGGGTATTTTTCCAAATATGAACCCTAGGTTGAATTATTGCTAGCATAAGCTAAATTAAGTTACCGGGACTCCAAAAACGTAAAGAACTTGAAAAACGAGGTTAGAACGGACTTACAATTGAGCTTGGGAAGCTTGAAAACCCTAGCCATGGAGTCTCCCTTGGTATACATGTCCATGGTGAAGAAGATGAGCAAAATTGGCTTTTAATTTTGTATTTTAATTCATTTTACCCCTAAATGACCAAAATACCCTTACTACTAAACTTTCCAAAAATTCCATCCATGTCCAATTTTTGTCCATAACTTAGAAATTGGTCAAATGGCTATTTAAGACCTCCTAATTAATATTTCAAATCAATTTCATACTAGAAACTTCTAGAATGCAAGTTTTGCAACTTATTCAATTTAGTCCCTAACTTCGAATTAAGCACTTTATGCATAGAATTTCTTCACGAAATTTTCACACAGTCATGCAATCATATCATAGACCTCAAAATAATCATAAAATAATTATTTATATCTCAAATTTTGTGGTCCCGAAACCTCTGTTCCAACTAGACCCTATTTTGGGCTATTACATCATTCGTATCTTTTCTATTCTGAAGGTCCAACCGGGAAATTCTTCACTTTTCAACATTTTACTAATTTATTCCTAGTTAATTTAGATTCGTAATTTACATCAAATGATCATTCTATAGGCAGCTACATCTCATATAATAATAAAAGATAATAACATAAAAAAAAGAATCGATATATTATTTACATACAAACTTACTCGTTTCAAAGAAATATCATGTTTCATCAAATTTTCATTATATTCAATCATCCAGTCACATGTTATCGACATTTGAGCTATCGATTACTTCATGGGTACATCACGTTCCCATACACAATATCATTAACATATAAATCAATATAACCATAGCAAAATAGATTTCAAGTGTAACAATAATAACAATAGTATCATGCTTATTTAATCCAATGAACTTACTTGTCAAAATCTTGTCGGGTACAACCGTGTAGCAATTCACACAACTCATGTAATAGTAATTTAACATTCATCACATTTTCCACATCATATTCATCATCCATAAATTCTTCAAATATATTAAATCATACATTTTATGCCATAATAATAGATAATTACAATTCAAGCATGATATTGCATTATTATTACCATACGAACTTACCTCGGGACCAAAATAGCAAAAAGGAACCTAATCGTCGATTTTCTATTTTTCACCCGATCTAAGTCCAATCGTCGTTTTCCTTGATCTATAATATCACATTTAGTCTAATTATTAGTCACACTATTTAATATGATCCAAAAACCATATTTTAGAAAAATTACATTTTTACCCCTAAACTTTGTCAAAATTACACTTTTTCCCCTAGACTCGTAAAAGTGATTTTTATTCAATTTTATCACTCTATAGTCCTAGCAAAACCATTTTCATAACTATAGAAAACTAAAATTCTCATCAAAACACCCTTTTATAACACTTTTACAACTTTTACAAAATGGTCCTTACGGACGTTTTCATCAAAAATTGCTTAGTAAAAGTCGTTTATTTAACACCTGACACTCACTTTCTACCATTAGACATCAAAATGCATGCATGTCACACATGGGTCAATTTTTAAATTGAACCCTAGCTCAAATTAATGGTAGAAATAGATAGATCTTGTTACGGGGATTGCAAAAACGTAAAAATCATTAAAAACGGGGCTAAAACGACTTACAATCAAGCTTGGAAGCTTGAAAAACCTATCCATGGTTTCTCCATGTAATTTTCAGCCAAGAGGTTGAAGATGGACAAAAATTGGCTTTTAATTTTATTTTTAATTCATTTTAATAACTAAATGACCAAAATGCCCTTAATGAAAAACTTTGGAAACATGCCTAACCATGTCCATTTTTGTCCACCAACTTAACCGATGGTATTTACCATATAAGGACCTCCAATTTAAAATTTCATAACAATTGGACACCTCTAGCATGTAGAACTCAACTTTTGTACTTTTTACGATTTAGTCCTTTTAACTAAATTGAGTGCCCAAACGTCAAAATTTTCGAACGAAATTTTCACGAAATCATTCCGTGAAATTGTAGACCATAAAAATATAATAAAAATAAAATTTTTCTCATCGAATTTGTGGTCCCAAAACCACTGTTCTAACTAGGCCCAAAATCGGGATGTTACAAATCCATATGACACTTACCAATCATTGTCAAATTAGATAACGTCTTATAGAATTGGGTACATCGTTGTCTTGATGCTATAGTCCAACAATAGTCTTACATGTATATTTCCATGGCCCTGCCATGGTCTTACACTCGTAAAGCCATAACCTAGTTATGGTCTTATCATCAGGATGTCATAGCCCAGCTATGGTCTTACACATATATATATACTGTCATGGTCCAACTATTGTCTTCCGTTTACTGTGCCATAACCCAGTTATGGTATTTTCACTAAAATATCATAGCCTAGCTATGGTCCTGCATTTAAACATTGCTATGGTCCAACCATGGTCTTATCCATAAATTCATCTTCTATCACGAAACGATCGTACTCAATCATGTATTCCACTTAATTTAAACTTTCAATTTGATTTTCATATTATTACAATAATCATAATTTCATAACAAATATATAAAATAAAACATTAAATCATTCCTAAATTAACAATTAATCATGAAAGTTCAACCATGTGAACTTACTTGGGGTAGTTTGTAAGGTTGTAGAAATTCAGGGACTAATCTGTTAATTTCTCTTTTTCGCGTTTATCTTCTAGTTCTTGATCTATAATGTAAAATTATTCATTCATTAGCATCTAATTCAATTCTAATTCACTTCACAATTTATGCCCTTCAATTTTCAAAATTACACATTTTACCCCAACTTTTACAATTTTTACAATTTAGTCCCTAATCAATTAACCCATCAATTTAGCTAATTTTTCTCAATTAACACTTTACCTAATTATTATAGGCTATTTCACAGCCTTTGACATTCAGAGTTTATCCCAAACCCTAAGATTGAATCTTTTTCACAATTAGGTCCTAAAATCAATTTCTATCAAAATTACTTAATAAAATCATCATATAACAAAATTAAAGCTTCAAATCCATGTTAATTCATCATAAAAATTCAGAAATCATCAATGGTAACTTTTAAAATTACCTATAGAATCAAGAACTAATGAAATAGATAGTTGGACCTAATTGTAAAAGTCTTAAAAACACAAAAATTACAAGAACAAGCCAAGAATTAAACTCACTTGTATCAAAAATATGAAAAACCAGCTCGAGAGGACTCTTCAATGGCGTTTTTAGCTGAAATTTTATGAAGAATTGTCTAGATTTCTTTTAATTGTTAGTTTATTTACTTAATTTTGAAAATTTTCCAATTTTACCCTTATTTCACCAAACTTTCAGATTTTTTTTCTTGCTAATGCCGCCCTAGCCATCCCCTTTGGGTTGATTTTCCCTATAAGTACTCCCTTATTTGTCACTTAAACTGTTTAATCACTTTATTAACTTTTGCACATTTTTCAATTTAGTCCTTTTTAATTAATTAACCATCAAAACGTTAGCATTTTTTAACGAAACTTTAATACTAACCTAATGACATTCTGTAAATACTTATAAAAATATTTATGGCTCGATTTATAAAATCGAGGTCTTGATACCTCATTTTTAACCCAATTTACCTAATAAATTCTTTTAAATAACAAAATTCATTAGTTTAAGAATATTTCTAAAATCACACTTGACTCATAAATATCAATTTATTAAAATTTTGAACTTACTCGTCAGATTTAGTGATCTCAAATCACTGTTTTTGACACCACTGAAAATTGGGTTGTTATAATAAAGGCAAAAGAACAAAGAGTACAAAAGATGAAGATAAAAACTAAACCCCAAAAACCCAAAAACAAAAAACCCTCAAAACGTAAACTGAAAATTCTCTAGAAGTGTTATGAATTCTAATATCTAATGTCTGTATATTTTATGGTTGTAAAAGAGGGCAGCTTATCTCAATTGGATTTCCTTTTCTAACTAGATTTTATTCCAAAGATGTGATCTTAGAGCTCGCTTACACTAAGTATACCATCAGTGGGAACTTTGCTTTCTGGTTGGGAAGTGTTTCTGTCCTTTTCACTTCTTATTACTCTTTTCGTTCTGTATATTTTATGGTTGTAAAAGAGCCTATTTATAGGTTAAATTCATAAGTCAAATAATAATAAAATAATCTAGACTAATCAGAGTTTGATTGAAACAAATAAACAGAGTTTAACTAGAAGATTATTTCTCAAATTTGATTGAAATAGGAATCATACTCTACAAATCTCCAAGTTGACTCGTATTTCCATAATGCCACCTTTGCCAAAGCTTGCCACGAGCCTATCTTGAACTATGTAGGGAATTAACTGAGTCGAATTTGTGTTTAGAAACTGGAAGACTTCTAGCTTCAACTTGTACACTGCCAAATTAAAACTAACCGGGTCTGATTTTTGCGAACACAGTGCCCTAACTTTTCAAAACCTGCATCCAAAAGAGAACCTCTTTTTAACGAAACGGTCATACCTTTTTCCCTCCTATGACTAAGTTGCCTCCGCTCCAAATGAGTTGAACTCCGTAACGGACGAGGGACATTCGATTTTACCAGTCACTATAGAACTTTCCAGAATATAAAGTTGCCGGTCTTTTTACCATTTAACAAAACGAGAGCTCCACAAGATACCTTAATGCCACTCGACTCAATGTTGATTCTGTATCCTTTCGAGTTTAAAATACTCAATGAGATGAGATTACTTCGTAAATCAAGTACATACTTGGCATCTAAGAGTGTCCTAATCGTCCCATCATGCATCCTAATTTTAACAATACTAATAGTAATTACTTTACTAGATGAATCATTTCCCATGCGCACAACTCCACCTTCAACCACTACAGCAAAACTGACTTTTAGTGGCATTTTTTTATGCCTTTAGCGGCGCTTTCAAGTGCTACTAAAACTATTTGTGGCGTTTTTCCAAGCGCCGCTAAAAACGCCGCTATTGCCGACGCCGCTAAAGGTCATGAAATTCAAAAAAATTTTATAAAATATTATAAAAATCATGAAAAATATAAAAAAATTTAAAATTCATTATTAAAATATTGAATGATATAAATATAAAAATTTTCTATTAAAATTTTAACTTTAAAACTAAATACAAAAATTAATGAATTTAAATTTACAATTTAAAATAATAAATTAATAACACAATTAAAATTCAAAAGTTAGAACTCAAGTTATCTTAAATATTAAAATAAAAATAAAAATTTAGAATCAAAACTAAAATAAATAATAAAAACTAGATTAAATATAAAAATATCAATAAAATAAGACATTATAATGAAGTCACTAAAATGAAATAAGGAAATGCATTAGATTTGGCGACCTTTTCTCTCCACCCTCTCTGACGAGCTCTTATTTCCCACATTGCTGTTAATTTCATTTGAGCCGACAGTGCTTCTTCAGCTTTCTCCCTTACTTCTTCGCACGTCTCCATACCCGAATTGCATTTGTCCGCTTCCTTTTGATATTGTGATGCTAACTTCTTAGCCTCGAGTAAAAAAAAACATTTATGTAAAAAATTATAACAATTAAGCATTAGTGACATACAATTAATGATTAAAATAAAATAAAACATATATGTAACAAATAAATTGTTGGTCAGAAAAAGTTGTAAAAAATGAAAAAAGGCATTTGCAATCAATCTTAAAATTAGAGGTGATCTAAAAGGCATAGAAAATCAAATGTAAAATTTCTTTGTATTAAGTTACTTTGTCCCATTTTCCAATAAATACATCCATCCATGATAAAGAAACAGAAAACTGACCTGTAAAGAAAGCATTGCTCAGTCATGCATTAATTAAAGATAGAACCATAAAATTAGCTTAATTCTGCTGGGCAAAATTGCCAAAGATCAGATAATTAACATTTCCAAATACCCAATTGCCATCTTTAATAAAAATGGAAACTTGGAACTTTGCAGGGCAAGTAGCATAGAGAATGCTAATACAAAGCAACAAACATAATAGAAAGAAAGGCTAACAACAGCTTGCCATGCATGTAAGCATTCATAAAACAGGCATGAGTTTTAACTTTCAATAAATAGCTGCATAACTACCAAGCAAAACCCCATAGCCAAGGAAATGCATAAAAAAACATGACACCTGGGACAAGTGGCTTTGGCAAAAAAAGAAAAAAAGAAAATGCAAAACAAAGGAACTAATAGCATAACAAGGGACAAAGAATTGATTGACACTACTATCATCTAAAAATTCAAAATGAAAGACATAAATGTAGAAGTTCGACATTAAAGGACATAAATGCCAATGTTAAAGAAACTAGACCACAGGTTAAACCAGTTGGTTTGATTGTTTCTTATTTTATTTTTTATGTTTAAACATTAATTTAATGTTCCTGTCTATGTGCTAAACATGCATTTGCATTGTGCCTACCTTCTTTTCACAGCTTTAATCATCTTATTCATCTCCATTTTATTTCGAAAAAGAAAATGATTGATTAAAAAGTGTTGAATATAGCATCTGGGCCTGCATAATAATCTTACACGAAACAATGGTAGAATTATGTGATAACAGCAGCTCCAAGATTCACTATAATCTATCAGATATATAAAGACTGTTCTTCTACATATGGTTTCATTCTGTAGAAATTTTATATTGGTTTTCCCTACTACTCTTCTCCTTTACCAACGTTACCCAATAAATGATCATTTCTTTTTTAGTCTTTTTTTAATTTTATAAAATGTTAAGTTAATTTGCATTTGACTTCCTCTAGAATTTAAAATTCACTTCTAGTCACTTCAAAATTAGAAAGTTTATAGTTTAATCCCCAGGGAAATTGTAAAATTTTCTTTTAATATGGTGATAATAAAATTAGTAATGATTCAAATCCAACCTTCCAGAAAAGAATTCAGACTTCACTTGGAGTGAGTGGAAACTTTTTCAATTTCTAGTTCTCCCTCTTTGGAAGTAAAAGCCCAATTCTTTTAGGACCAAAAAAAAAATAAAAGGAAGATTGATGGAGCTAACTTAAAAGATTAAATTGGGTGAGGAAAATCAGTGGCTAAGGCAATATTAATGTCCTATGACTTGTAGAATGAAAAGCAACGAGGTAAAATAAAAAGTTAATCGGAATAAAAACAATAACTTTTTATTGAGGCAAAGCCTATCTCAACCAACAAATATAATTAATGGCATTTACCTTAATGGCATGGTCTTTAATTTAAGAAAAAGGGAAAAAAAATAATTGGTTTTTTACCTGTTCAATAAATAATGGCATGGTCTGTTTTATATTTTGTATTATACTATATGGTATTACAGTGTTCTAGCTTCTAAAACCCTCCACTATATAAACATAATAAGGACAAAAAAGAAAACGCAAGAAAAAGATAAAAACCTTTTGTAATGTAATTCCAGTAGCTTCTCTTCTCTTTCCCGTTGCTTTTTCAGCTCAACCTCTGCCTTCATTTTTGCTGCTGCTTCAGCAGCTAAGATTTGAGCTTCAATCTTTGCCTTTCCTGTAAAGGTTCAATCATAATCTATAAGATCTCAGGGCACACTATTGCCTCACAAATATTTAACCAACTTAAAACTACTACTACTAATAGAAACTGGTCCCTGTATGCACCAAAAGGACTAATATTCCTAATCACTCAAAACATATCTCCAATTACCATTAAATATAGATATATATCAAGCCAACCAAACAAATCATTTCATTTCTCTCATTCAAAGATAACCTAAAGATACTAGCACATCAAACATGAAAGAAAGCGAAACTGTGGAATTTGGTTTCAAATTTATTATCACATAGGAAGGCACATATTGCATCATCCTGATAAGATTGGAATGGCAGACACAAGCAAGAAAACAGGCTAAGTTTTTTAACAGTTCAGAGATTAAAGTAGTTCAAAATCTATAATGGCAAGTAAAACGAATTTAAGTGAACAAGTTATTTGATAGAGAGCTTCACTTCATCTTTTTAATTCCATTTGATGAGAGAATTAGAAGACCTTTTCGTTGTTAGCAGCCAAAATAAAACTTTACATGATCCAGTAGTGCCTTCTTCTGAGCTTTCAGAATATATAAAAACAGGGTTTATCATATTTCATGAGTTAATGTTATCAAATTTCATTCCTGTGGAAACCATGTATATAAATAAAACAAAATGAGAATAAATTGTAATAGATTAATACATGTGATTAAAAGTATTAATTGATTAATTTGCTTCTAAAAATCTTACATTTCATCTTAATTCCAGAATGCTCCTTTACTTTTTATATAAAAAGAATCGTTGCAAAAATTCCATGAATACACAACATTTTTACTAAATTAAGCATGCATAAATAAAATCAACACCAGAACATAATTAAATCCATGTCTTTTTTTAGCATGCGTACATACACATAAGCATATTTGCATATCACATCATGTAATACACATGTCCTAAAACATTCTCATTCGATCACCTAAAGTAAGTAAATATAGAAACCTTGTTTTCATCACTCACTAGTATCAATTTGATCTTTCTATTTCCTAGCTTTAGCTAATATACCTTGGTTAACAGAAAGTAGAGTGAACTTACGTGTTATCCGAGAAGCAACCGATATGATAAGCTTCAGGGGCATTAGAACCTTGATCTAATGTTGAGGAAATAGATTGAGTCGATGATTGTTTTGAAACAGAAAGAGTTCGATAAAGACGATGTACAGGAGGTAAGATTAAAGCTGATTGCCTGTCCATTGCCAATAGCCGTCCGCATTTGTTGTAACAAAGGGTTCATCGTTTTATTACCAGAGAAGAATACAAGCTAAGGAGAATTATTAGAGAATGAGAAAAAAAATGAAAGAGA
Organism: Gossypium hirsutum; assembly: GCF_007990345.1. Lineage (NCBI taxonomy): Eukaryota > Viridiplantae > Streptophyta > Magnoliopsida > Malvales > Malvaceae > Gossypium > Gossypium hirsutum. The sequence goes on along the minus strand of NC_053432.1, from coordinate 58,682,788 downwards.
AAGCAAACCATACTTGCAGACTTTGGTGAATAAAATTTGGTAGCTGCATATCCAGTGCTACAAAAGGAAATGCATACGTACATCATTAGCACGAAATAGATGCAAAAAATTGAATAATAGTTCAGACATTTATACAGAGACCATACCAAAAGAGAATGCAATGCTGTTTTACTTCTGATTCCAAGGAAATACTGGAGGGCAGCAGTAGCGTGCTCCTGTAATAGGGAAATAGTTATTAGTATAACAGAAAGCTTCAGCTTAGTGGATATAATTAACCCAAATTGAATAAAATAGTGTTCACATCATGACTAGAATTTTAGTCCTCTCAAGATGGCTGCACATTACAAGGGAAAATTGACACAACAATATAAAAACAATACAAAAAGGACAGAGCAATTGATGTTCACAAATAACTTGGTAGCACCATAGATCATAGGCTTGCGTAGCTTCATTGCATACTCAACCAGTGCAAAAAGATTGTCAGCACAGACAATTATCTTATCACCATGCTCAAACAAACAAACAAATAAAAATATAACATGTAACACGTTGCACTCACCTCTTCTAATAGTCGCTCCTTTTCTTCCAACTCTTCAGCAGTTAACGGGTCTCCCCTTTCTAAATACACGAGACTTAGTAAAATAGGCCTAAAGAAGATTGTGTATCATAAAGAAACAGATTATATGGCAAAAGTAAAATACCTTTAGGTTCATCCACATCAATAGTGTCCTTTACCTGATTCTTCTGATGTGTTTGCTGATTTTAATTGAAAAAAAAATCCAGTCATAAGATAACTCCTTCTTCTACATTCTTCTACGTTTAAATTTAAACTCGCAGCATCTCTGAAAAGATCTTTCAAGGTTTTCACATAGAATTCCAACATGGTGAATACCAACAACTCCATAATCTACATCAATGATAATACTTAAATGTAATTCCATCCAAAATTGAAGAAGCATCAGATGTAGGAGAAAGCAACAAATATAATATACACTTTATTTTGCTTGTAAAGTCCACCGTAATGTGGCAAACTATGAACTACGGCACCAAGGCAACTGCGTTTTGGATTCAATTCTCATCAAAATGACCTACAGAGAGAGATTTTGCATTCATCTTTTGTTATAAACAAATTAGGAATGAAATACAGATGGCATGTTAATTTCCTTTGATGATTTTAAATAAAAAAATTCAAAGATGCTTCAAAAGCCAGATAAACTATAACAGGGTTAGAACTGATGCCAGTTTCATTCTCCATATTTCAGCTCTGAATAGCTTAAGAGAAACCATGGCTTCCAAGATTATTTTCCCTGAAATCAGATATCTAATGAGACAGCAAGCAGTTACCTATCTTGTCACTAATACTAGCCGATTCTTTGTCAAGTACATTTCCTTCAACTGAACCCGCAGCTTTGGTCTTGAAACTTAACCTTTGACATCTTCCATTTCCAGGAAAAGTATGACAAATTTTGGAGGGTGTATTTGCAGATACGAAACTTGAACGATTCAACTGCAAACCAAAAGAAAAAGAAAAGAAATTGAAGAACAACGGTATTAATAAAAAAACCATCGAACTCAAGCTTTGTCTCAATCTGTGTAATCAAAGAGTCTACTCTAGAATTCAAATTGCAGCTCTCCTAACCCTAAGACCATGGAAAACAGAATTAACCATGGAAAACGTAGAGGATAAAAAATAAAGTATCATTTGCACTCTGAATTTGACAAATTTTTTATTTCAGTTTTTGAAGTAAATAGTTGAGCCAATCACAAATTATATGCACGACATAGAATCCAAATTTAAAGGATCGAATTATGAAATTCGTCATTTTTAGAAAAATCATGTAGAGAAAAATAAGGATCAAATTCAAGGAATAAATAAAACAGCCGCCTATGAACATCCAAGAAACTTCATTGTACAAACAACAAAAAGTCAAATTCAGAAATTGCAGTTAAACAAGAGAAAAAACAGCAGGTTCTAAGAAACAAAGCAGAGAAATGGAGAACCAGACTTCAGATTGGGACCTGAAGAACCAGAAATCTGGGTTTTCAAGCAAGGAAGTTTTATCTGGTGGTGAGAGATTATGCAGAAAAGAAGTGGAGATTTTGATGGGGAACCTGGGGATTTTTGCAGCCAAGAAAGTGAAGAATAGTTGAATGAATCATACGATTGTGAGGAGATTTCAAGGTTGTTTGAACAAAAGCCAAGCTTGGAAGAAGTGAAGCAAGCTTTTGATGTTTTTGATGTGAATAAAGAAAAGAAAGCATACCTTTTCACTTCCCTCTTTATTTTCTTTATCTATCACCTCCTCTTCCTCCGGTTTCTCGTCATCTAGGGTTTCCATCGCCATAGAAATCACCGGTAAAATTAAAAGGAAACTGATCCGTCTCTTTGATGACCCTTACTTCAAGCACCAACCCAAGATTCTGCTCTTACTACCACCGAAAGAGGGTCAACCGAAGCCAGGTTGAAGTAAAAGATCTTTCTTTTACAGCCGGCTTCTTCCGGCAATTAGTGGAGGAAGCAGTCAGGACAAGCTCCAAGCTACGGACTTCCGGCAATTAGTGTAGGTGTATTGACTTGGTGTTGCTGGAAATGGGAAATTTGGGGGCAAATTTTGAGAGTTATTTGGGGGATTTAGGGACTAACGAGAATTGGTGATTTTTTTGCGGCGTTTTCACTAAAAACGCCATTATAATTCAATTTTTTGTGGCGTTTTAAGGTAAAACAGCACTATTGATTAATTTTAAATTTTTTTATTTTTAACATATTTTTTATTTTTCTCTTTTGGAATTTTTTTTAATTTTGAATATTGAACTTTTTAATTGAAATATGGACTAAAATATTAAATTTTAAATTTTTAAATTTTTAAGTTTTTATTTTTTAATTTTTTATTTTTAAATTTTAATTTTTTTATTTTTTAATTTTTATTTTTTGAGTTTATTTTTTATTTCGGTTTAATGTGTAATTGTAGACGTGAAATTCTAATTGTGCTTTAAATGTATAGTTGAAACTTTAATTTTGATTTAATCATACACATTTAAAAAAATAAATAGATCAATATATTTTTATATTGAATAAATATAAATATAATTGTGTAAAAGAAAATGAAAAAACGTGGAGACACAAATATATATTTTAAAAAGAAAATGAGTTACAATTAAAAAACGTGGAGACACAAATGAGTGCAGAGAATTTTCGTTCATATAAATAAATATATATTTTAATTAATCAATATAGATAAATATTAAAATAGTATAAACAAAAAACTATTAATAAAATTTAAAGTTAAATTTATCATTTAAAACATTTTCCACAAAATATCCCTTCAATCCATTAAACAATATAACACCTTATTAATATATAAAAAATATTTTTTTATCAAAATCAAGATATCTATTATTGATAACAATAATTAATTATAGGGTTTAGGATTTAATTATTGAATATGATTCACTTGAGATTAACATACTATATACCCATGGCCATTAAACCTTAAACCATAAAACCCTAAACTATAGACCTTAAACCTTAAATATTAAACCGTAAACCAAAAAATAAATTTAATCAATATTAAGTATTGCTTCCATAATTTATTATGAACATAAGCTTTTACATTAATATATATGTATATACACATCAACATCCATGTGATGTTTTTTGGGTTTAGGGTTTTAGAAGTTATAGTTTAGGGTTTAGGGTTTTTAGGGTTTAGGGGTTTAGTATTTTAGGGGTTATAGATTAGTGTTCATGATTTTTTGGGGTTTAGGGGTTTTAGGGATTATATGACTTTTAGCGGCGTTTTATCAAAAGCGCCGCTATTGCTCCGACTTTTAGCGACGTTTTATCAGAAGCGCCACTACTGCTCCGACTTTTAGCGGCGTTTTATCAGAAGCGCCGCTATTGCTCTGACTTTTAGCGGCATTTTACCAAAAGCGCCGCTATTGCTCCGACTTTTAGCGGAGTTTTACCAAAAGTACCGCTATTGATCTGTTTTTAGCGGTGTTTTAACAAAAAACGTCGCTATTGCTCTGTTTTTAGTGGCATGTTAACAAAAACGCCGCTATTGCTCTGTGTTTTACAATTTTTGCGGCATTTTTTGATAAAACGCCGCTAAAACCCTATTTTCCTGTAGTGAACCAAATTGTATGTGGAAAACCATTCTTTATTGGGATACATGTGGAAAGAACATCTCGAATCGAGGATCCACTTGGACATAAGCTTAGAGTTATTGCTCGTTGACACTAACAACAAATCAACACCGCTTTCATCAGCCAAATTAGCACCAGCTACATTTTCCTCGTTACTCTCAGTAGCTCTTTTATTTTGCAGTTTATAACAATCTGCTTTGACGTGACCTCACTTTTTACAATAGCGACATCTTTTGTCTCGCTTCTTTGATACTACCAAAATGGAAGCTTGCCTATCTACCTTGCTATCCGAACCAAACTCATTGTCGAGTTTGTCTCTACTCAACAAATGACCGTTCACATCTTTGAACGAAAGTTTGTCTCTGCCATAAATCAGGGCCTCCCTGAAAGACTTTTATAAAGGAAGTAAATAGCACAACAATAGCATATATTGATCTTCATCGTCAATCTGAACCTTAACGTTCTTTAAATCATTTAAAAGTGTAATGAATTGACTGATGTGATATCTAAAAATCTCACATTTGTTCATGCGTAACGAAAATAGATGTTGTTTCAACACTAAACAGTTGGCCAGTGACTTAGTCGAATAAAGAGTTTCTAACCTTTTCCATAAGGTGGATGAGATTTTCTCCATCAATACCTCCTGCAATACCGTATTTGCGAGACACAACTGAATTGTAGATAAGGCCTTTTCATCAAGCTCTTCCCATTCTATTTAATTTAGATTCTCAGGCTTTTTTCTAATAATAACCTTTTTCAGGCTGGTTTGAATTAGATTTGTCATCATCCGAACTTACCACAGATTGAAATTTATGACACCATCGAACTTCTCAATTTCAAACCTTGTTGCTACCATCTTTGAATGGGCTGATATACAAAAATTGAACTAGCTTTGATACCACTTATTAGGGATCGACCCGATTAAACAACGAACAAGTAAAAATAACAGATGAAATTGAGAAATTGAACACACAAATTTAACGTGGAAAAACCCATCCAAAGAGGATAAAAAACCATAGGTAAAGATAATTATACTATAATGGAAAAAGAACAAAGAGTACAAAAGATGGAGATAAAAACTAAACCCCAAAAACCCGAAAACAAAAAACCCTCAAAACGTAAACACAAAATTCTCTAAAAGTGTTATGAGTTCTAATCTTTAATGGGTATATGTTTTAAGGTTGTAAAAGAGCCTATTTATAGGCTAAATTCATAGGCCAAATAATAAAATAATCTAGACTAATTAGAGTTTGATTGAAACAAATAAATAGAGTTTAACTGAAAGATTATTTCTCAAATTTGATTGAAATAGGAGTCATACTCAACAGATCCAATGGTTACCATTAATCTCAATAGACGGTTAGATCTATCCTTTAGAAATTTCTCAACTACCCTATTAAATGTTATATAAGTGTGGATAGTTCTAGAACTTTTAGAATCTTATACACATTTTCTACAAGATCTGATCCTTTCTTTGAATTTCTAGAGTTTTCTGGGACATTCCAACAACTTTGTGTCTCAATTTTCTTGCTCTCGCATTGTTCTAAACTTGATCTAGTGCTTCAAGTAGATTTACTCAAGGACGGATCGTGACACTAACAAGCAATAAGTGAATCGATGAGATCGTGACATTGTTGGCAAAAGACGAGACTCCAATCCTTGAAAGCCAAAGTTTATATTGATTGATTCTGACTTTCTGAATTAATGCAATCTTATATTTGAAATATATCATTTACTTAATTAGTTGATAAAGCTAAATCAAG